>NC_081352.1:30005741-30055694 GCF_029784015.1 Lycium ferocissimum | reverse complement strand
ATTAAGCATCCTAAAGGGTATTATCAATCTCGAGGTCGAGACACGGATTCTATCAACTAATTGTTATTTCACAAATGCACTTTGTCATTATCCAATTTACCGAATACATTAACTCGCGGTTGAGTCGTACCTTTTAATAAATCAAAATAATGAACGAAGCACATTGATCATAACAATCATATCAAGATTAAGAGTATAAGAACATTTAATGAGCTAGAGAGATAGTTTTATATATTCAGCACAAAACACTTATCTCTACTTGGTCGTCCAATACACACAAAAATGTACTAGCATAAGAAGTTGGAACATAACCATTCCCATAATCAAGATAGATTATATTTTAATCTTATGCTACAATCATCAAGATACTTTGCCCGTTCATCTTTGATTGTGAACATTAACTTTATAACTTATAAGAACCGACAATTTAATCTTTCGCATGAGCTAAAACTCCATACACTAAATCGTCTACTATATAAGTAAAGGGCACACATGAACAAATGATCTATTTAAATTAAGACTTTATTGAATTGAATAAATAAATAAACAATTGTTCCAAAAGAAATAAGAAATAAGAAATAAGAAATAATACTATAATCAAACTGCATGGTTAATAGTATATCATAACAGTAAGAACATAGCTTTTCTGAAAGGATGCAAACCTTATGAATTTTCTGATCTTCTCCTCTCTTCTTCTTCTTCTTGCACAATAATAAATTCCGGAGTTGCCAAAGACGTTAATACAGCAAATAGTAAAAAGAGACAAACAAAGAGTGTGCCTAACCATAAATATTGAACTGGTTCATGTTAACCATAAATTTTATGTCGGTGCTGGTGTTTGCGGTAGCGTCTTTGAAATCGCCCCTTTTCGACCGAACGAGTTCATTTTAATTTTCATATACATCTTTCGTTAATAACGGATGCGAAATCAAGTCAAGTCAATATTTTTAATCGAGCTACCGAAAAGCGACACTATATAAACGTTACCTTTTAAATAAAAAATAAAAATAGGTCTTATAACTATACGAATCATTTTTAGTTTTTGAAATTGTGAAAGAGAGAGTGCCTTTAAATTATAGATTGAACTCTTTAAAACTGGAGGCCAGCTCAGGGGACGCGTCAATAACATCTTTAGGTAGCATACTCAGTTGACACAATTCTACAGATCCATAATACTGTGCATATTTGGTGCCACTAAAAAAGATAAGCCCACACAAACTATATTCAATTTGTATAAATTATCGACTTCACTTTTAATTCTTACAACTAGGGGTGTACATGGATCGGGTTGGTTCGGATTTTTTAAACACCAAACCAAACCAATTGCGACGGGTTTTTAAATTTATACACCAAACCAAACCAATGAAATTCGGGTTTTTCAACCTCGGGTTTTCTCGGGTTTTTCAGATTTTTTTTCGGAATAGTCTTAATACAAAACATATAACTTTTACTTCAAATATTTCTTATGTCCTAGGAAGATACAACTATATAATTAAGGTGTTTCTTAAGAAAATAACACAAAATGTGAGAAGAGTGATGACATTGTATTAAAATATTCAACATAAGCTAATATAATCGGTTAAAATAAATATTGCTAATTAACAAGCCATAAAAGAAAATGACCATAATCTAAAAATACTAAGTCTTGCTAAAATAAGTATTTATTACATGACAAAGAAAAAAAATTAAGTTACGTATTTTTACTCTCTAAATCAATTATGCAAAACTAAAGAATAGATATCCAACATTATTGTCTTTCCTAATGGCAAATTGAATTTCTTTTGTTAGCATTAGTGTTAAGTTGGACTTTATTTGAGTTACTAACGTCTATAGAATATAAAACTTATTGACATTCAAAATTCTAAGTTCAAGCTTGAATAATCTGATAATAGATAAAAACAACGAAAAAATTTAAGAAATATTTATAAATTACATTACAAATAAATATTTTTATGTATAAAATATTTTCCGACCATGTTATGTTGGGTTGGTTTGGTTCGGTTCGACTTTTTTTAGTTAAAACCAAACCAATTATGGGGTTTTTTTTTTCAATACCAAATCAAGTCAAACCAAACCACTAGTCAGGTTTTTTTCTCGGTTTGACTCGATTTATCGATTTGGTGCGGTTTATCGGTTTACTTTGTACACCCCTACTTACAAGCTCTTGCATTAATACATGTATCTGAAATCAAGACAAGTCTATATTTCAATATCTTTTTCAAATGTCAATTTTAATTGGGGCTGCTGAAATCATGTCAAGCCAGTATTTATATACTCTTTATGTTTTATTTTACTTGGCTCTTATACTAAATATAGAGATTTTCTTTTTTACTTGATCATTTTTGTAAATCAAGAGAAATTTATTATTTGCTTCCAATACTACCCTTATCATTAAATAACTACATAAAGTTAGTAGTCGAAGTTAGATTTTCAAAGCATAATCAATAAAGTTATGGGCCAAGTAAAAAGCACCATTAATACATTATTTCTCGATTAAAATGCCCCATAATTTTATGAGTTATTTTTATTTTTTAACTTGAGGAATGGAAATCAACATAAAATGATGAAAAATATATTTAATTTGAGAATGCATGACTATCTAGTAAAACGTTCACCTTCCAGCTAATTTAATGCAATTATCACTATGGAGAAATGTGCAAGAGCTAGGAAGAAATTTTAAATCAGACACCCATAATATTAAAAAAAGACCCGAGTTAGACTTAATCATAAATAATAGAGAATAATACAAGCTAGTGAGATTGTTCATTACTAGGAAGGTGCCTCTTAAAAGTAATGACATGTTCACATACTACACTATGAAGCATTTCATTTCTAGCATGGTGTTGTTAAAGATTGGATTCATATGCATTGTTCTTCTCATGGAAACCACCGGTTAGTTTCCATCTTACTTAATTATCTCTATTATAAGTTTATATTTGTGTGTGTGTCAATATATATATATATATAATGTCAGTGTACATTTTCGTCAGTAGATATTTTCACCATAGAAAAAATTGAAATTCGTTATGAACTTCGTGGCCAACCTTTCGCTGAATGGCTCGTAGATAATGCAATTTTTATAATCTACCATTGATGCATTGTTGAATAAGATTGGTGAAAGATTTTGTTGTTTAGCTACAGAATTTGTCCATCGCTAATTCCTGCGTAATTTTTTGTACTTATTTCATATGGGTGGTGCTAAACTTATTGTTTGAATGTATGCATTTCATCTTGTACCAATCATAAGTTAACTTTGAAGATTATAATTGAATTTCAGTCGACGCTGGACGGGATGTAAATCATGAAATTTCTGGACTCAACAGGAGACTATTACCTCAGCTTTATACTTGTTCAAGGCCTTGTCATACCCATGATGATTGCAATGATTGTTTGATTTGTTGTACATGTAGGGGTGTACATGGACCGGGTTAGTTCGGATTTTTTAAACACCAAACCAAACCAATCGCGTCGAGTTTTTAAATTTATACACCAAACCAAACCAATAAAATTCGGGTTTTTCGGGTTTTTTTTTTCTTTTTCGGAATAGTCTTAATACAATACATATAACTTTTACTTCAAATATTTCTGTCCTAGTAAGATACAACTATATAATTAAGGTGTTTCTTAAGAAAATAACACAAAATGTGAGAAGAGTGATGATATTGTATTAAAATATTCAGTAAAAACTAATAAAATCGGTTAAAATAAATTTGCTAATTTCTTGTGACCATAATCTAAAAATATAGTATAATATATCATGCTAATAAGTATTAATTACATGACAAAGGAAAAAAAAACTTAAGTTATGTATTTTCACTCTGAAAATAATTATGCAAAACTAAAGAATAGATATCCAACATTATCATTCCTAATAAAAATGGAATTTATTTTGTTAGCGAAAGTGTTTGGTTGGGATAACTTTATTTGAGTTATAACTTATATAAAACTTATTAACATTAATTTATTAGACTTGAATAATATGATAATAGATAAAATCTACCGAAAAAATAAAAGAAATATTTATAAATTCCATTACAAATAATTATTTTTATGTATAAAATATTTAAAAATTGAATACATGTAATATAGTTGGTTTGATTCGGTTTGACATTTTTTAGTTAAAACCAAACCAAACCAATTATCGAAATTTTTTTCTCAACACCAAACCAAGTCAAACCAAAAAATGTCCTTTTTTGATTTCATACCGTTTATCTTGCAATATTCATTTGGTTTACTTTCAAAATGTGGATACAATTTAAAATGCTTATAAACAATGTCAATATTAGACTACATGCAATTGGGACATTATTGTTCAAATGCAACGGATGAGATAAATCCGTGTAATCTATCCGTTTTCTCTATGGTTGACTTTAGTATTTTCATTTATCTGTTCTTGTTTATTTGTCTTTCATGCTTTGCACTAATAATGAAGAAATTCAAATGAATTTCTATATAATAAAAATGGATTCAACTCCGAAAGTTGGTTGGGATAAATTTTAGTACTTATATAATTCATCATTAATTTATTAGACTTTTATTTATAGATCTACCAGGTAAGTAATGTATGCTCGATTCATTTTTCTTGTTATTTATTGGTTATTCTTTATTTGTCACCTTTTTTCCTTTCTAAAGAGTAGCGTTTTGCTAGTATTGAAAATTACAAAATGTCCTGATTTGGTTCATCTTCAATATTCATATACAACTTTCAAAAGTAACGCATTTAAAATTTACTACACTTTTTACTTTTGATTGAGACCATTGAGAAGTACAATTTACTAGGTGACTTCCAAGTCAAAATTCCATATTCTAACTAATAATTTAATGGAATTTTCATTACTAAAAAATGTAGGGAAAAAAGATAAATAAACAGAAATCACTCCTACCCTACTCTTGGACCCCAGTTCATAAGGATGACATTGGGGTTATTGTTGTTGCGGGAGAAAAAGAGATTTTAAATCATAGCTCACATTATTTTGAAATGGAAGGTACGCCCAAGTAAGACTAAACAAATTTTTTTGTAAAAAATAATTAAAAAAATAAACAGAAATAACTATATTGCGTGCTTGGAGCCAGTTCATAAAGCTAGTATATAAAGCCATATTCAAATTACAAAATGCTATGTGTACCCGCAAGAATGGATTAAACTCCTCAAGATTGTATATATTTTAGTAGCCATATTCAAATTACAAAATGCTATGATCTGGCCGATCTTAATTTTCGCATTACCCGCAAGAGGTACAGGATTAAACTCCTCAAGCTTGTTAAGGCTAGCAACCCTTCGCATTCAACCCTAGTTCCTGAATCAACAAAAACAACAAAAATAAGGTAACACTCGAGAAAAATAATAGTAATAGCTTAATCTAATACACCGTTAATTTCTATGTCCCAGGCAACGACGCCAAAAACATATTGCTCCCAAACGCACACGTGAGTATACATGGTCGCCAAGTAATATAGTGATGAAACAGAGTGTCGTATCCACAGAGATTTATGATCAACGGTATTCAGAAATAACAACTACTTATTTCAACCAAGTATTTTATAAAATAAAAAAAAGGTGATTTTTGTTATAACTACGGCAATTATGTAAAACTAATCAATTATGCTAACAATTGATCAAGGACAATTAATATTCGGAGCTTTAGGATTTAAATAATGAGATGAACGATTCCAAGGCTATGATATCGCTAACAATCCTGTTGCGCATTCATTTGAAGTCACATTATCATATTACTTTCACGTTTATATGCCTATGGTCATCGACCTTAACGCAAATGCATTTGAAACTCTTTTATATTAACCAAATATCTGTCTATCTTAGCTGGCTAGCTGCAAATCCGCTCTCAGAGGTCCAGGGTTGAGATCACGCTCTACTTAATCCTATTGCAATCTTAAATTCCCACTTTCAAGCTTAATTCAAGATTCATAAATGTGTTTCCCTGTTCCCGACTCAAGAAACATATTCAGACCAGGATTAAATATATAAACTCATGAGATAAATCATATAAATGTTACTTCAAATTCATATGACAACATAAATAAATCATATAAACGTTACTTCAAATTCATATGACAACATTCATATAGCTACCATAATCCTAGAACTAGAATGTTTAGCTACTCATGATTTGAGTGTGACAATACGAATTCATAAATAATACAATCATAAATGATGAAATAAAAGATAAGAGAGATGAACCCTGTGAAGAACTATTCTAAACCCTTGCTCTACCCCCAAAATATGTCCAAGACATGTTTTTCCTAGCAAAATAACCTATTTATCGAGTATGAGAATGTCTAGGTCGTTTAAATCCAAATCATGCACGAAGTGGAAAAATTGGTTGTCGTGCGCAAGCTTGCTGAGCAAAGGTGGCGCAATAACCAAAAAAAAAAACACAAAAAAAAAACTTTCGAGGGCTGTTGTGCTTCGCGGCACTCTTGCTGTGGCTGTGCCATGGCCACTGTAGCCACTCTCGTGCCACCTTTGTTGAGCAAGGGTGGCGCAGCTGCTCACGGGAAATCCACTCTTTGTGTCTTCAGGTGACACTTCCAAAACTTCGGCGAAACGCTTAAAACTCCTTTAAACTTCTTAAATATATCTAGACATCACAAATAAAGCAACATATAAGATCGGATATAACAATTTCGAAACAAATGTGTAATTAAAGTACTTAGAAATTATCGGGAAATGATACAAAGGATAGATATTTGTGGCAAAAATTAATTTTCAGTTGTAATTCTTATTCAAAACCAATCCAAATCTTCACTAAATGACTTCAAATTTTATGGACAACCTTCTTAGACTATTTCCAATAAGCCTAAACAACAACTGCTCCAATTTCTGACAAAGATCATATTCAAAACTCAAACCCACTTCTTCAAGCTTGTTCAAGAATGTCGAATTACCTTCATAATATGATTTTCACCGCTTAATTCTTTCAAATTACGAGAGAATGTGCACAAAATGTGATACAATTTCCTAAAATAAAGTGCAATATGTATAGTTCAATAGCATATTTGGTAATTATATTCAAATTTTAGAAATATTTTGCGTTGAGTTCAGCTTTAATTCTCATGCATCTTCCATTAATAATGGAGTTAATATCAAGTCAAGTCACGTCAATATCTTTAAGGCTACGGTAAAGTAGCACTGTTACAACATTACTGCTTGATAAAAAATGTCTTATATGAATTATTATTAAATTTTAAATTTTTGGAACACAAAGTGGGTTTAAGTTACAGATTGAATATTTTAAAATGGGAGACTAGCTCAAAGAAAACTTGAATAGCATTTTGAGGTTGCAGACGTAATTGACACAATTCTATAGATCCACAATAGAGTGCGTATTAGGGGCAACTTAAAAAGATAATCCAACTCCAACCCAAATCATATTCCATTTTATTTAAAAAAATATATGATTGAGTTTAGCTGTAATAGTTACAATCATGTTCTATTAATAATGGATCTGAAATCAAGTCAAGTCAATTTTTTTTTTTCAGAAGTCAATATTTTAAATTGGTGCTCAACAAGTCAATATTAGTATTATTTTAAAAGTCAATATTTTTAATTAGATCTGCTGAAAGACTACATTACTTCTTGATAATGTCTTATAATTATTTCTTTTATTTGAATTTGTGGGAGAGATATTGACTATGCACTAACTATGCAAAACATAATACACAACTAGATCAATATTTAAGTAATTACAGGTATAAGTCATTAACGGTTATATCAACAAAGTGTCGCATTCAAAAGTTTACTACAAAATGTCAAAACGAGGAGGAGGGGGGGGGGGGGGGGATTAATTCATATCGAGTGCAATATTTTTTTTTCAATCTAAAAAAATTCACGTATATTATATCACAAAAAAGCATTGAATAGAGTTTTTATATACAAGTTTTTATTTACACCATAAAAAATTGTTATTTCAAATAGAGTTCTTAATTTTATTCTAATAGTGTTTAATTTTACTAATCATATTCAAATTACAAACCGTTATGATCTTATTCATCTTTAAATCTCACATGCATCTTCAAAAATAATGAATTTAGAATCCGGTCAATTCTTTATTTTCAATTGAACCAATTGAAAAGTTCAATACACTACATGACAACCTCGTAAAACTGTCACCTTCTAATAATTTAATGCAATTTTCGTTATCCAGAAATGTGGAAGAGCTACACTACTTAAAAAAGGGAATTAGTGACGGACAAATTCTATAGCTAAACATAAAAATTCGTTGCTAACTCTAGTTAGTGATATATTATCAGACATTTCTTAGCTACGAACAATGTAGTAGTAGATTAGCGATGATGTTCGCAGCTAATTTCAATTTTTTTGTAGTGCTAGGAAGAAATTTTAAATCATAAACCCGTTATTTTAAAAAAGGGATCAGCCCGAGTTAGACTTGAACATAAAACAATTAATTAAAGAAATAATAAGGAAAAAACAAAAATGAAAAACTATTATACAAGGTCTATAAATTAGGGCCTAAAAGCAATGACTTGTTCACATACCACACTAGTACACTATGAGTCATTTCATTTCTAACATGGTGTTGTTAAAGATTGGCTTCATATTCACTATTCTTCTCATGGCAACCACCGGTTCGATTCCGTCTTTCTTATCTCTATACTCAAATTCTGTATTTTTGTGTGTGTATATATAAAGTCGGTACATATTTTCGTCATTATATATAATCACTACAAATAAAATTTGGAAATAACTATGAATTTCTCCGCTAATATGTTTCTAAATAGCTCGTACCAGCGTATATCATTAATCCGTCGCTAAATAGGATTATTGACAAATTTTGTTGTTTAGCTATAGAATAAGTCGGTCGCAAATTCCTACATGTTTTTAGTAGTGATTTTATATCTACGATCTGATATATAGGTGTTGGTTATAAACTTATTGTTTGAATGTTTATAATTCATCTTATACCAACCATAAGTTATTTTGACAATTTATATAATTGAATTTCAGTCAGCGCTGGACGGGATATAGATCCTGAAATCTCGGGACTCGGAAGGAGACTATTACCACAACTTCATACTTGTGGAAGGCTTTGTAATACCGAAAGTGATTGTAGTGACTGTGTGATTTGTTGCAAGTGTGTAAACCTTGCACTATTTTCTAAACAATGCAATTTTATATGAGTACGTGCAGTTGGGACATTGATGTTCAATTGGAACGGATGAGACAAATCCATGTAATGCATTCGATTTTCCGTTTGATTTCAGTATTTTACATTATCTTTTCTAGTTTATTTGTCTTTCATGACTTGTACGAATAATGAAGAAATTCATATGAATAACTTTCTATCCATGAATAAAATTGGATTCAACTCCAAAAGCTAGTTGCATAGAATTGCAGAACTTATATAATTCCTCATGAAGATATTAGTAATGTATGTCTGATTCCTTTTTCTTGTTCTTTATCGATAGTCCTTTATCGTGCACCCTTTTTCCTTGTAGTATTTCCTTTCCAAATTCTATTCCCTTTTTGTTGGGTTTTTATCACCTTTTAGCTAAACCGATCAACATAACTAATAATAACACGGGTATACAGCAGAAGACTTTAAAATTAGAAGTAGAAAAAAAAAGATTGATCCTTGAAAGGGAAGGCAAATTTAAGTATTTGATACTGGAAAGGTGAAACCTTTTTTAATATTAAAGAAATCAGTACATCGGTAAGAGGGAGAAGGATATGAGGAAGGACAATCAAACAAGGAACCTTATAGCATTGAATAAACAGAAAAGGTCCAAAAATGCTCTTGGATTATCTCTAAAGGTTTCAAAATAGAAAAAATTACATAGGGTACCTATTTAAGACTCTTCATTATAAAATATATAGATAGTTTTTCTTATTTACAAAACATAACGATATATTACGAAACATAACGGATTTTTATATATTTTTTGTTTTTTAATTTCTTTTTCGTAAAATATTTTTTCTTAAAAAAAATAATTTTTATATATTTGTATTTTTAAAAAATAATTTTTTTTTTTGGCTCAAAGGCTTAAAAAATTACCTCAAATTTTTGTTCATGAATGTGTGTGTGTGAGTGAAATTTTTAATATAATTTTCATACACAAAATTGTGAGCGAAAACTTTAAGCCTTGAATATTGTATAAAAGTTGTTACAATGTTGTTGTAGTTGTATTAATTTTCCAGAAACCTAATATGAACTTTATATACAAAAAATGTGAATGAAATTCTAAGTCTTGAGCGAGATATACGCATTTCATACCATTCTCATACATAAAATTTTGAGCGTAATGTTTAAGACTTGATCGAGATATACACATTTCATACGTTCTTCATACATAAAATTTGAGCGAACTTTTTAAGCCTTGAGCAAGATATACACATTTCATACACAAAATTTAGCGATTATTTTAAGTCTTGAATGTTGTATCAAAGTTGCATACAATGTTGTTGTAGTTGTATTAATTTTACAGAAATCTAACATGAACATTATACACGAAAATGTGAGCGAAATTTTAAGACTTGAGCGAGATACAAATTTCATATTGTTTTCATACACACAATTTTAAGCGGATTTTTTAAGCCTTGAACGAGATATACACATTTCATACATTTTTCACACCGTTTTCATACACTAAATTTTGAGCGAACTTTTTAAGCCTTGAGCGAGATATACACATTTCATACAACTTTTATACATAAATTTTTTAGCAAAAAAAATATTTTAAAAAAATAAAATTAATTTTTTTTTAAAAGCATGTTTTGTATAGAGTTTGTAATGTTATGTTTTGTAAATATAAAACTATCGTCACGTTTCGTAAATATTTCTCCTTAAGATATATATATATATATATATATATATATACGTAGTTGTCCCTTAAAAATACCCTTCATCCGTCTATTGGGCTAAAAATACCGTTCATCTACCTATTTTGGCTCACTTATACATTTAAACTTAACAACCCTCTCCTTTTTGGTATTATTATTTATTACGTGACGTCTCTTATTGGTTGACAAGAAAACCCTGCCCCTCGCCACCAGATCTTTTCCTTCTACCGACCCATGACCCACGACTCAATTCCCCTTTAAAAAAAAAAAATAACATCTTCACATCGCATCACTGAAGTAACTGTTATGTGCCAGAATTATAATTCATTGAGAAACCAATTGACTGAGTATTTGAGCAAGCAAAATAGTACTAGTGGAGCTGATCATGGTCATGACCATAGCACTGGACCCTAAAAAAAGAAAGAGTTGAAAGCAACAATAATGAATTTTTGAAATCAGTTCAAGGATTACAATCAGAAAGCAGCTCAAGTGTCATCTCTAAAGAAACCAATAGAAGCAGAGCCGTTGGATTGGCTTATAACTTTTTTAAAAGCCAATTTATAAGGAAAAAATAAGTTGTCATCTCTAAAATTTTTTTTTAAACTTATTTTTAAGCACAAAATAGAAGAACACATCAAAACGAAGACTTCTAGAGTAAAGGGATGCGATGTGCAGCATTTAAAGGGGAATTGGGTCGCGGGTATGGTCATGGGTCGGGTAGAAGGAAAAGATTTAGGGGGGAGGGGTGGGGTTTTATTTTCGACCAATAAGGAGGCGTCACGTAATAAATAATAATAAAAAATAATAAAAAGGAGAGGGCTGTTAAGTTTAAGGGTATAAGTGAGCCAAAATAGGTGGATGGAGGTTATTTTTAATCAATAGATGGATGAAGGGTATTTTCAAACCTTTTGGGATAGTCCCAGGGGCGGCTCAACACTATTGTTGGCCTAAAGCCAAACTTCGATGAGAACCTTAATATTTTTATTTAAAGAAAAAGTTATATAATATATAGTTTTTATTTAAAATTTATTTTTCTAGCTTTTTGAGATGCAAAACTATGAATAATCATCTTATAATCGAATACTTCTAATATTTCTTTTTCAATGGGTGATATACCTAATCCATTTAATCTCTCTTGAGACTTGCTTGATCTTAAGTGAGATTTTATCAATTTTAGTTTTGAAAAACTTCTTTCCTCTGAGGCAACTACAGGAACGGTTAACATTATTCTATAGGCAATATAGGCATCTGAAAAAAACAAGTATTTTTATCTGATTGAGTATATCGATTAAAGTTATCATCTACTTGTACTATCTCCCTTAACACTTTTAATTCGGAAAATAAGTCTAAACCATCAATATCAGAGTGACTATTATATTTTAAAGAACATCCAAGGTAATGATCATGAATTTTATCATGTTTAATTCATCGGATATATCCGTGCATGACCGGATCAAATTCTGCAATCATTTCAATTAGAGCTCCTTTTTGAGATTGTATCAAAGACTTCATTTTCCCTTTTTCTTTTAAGTTTCCGAATAGCCCGATTCATATTTTCTAATTGACATATTTAAACTTTAATAATAATAAAAGAACAATATATGCCTATGTGATAGAAATCTCAAGCACAATAAATTTTAATTGAAAAAAATAATACTAAAAAAACGATGAAACAAAACATGATTCAAGTAACTTTCATCTTAAAATAAGAATTTGTTGCTTTATAAACTTTCAATAATGCTTGATATCCAATAAATGCAGATCAATAATTTCTTTTGGCACACACTTTTCTCTTGCTTGTTTCAAGAATAATATTGCTAAAGAGACACTTTTTGAAGCTTGAAGGAACAAAGAAAATATAAAAAGAGAGGAAGTCTTTGTTGATGTTTAGGAAAATGAGTGAGTTTTGTATAGGCCAAAAAAGGATTTGAAAAGTCTTGCTTTCATTGAAAAGGTAAAAAAAAAAAAAATTAATGATTACTTTTTTACTTCCATTCCATAAATTCGTTGTTTACACGTTACAAGCTTTGTTTGAGGCCCCCTTTATGTCAAATTAAAGTATAAAAGATATATTCCTTGTTAGTAAAAATCTGTAGCACTTTTTTTAAAAACAAAAGCTTGTACTATAACCATCTTATACATATATATATATATATATATAATTGGGGACAGTAGGTGATGTGTAGCACTCTCTGTGCCGTAAACTCTATTTATTTTTATTCTCAATTTTTTTGCCTTTATTCTATACTAGATAATTTATCCGCGATTGATGTCATTAGCCTGCCTTTTTTCTGATATTTGAATATTAAAAATAGTGAAAAGTGAAATCCTTGTGAAAACATTTGTCTTTAAATCCAGATATATTAGATTTCAAGTTTTCATCCATTTTATTGAAAACTTTATTTTATATTTCTCTCTAGTTTATCACTCGAGAATTTTGTCTTCTAGAGACACTTGACCCATTTGTACAACATATACATGTGAAAATGTATCTTTTTCCTCTATTTAAATGTTTTTCTTTCTTAATTCGCTACCTCTTTTATTTTATAAAATTTCAAATCCCCATTTCTTTCTTCCTCTCTAAACTTTTAGGTAACAAAGTAGGCGACTGACGACATTCAAAGGCATAATAAAGATAGGTGAGCAAAAGAATTCAAAGCATTATTATACCGTACAGTCAAAACATTGGGGATTTGTTGGCTCAATGCTTTTTTCTTAATAGGATATTATTATTATTATTATTATTATTATTATTATTATTATTATTATTATTATTATCAGAATCAAAATGGTATGAAATTAAAAGGAGCAAAATTCACAATCATAGACTCAAAAAGTCCTGCTCTTTGGACAGGTTGGCTCCATGCTCTATCTATTTCTTATAACAAAATCTATATACAAAAAAGAATTATATGATCTAAAAAAATATTCAGATGCACAACTTTCAGCCCCTTTTGTTCCTGCTCAAATTATATCATATATTCTGGAAATCACCATAAACACAACAACATATCCAGTGAAATCCCATACAAGTGTAGGGTTTTGGGGAGTAAAGTGCATGGATCTTACCCCCGCCAGAAAGGTTGGGAGTCACTTCAACAAAATCACCATAAACATATGCATTATAAATGTAGCAGGAAAAGAAGTCTTTGATGGCTTCCATCTATCAATGAACTTGTACACAAATATAAGATTTGAAAATTAATATACACATTACAATTACATAAGGAAAACTTTTGGAGTTATGGTTAGTAAATGAATACGTCCGAAGGTCATTAGCTTCTCTGTCTGTTCAATATATCAACATAACACATACCTTAACTCCCAAATCTTATCACTTGAAAACTTCTGTCACACCTGGACAATCACATAGGGAAATAGCCAAATTAAAAGTTTGGAGCATTAGAAATTAAAGGCATCTACCTTATTTAAGTCGGAGCATTGCTCCTACCCATTTGTCCAGAAATCCCTTGTGGTTGAAGCAAAGCTTGTAAATTTTTTTCCCAGAGCAAAACTTTAGCAGCCTATTTCTTATGATTCATACCATAAGCGAGACGGAAAAAATAAATGGGGAAAGAAGTGAAAGAAAAGCTTGAAGAATATCCAAGTAAGAGTCGAGATTTCTCCTGCTTTGCACCAAAATTCATTCAAAAAGCATAAATTGGACTCCAATAGGATTCTCATGAAGTAGTCTTAAAACGTTCAATGTTGACATTTCTGAATCTCAGTGTATTGAATATCGCAAAAGAACAGGAACAACTTGCAGGCTTTTGGTGCACTGTGCGCTTTCCATGACTATACATTACGTAAGTACTACTCCTATTCATTTGTGCACAAAATTAATAATACACAATGTAAACTGCTAAAGAATACTAATGAAGAAGGTTACCAATATTCAATTTACGTAATTGGGAAAAATAAGTTTGAAGTTCATATTAAGCATGCATATAAACAACTGAAACAATGATATGAATTGACATACGTTTCAAATGAGAATAATGTGAAAGAAGAAGAATTCACATAAAGGCACTATTCAAACTTGAAAGCAATGAACCTATAGTAATGGGTCTAAAATATTTTTAAAGTATATAATCATAATAATCTACCTAGGAGAACAAAAAATGGCACAAAAATGTTAGAAAGCTGCAACTATATATGGGAAAAAGTTCGTAGCAGCAGTATATGGCATATATATACGTGACTTTGGCATGATTTGATTGAACAAAATTCTAGGGAGTTGTTGGTGGTAAGCAAACATAAAAGAGGGAGATTAGACCTTTGTATATTTGTTGCATACGGTAAACTTCTCTTCCTCAATTGAAAGCCTTCAAATTTTGGTTTGGGACAACGGGGCCGATGAGCAGAATTTTCCTATTCATTAATTTCTGGCGCTATGAATCGACTGAAGAATTTTCAAAGAGAACCGTTATAGGCATTGGCGAAGGAAAATTAGAAGACCGAGGTGTTGATTGAACCGGCGCGCTGTTTAGCTTCCGCGTGTCTTGCGAAAAGGAACCTGTTGCAATGCGTTTATTAGGATAAACAAACGTTTTTATTTATTTAATTTAAGTGTTGAAAACGGGGAAAAAATGGAAAAATTCAAGAAAAAGATAAATATGAATGCCCACGTCAGCGGGCCTTTTGCCTGCATTTATATATATGTAAGATTTTAATGTATCAATTAATTAGTAAAAAAAGTTAAATGATGTATCCGTTTGGAGTAGTTGTATGACTTGTATCCAGATTTTTAAACGTTGCCTTTATTCTATATTTTAATTTAATGTATCAATTAATTAGTAAAAAAAAGTTAAATGATGTATCCTTTAGAATAGTTGTGTCCAAACTTTTAAACGTTGCCTTCTCTTAATTAGTTATATTGAATTAATCCCACCTATTCCTATACCCACGTTATTTTCACCATTCAATGTCATTACTGCATTACTTTCATCGCCATCCATTTCCACTACCCATTACTTCCAATATTGAAAAGACTTCTTCCATTTGTGAGTTCCCTTCTCAAGATGATCCCAAACACTCAAACAAGAAGTTGTCAAACACCATAATATATTAGTCTTCAATCATGAGACGGTGCTGAACAGCATCCATCTTTGCATCAGGAACGGCATCACCCATGTTGTAGTAAAGGCGGAATAGCATTGGAAACGGCACCAGAGAGAGGCATTAGGAAGGGCACCGAAAAGACACTAGTCAGGGACATTGCAGAGTCTTTCCCATCAATTGTGGAGATTCCTCGGATGCCGTTGGAATTGAAACAATGTTCCCACACTTGGAGGACACATTCATATCAAATCATTTATGGAAAAAAAAAAAAAAAAACAATCGAACATCTACAAAGGTACTTATTGAAAGGCCTGTTTTAACTCTTGCTCCTTCCAAATAAGCATATACGGCATTAAGTTTGATACCACTGAAACTAGGCATAATAATAAATAGTCCCTTAAACTTGGCCTCAGCTGGCAAGTATGCCATCTAATTTTGGGTGTGCACAAATAGACATCTCAACTTGTATAAAGTTGAATAAGTAAACACAAATGATGACATGGCACTGACGTGGCACATAAATATTGGAGGGCCACGTCAGCGCCACATCAATGCCACGTCAACATTTGTGTTTACTTGTTCAACTTTATACAAGTTGAGGTGCCTACTTGTGCACACCCAAAGTTAGAGGGCATACTTGCCAGCTGAGGCCAAGTTTAAGGGTCTATTTATGTATTATGCCCTGAAACTATGCTCATTACTTTGCATGAACTGCTGCTAAGAAATATGTTATAATTTTCCTCAGTTATCCCTTTTATTAACCAATAGGATGTGAGCCGAAGTTATAAGAGATCCCAATATAGCCTCGATGTGCGTGCCAACGGCAAACGATTGCACGACACAGTTAAATTGAGAAACAGAAGAGCTTTGGCGGTTAATAGATTCATCGATCTTAATTGTCAAAAGGTGCACCTTATTTTTTTCACTTTGTTGAAGCACACATATAATGAGAGATGAATGGTTTGTTTAATTACAAATTGATAAAACTGATTTTAATTTGTCAAATTAGAGATGTAACATCTATATATTGATCCAAAGAATTTTAGTTAAGTATTCATATATAGCCAAATTAGAGATGGAAGCGGTAACATCTATATATTGATAGACTTTTAGTTAAGTGTTCAACACAAAATTGATCCATCGGAATAACAGAGAACTCTAAAATTTAAATGACATTAATCATGTCAGGGCCAAGAATAAAAGAAATGACAAACTAAGAAAAAAAAAGTATAAGTAAGAGTTAGGATTGTATATAGAATTTACTTTCGAAAGCAAGAAAGAAGCGCAATAGCAAGGAAGCATGGATGATACGACCATTTAAAAATCAAATGGAAGGGGCCAAAAATTATCAACGTAAACTGATTCTATGAGTTTTTGCCATAATTATATCAAGGGAGGTTATGACCATTCGAGAAATCATTAAAAAAACTTTGAGAAAGTATCCAGCAGTCAAATTGTGAAAACGAAGGACATAAAGAGTTTAATTTTTTTGCTCTTTATTAAGCTAATTATTAATGTTTCGATTTTTAACAGCTCTTTCCTTTTTGGGTATGATTCTGAGTATTTTCAATATCCTATGATGTGCATGTATGATGTCCCTCCATTATTATTTTTTTCTTCAGTTTTTTTAATATAGGAATTGATACGAGGAACTAATTAAGAAAAGAAAGCATCCCTTTTTAAAATTCTTGATTTTGCAGAAGCATGAGAATTTCACAGAAGAAATAAGAGGACAAAAACTGAGGATTTGACGGGTGTTTTTTTCATATTTATTTTCTCTACTGAACAAGAAGATATTAAAGAAAATAGTGAAGAAGCTATGTAAAGGTATTATTCTACACAACTGTTTTTTAAGCTTGCGTTGAATATGTTTGTTTAGTAAGCTTCAGATTTCATGTGTCTCAATGCATAATAGACATTGCTGTAATTTTGAAAAGAAGACTTGACACTATCTTCCTAATGACCAAGTTTGTTGTGCATAATAAAGTGAGATGATTGTTTATTATGAATTAGTTAGGCAAGACGATCGTTACGTATAAGCTACTCGAGTACTTCACCATTGTAAAGCTACAAAGTAATGCTTTAATCCAGATTAGCTATTCTTTTCAAAATCATATACATATACAACAATAACAACATACTGAGTGTAATTCCACAAGTGGATCTGGGGAGAGTAAAGTGTACGAAGACCTTATCCCTACCTTGGGAGGTAGAGAGATCATTACCGAAAGACCTTCGGCTCAAGAGAAAGAATGACAAAGAAAGTACTCGAGAATCAACGAAAGCGAAGAAGCCATGGAAAAATACTATAGATAAGCATATGAAGAAAAGTAATAGTAACTCCAGCAAACTAATACAATAATTGAAGTACAAGAGACAAAAAATAATCACAGAAATATATAACAAGGACAAATGTTACAATCATAGAAAATATAGAAGATTAAGAAACTGAGGACTAATATTTTATATCATTCATTGAAGGTGCTTGACTATGTGACTATGCCAAATATTTTAATTTATGTTGGATTATCTCAACATTTCTAATTTTCACGAGAATCTGCCTTTGATTATTTTCAGTATTAATTTTTAGTTAGAATATTCTCAACATTTTTAAATTTTACACGAATATGTCTTTTGTTATTTTGAATATTCAAATATTGAAAAAGGATCAGTCGCAAGATCAACGAGATCATTCATGAACGCGCGAAGCGCGGACTAATTTTCTAGTTGTGATATAAAATGGGGCCTTCAAAAGTTGGGGGCCCAAAGCCCAAGCTTCAGCAGCTTTACCCCAAGGCCACCCTTGAATAGTCCCGGAACATTTTTGGACCTTTTCCGTTGAATAAATACAAGCTACGGATCAAGATAGAGCAAAAAGGATCTAGAATATGGTCAACTCCTTATTTTTAATTGAAGCTATAACATTATTGACGACATGACTACACTAGTAAAACTGTCACCTTCTAATAATTTAATGCAATTTTCACTATCAAGAAATATGGAAGAGCTAGGAAGGGATTTCAAATCATAGACTTAAACATAAAACGATTAAAGAAATCATAAGGGAAAAATAAAAAATAAATAACTATAGTACAAGGTATTTAAATTGCGGCCAGCAATGGCATGTTCACATACTACACCATGAATCGTTTCATTTCTCGCATGGTTATATTCATTGTTCCTCTCATGAAAGTCACCGATTAGATTCCGTCTTCCATAATTATCTCTATTTCACAATTCTAATTTTTTTATGTGTGTCAATATATATTATGTCGGTACAGATTTTCGTTATTATATATATTCACTACAAATAAAAAAAATAGAATAAGCTATGAACTTTGTCGCTAATCTGTGCTAAATAGCTCATAGTAACAACTTTTTTGATAATTTATTGCTAATCCATCACTAAATAGGATTAGCGAAGCTACATAATTTTTCCGTCGCTTGTTCCTGCATATTTTTTCTAATTGTGATTTCATATTTACGCACTGACATATATGGGTGTTGCTAAACTTATCGTTTGAATGTGTGCATTTCTATCTTATACCAACCATAATTTAATTTTGACAATTATAATTGAATTTTAGTTAACGTAGGACGGGATATGGATCCTGATATCTCAAGACTCGAGAGGAGACTAGCTATTACCACAACTTAATACTTGTGGAATGTTTTGTACTGCTGATAGCGATTGTTGGATTTGTTGTACCCGTGGACACAATCTTCCTGGAAAACAATGTATAATATAGACTACATGCAACTAGGACATTATTGTTCAAATGCAATGAATGAGACAAATCTATATATCCAAATAATGAAACAATGTCTAATATAGACTACATGCAACTATAAATTATGGCATCTTAAAAGCAATGACGTGTGATACATACTACACTATGAGTCATTTTATTTCTAATATGGTGTTGTTAAAGATTGGCTTCATATTCACTGTTCCTCCCGTGACAGCCACTGTTTAGATTTCATCTTGCTGATCTCTATATTACACTTCTGTGTTTTTCTGTGTGTGTCAATATATATAATGTCGGTATATATTTGCGTCATTATATATGTTCACAAAAAAAAAATGGAATTAGCTCCGAATTTCGTCGCTAATCTGTCGTTAAATAAGTAGTTGCTAACGGGTTTTTTTGCTAATTCGTTGCTAAATAGGGTTAGCGACAGATTTTGCTGTTTAGTTACAGAATTTGTCCATCGCTAATTTCTACATAACTTTTTAGTAGTGATTTCATATCTACGCTCTGTCATATAGGTGTTGCTAAACTTATTGTTTAAATGTGTGCATTTCATCTTATACCACCCATAATTTAATTTTTACAATTTCTATAAATTAATTTCAGTCTGCGCTGGACGGGATATAGATCTTGTAATCTCGAGACTCCAGAGGAGACTATTACCACGACTTAATACTTGTGGATGGCTTTGTGATGTCGATAGCGATTGCAATGATTGTTGGATTTGTTGTACTTGTACACGCCCTTTTTTCTATTTTGTTGAACAACAATGTGTACATTAGACTACGTACAAAAAATGAGACAAATCCATATGGGAAAAGGGTCAAATTTACCCTCCAAGTATGATTTATAGTTTAAATTTGCCCTCCGTCAAAGTTTGGGATCAAATTTGCCCTCCTCGTTAGGATACTTGTTATGTTTTTCTTTTTTTGGATAAAATATGCTTGGACTAAAAAATTAGCGTAGCCCACATAGCGTACTCCCAAACTCCAATTATTTTAACCCAATTTGAGTTTCAAACTTCGGTTCTTAGGGACGCTAGTTGCTAGCAGACAAAATGTTCTTGTCAACACCATGTGGCATGAGAATATACAGTGGTCTGGAACTATACTGAAGGTAGTCCAACAATTAAACAAAAGAAAATGTGTGGACAATCATGTGTTAGATGGGCGCAACCACATTCAACAATAAGAAAAGGTCTAACAAAAAGGGAATGTAATTGGAAAGAAGCATTATCCTCCATAACTGTTCTGGGAGCTGAAACTCACCTCCAACTCCAGCAAAGAATCATATGTTTTCTTCTCACGCGTGTCAAACACTGTAATGCCTGTGATTTTCTGTACCCCGTGCTTCCCAGCAATCAGGTTCTATATGGGAAAGTGCACCAAAATCATTTTTATGATGCAAGGAAATAACTGAATGATCAACTAAACGACTGAAAGATATATTCGATAAACTCCGCCCCAATTTATGTGGCACCTAGGTGTAATGGTTCTTTTGTTTGTTAATAGTAATATTTACGGTTTACCGAAAAGAACAAAAAATTATATGGCACCGTTTGACTAGGCACAAAGTTTTAAGAAAGAAAGGAAGATTGTTGAAATTTATGGTCTAAAACAAACCTTAGACATTTGTACAGCTATAAATCATTTCATTAAAGGTAAAATCGAAATTTTAAAGTTAAATTACTTCTAAATATAGAAAGGTGATATTATTTTGAGACAGACTAAAAAAGAAAGTATACCACATAAATTAGGACGGAGGGAGTCTATGTGGAGCTTATGTGGAGCCTACATGGCTAATTTTTTAGTCCAAGTCATATTTCCATCCAAAAAAGGGCAAATATAACAAGTATCCTAACGGGGAGGGCAAATTTAATCCCAAACTTTGACGGAGGACAAATTTAAACTATAAACCATATTTGAAGGGTAAATTTGACCCTTTTCCCAATCCATATTGTATTGCAACTGGTTTCCAGGTTGATTTTTTTTTTCTTTATCTGTTCTAGTTTATTTGTCTTTCATGTCTAGTACAAACAATGAAGAATGTTAAACAAATGACTTTCTTTTCATGAATAAAATTGGATTCAACTCCAAAAGCTGGTCAAGAGCCTGTTTAGATTGGCTTATAAGTTGCTTATGTTCTTTCAACTTTTTTGTTTTTACAGTGTTTGTTTAGTCATTTTGCGCATAAAATAAGCCCAAAAAAATAATTGGGCCCACTTGGCTTGCTTATCTAAAGGGCTTATTCATGTTTAAAAACTTATAAGCCTAAAAAAAATAAGTTAGCCTACCCCAACTTTTTTTTTTTTGGCGTATAATGTTTTACTTATAAGTCGCTTATTTTAAGCCCATCCCTGTCACGCCCCGAACCATGGCTCGGGCGTAACACGCACTTCCGGCCTTGCCATGTGTCCGAGCGAACCTCATGGCTTACTTGTCAACATGGGCATCAAAACGATATAATCTATATGATGCAATTTAAATGAATCATGAAAATGTAATTTGCGGAATAAAGTCTTGAAATTATCTCATAGCATGAAAATTCATGAAAACGTAATAGTCTGCAAACATGAAAGCATAATCGACTCTCGTGAGCTAATATCTCATCTATGAAACCTCTAAAACATCGAATACTAACTACCGGGACATGGCCCGGGACTACCATAAACCGAATACTAATGCAAACTCCATGTTTTTACCAATAAGCCGATAACCGAGGTGATCCTTTTACTCCTGAAAATCGGCACCGTGAAGTGTGCCCCGAGCAAAAGGGACGTTAGTACATGGTGAATAGTACTAGTATGTAAAACTGTGTCGAAATGAAGAACATGGCACAACATAGGTATAGGACATGAACCGAAACCGAATATAACTTGAACAACATGAGCACGAGACGTGAGTAAAGTTCAAAACGATAAATCAATGAAAATACGTATATAAAACTTCTTGTAACGTGGGGAATGCTATTGTGTAACCGACAACATGATCGGTATCATGGAGAACACTCACACCTTCAGGGGATATGAGATTTAAGTAATAATAAGCATGTAAGGATGACACAGGTGTTGCACTTCGACAACCCTTATCCTCTGGCAACCCATCCGAGTCTTTAACTAAGCAATCCCAAAAACATGAACATGATATAGTTGGCGCCCATGATTTTCATGAAATAACTTGTAAATAACTTGAAATCATGATTTCACGAAATAACTTGTAACATGGTTTCATGAAATATCTTGTAATATGGTTTCATGTGATAACTTGTAAGTCTTGCAAACATGTTCTTGATTCATGAGTAATAACAATAGTTCATAATTATATGTATATTGACTTGAAAACATGCTTGTAACTTGCTACATAAAATCATAAAATTTCATATAAACATATGAGAACACATGAGGAAGAATTCATGATTCATGGATTCAGGGTTCCTAATGACCGTAATGGAAGATTAGGAAACAATAACGAATATAGATACAAAGTTATGTATATAAATACATAAATATGGGCTACCAATATGTTGGGTTTAAAGGGTTTGAACTTCATGGATATCATGGGGAAGAATTAGATCCCACATGTGGATGGAAGTTCCATAGTCGCTCCAAAATATATGAGCTTTGGATTTTCAAAATCTTGAAAGCCGAGATGGGTTTTCTTGAAAACCTATGTTAAGAATGATGGATTCTTGCTTAACTGAACGTATGTTGGAATTGACTTGGATTGCATGGAATAGGCTTACCTTAAAGTTTCTTGAAGGTTGGGAGAGAAGAGCTTAGTCCTTAGGGCTTGAGAGACTTAGGGTTCTTTACCTCGAAAAAATTGGTTTAAAACGAAGGGAATGAATATAATGAAATTTGGCTCTTAAAAACGTCGTGGTCGGTGCGCGGTCGCGCGCCGGGAGGTTACTTCGCGCCCAATTTGTGCGCGATCGCGCAGCACTTCGCGCAGTAAAACAAAAGCTCCGTTTGAGCTCCATAATATTTAGAAACCTTAAGAACTTCACTTTTGGTTTGACTTCAAAAAAACTGTTTATCACCCAAATGGATTCATATAGCTAAAATATGATCTTTATACTAGTTTCATACGTTCGCATCTAACTCGGATTTACGGGATATTACCGATATGGTTTAGTATGAAAGTACGAGGTGTTACACATCCAAACAGGCTCTGAGATAGAATTTTAGTACTAGCATAATTCATCATGAAACTTTCAGATTTATCTAAAAAATGACACATTTGCACTTCTACAAAACTTTTCTCCCAAGTCTTTAATTTGAAGGAAAGTCGAGGAAAAATTGAAAATAAATGTTTATCCACATTTTGAGTTTAACCAAATAGGCAAATAAATATTTTATATTACATGTATTTCATTATTCCTTATATCCCATTTTCAGTCCAACAAGAGCCAAACATCTAACAAATAAATTATATCCACTAAATAATCTCATTATTATTTCATCCATATAATATATAGGGAAAATAACCCTCTATGACTATTTAGAGAAAATAATTATCCGAAATAACCCATGTTTGTAAAATTACCCGAAATGGCCCAATTTGTACCCTCACTTCAAAAGCCTGTTGTATATTTGTACCCTCACTACAATTGAAAAAATGTTGTATATTATTGTATACAATTGAATTTTCTTGGATATAAACACCTCTTATACATTATTATACACTTTTACACAAGGTTGATACATTGTCTACTCAGGGTGTAACTTAAAAATATAGCTACGCAAATGTAATTTTGTATGCTAGATTGTACATTATTAAAATTTCCTCTTCATTCACAAACCAAACGATCCCTTAATCTCTTACCTATACAGTAGCTTTATTTATCTGGAACTTGTGCTACTTCCAACTTTTTACATTTTCAAACATTTGAAAAGGATGTTGCAAGTTAGCTTTTGAAACTTGTCAATCATATTGGAATTGTGTGACTATCTTATCTTAAAAGTTAAATTTTTCGATCACACAATTCAACATGATACAAATAAAGATTCGGATTCAAGTTTCACCATCATTCATTATCAAAAAATTTCTTTAACGTGCCTCGCGCATGCAAAAAGTTTAGGCCCGTACATACTATATTAGTTACCACTAGGAGATGAAAAAAAAGTACCACTAGAAGAGTAGTTTCATTGTAAAAACCAACTTAACTTGCTAGTGTAGAATATCACAAGGATTCACCAAAAATATGCTGGTGAAAATTCACTATCAAGAAACAGAGTAAGGTACAAGACAACATCAGGCTTCAATGCAGATAACATTAAACTTCTTAGTAATAAAAAACTTTAGGAATTTTTGTAAATTTACAATGTAAAAAAAAGAAAAAAATCCTCTGATGGACAAAGAATTAAGCAATTAGCCCCTGACACTAAGCTATAGACTAATATAACGGATCTGAAATCAAGTCAAGTCAATATTTTTATAACAACCTGCTTTTCTATAGACTTTTTTGTTAATGTTATAGTATATTATATCATCTTCATTACCAAATAGAAACTGCCGTAAGAAAGGACCTTAACTTTTCATTAGGACAATTTTTATATCTTGGCCTGTCATCCTACATACGCTATCCCAGCTCATTTTTCTAGTACTTCAAGACTTGAGTGAGAAAGACAAGAGAATAGTAATGGAATGAAATTTTTTTATGGTAGAGAGCATTTTTTTTTTAATGGTACGAATTTAAATTCGCAGAATCAATGAATTTCGAATATCAAATAATTATAAAAGAAGGAATGAAAGACAACAGACACTAAGCTGAAAGGTGACTATTTATAGGGTACAAAATGTTGGCCTCTTGACACAAAACTATAGGCTAATAACGGATATGAAATCAAGTCAAGTCAATAGTTTTAATTGTGCAACTGTAAAGCAACCCTATAACAACATTACTTCTTGATAACTATATCTTACTAACAGAATTATTTTTAATTTGGCATAATACATGAACAGGCCTTCAAACTTGGCTTCAGCTAGCAAGTATGCCCTCCAACTTTCGGTGTGCACAAGTAGGCACCTCAACTTGTCTCCACTTTGTCAATTGAACACTCCAACTTACAAAATGATCATCTATAGACCTCCAAATTTATGTGTCACGTCGACGCCACCTCTGTGCCACGTCAGCATTTGTGTTTACGTGTTCAATTTTATACAAGTTGAGGTGCCTACTTGTGCACACCCAAAGTTGGAGTGCATACTTGTCAACTGAGGCCAAGTTTGAGGGTCTGTTTATGTATTATGCCTTTTAATTTTGAATTTGTGGAAGAGAAAGTGGCTTTAAATTATCGATTGATTTTTTTTTAAAATGGGAGGCCAACTTAGGGAAAACTTGAGTAGCATCTTTAGGTTGCATATTGAAGTGGCACAAGTCTCTAGATCTATAATATGGTGCATCGTTAATGGCTTAATGCCACTCAAAAAAATAATCCAACCCAAACTATATTCAATTGGATAATAATATTTTTAGACCCTCTGTTATTGATATGATTTTTTATAATATATGAATAAGTATATTTAACCTTCAATTAATTGAAATGATCATTTTTAGTCCTTCCACTTGAGATTCTTATAATTGGGTCTGCTGAAAACAAGCATCATTACTACATCACTTGAGATTCTTATAATTGGGTCTGCTGAAAACAAGCATCATTACTACATTACTTCTCGATAAAGATATCTTATAATTATATGAATTATTATTTTATTTTTTTTAATTTATGCAAGAGAAATTGACTTAAATTCTATGTACTGATGGTATAATGTATTTACACAGTCAGATCATTGTTTAGGTGATTATAAATAAATATCTTGATAACTATTAACTTCACTGGTACTTCTTACCATAAGTAGGTTAATAAGAATATCATGGAAATAAAAGAAAATGTTAGCTAATACTTCTCATTTTTCTCGTACATGCATATGCTTTTACATGCACATATGCATATAGAAATAATAACTGTCGTAAAAACACTTGAAAAAGACCGAATAGACTATAGAGTATAATCCAATTCTTTTGTAAATCTCACATGCATCTTCATAAATAAGGGATCTAGAATCTGATCAACTCTTGATTTTAATTGAAACAATTGTGAAGAGCACGTTACCACGACATGACTACCTATTAAAACTATCACCTTCTAGCAATCAAATACAATTTTCACTCATAAACCCATTAATTAAAATTAGAGATCAGCCGAGTTAGACTTAAACAAAAAACAATTAAAAATAATAAAGAAAAAAAAAGTGAGAATAAGTATAGTACCAGGTCTACAAATTATGGCCTCTTAGAAGTAATGACATGTTCACATATTGCACCATGAGTCGTTTCATTTCTAGTATGGTATTGTTAAAGATTGGCTTCATATTCACTGTTCTTCTCATGGCAACTACTGGTTAGATTCCATCTAGTTTAATTATCTCTATATCACAATTCTATATTTTTGTGTGTGTCAATATGTATAATGTAGGTACATATTTTTGTCATTATACTTTATTCCTGTTTATGCACTGACCTATATTGCTTGGATTCTTTAAAAATATTGACGGTTGCATGTCGGTTGAATCCTCTAAATTTAGTGCATTCACTACTCAAAAAAATGGAAATTTTCGACGAGCGTTACTGATGGACGGTCAGAAGTCTGTCGAAAACCCAAATGAAATGGAAATTTATTTGTCTTTCATGCTTTGTACGAATAATGAAGGAATTCAAATGAATGACTTCCTAAATATCTTTGAATAAAAATGCGTCAACTCCAAAAGTTTGTTGGGGAATTTTAGTACTTATATAATTCTAGTTTAGAGTTAATAGGCAAAAATACACCTAAACTATCACATTGCGCGAGTTTTATACCTCACCTATTCATTGTTCCATCATCTACCTAAACTTCACTCCCTTTTTATTAAAGCACACCCTGATGCTAAGTCGACTTCCGCGCGCCTATTGTCGATTGATTTCAAATATTTGATCAACTCAGCATTGATGTGTGTTTTAATACAGAAGGAGTGATAGTTTAGATAAGTAAAGGAAATAATGGATAGTTGAGATATAAAATTCGCGAAAAAAGTGATATTTTAGAAATGCTTTTGACCATTAACTCTTTAGTTTAAGGTTTGCTTAGCACTCTGTCACACGTCCTTCCATAGTGTCTTGGAGTGAAGGTTGTGTTGATACCCTTTCATAAGTTCGTTTCGTAGTTGATGCTAGGATTTCTCTTACCTGCAATTAAGAAAGAATAATGAGTTAAATACAAGAAAGCAAAAAAAGACTCCTGGATTAGCACAAAGTGTTTTGAAATTTATTAATTATATATTAGTTAGGCTCGTATATACTATATATTAGTTACCACTAGAAGATGAAAAAAAAAAATACCACTAGAAGAGTAGTTTCATTGTAAAAACCAACTTAACTTGCTAGTGTAGAACATCACCAGTTGAAAATTCACTATCAAGTGAGTAAGGTACAAAGACAACATCAGCTTTAATGCAGATAACATAAAACTTGTTAGTAGTAAACTAGTAATAAGGAACTTTAGGAATTTCTGTAAATCTACGATGTAAAAGTAGAAGGGAAAAAATCCCCTGATATGATGGACCAAGAATGAAGCAATTAGCCCCTGACACTAAACTATAGACTAATATAATGGATCTAAAGTCAAGTCAAGGCAATATTTTTAATTGGGGCAACTGTAAATCAGCACCACTTTATATTACTTCTTCATAAAAATATCTTATAACTGTATGAATTATTTTTAATTTTTGAATTTGTGGAAGAGAAAGGGCTTTAAATATAGATTGAATTTTTTTAAAATGGGAGGACAGCTCAGTGAAAACTTTGACAAGCATCTTTAGGTTGCATACTCAATTGGCACAATTCTATATATCCATAATACAGTGCATATAGGGTGCCATTAAAAAAAATCCAATTTTTTTTTTTTTTTAAATTGATTGAGTTTAGGCTGTTTAGATGTAATGCTTACAATCATCCATTAATGATGGATCTGAAATTAAGTCAATTCAATATTTTTTAAGTTCTTTATTTTAGAAGTCAATATTTTTAATTGGGCTGCTGAAGTCAAGCCAATATTTTTAATTGGAGCTGCTGAAAACAAGCACCAGTACTACTACTTCTTTGATTAAAAAATTCTTATATTATATGGATTATTTTTAATTTTTGAATTTGTGGAAGAGAAATCGACTTAAGCTCTATGCACTAACGATGCAAAATATATATATATATATATATATATATATATATATATATATATATATATATATATATATATATATATATATATATATATATATATATATATATATATATATATATATATATATATATACACACAATTAGATCACTATTTAGGTAATTATAGGTAAATGTTTTTATAAGTACTAGTTTCACTGGTACTTCATACCATAAGTAGTTTAATAAATGGAAAATGGCCAAACATGTCTCTGGATTATCTCAAATGTTCTAAGCATACACTTTATCCACCTAATTTCCTAAAAATATCACTCCGCTCACCCTTCTGGTTCACTTTTGCCCTTAAAACTAACAGACCACTTATTTATTTATTTTTTAATTATGTTTTAATTTTTGTATTTTTTTTCTCTTTTTCTTTTTAAAGTGACAATTGAGGCTCAAATCTATCTTATGCTTAGGTATAATTTTTTTTTAATTATTAGTTATTATGTGTCAAACTCCTATTGGATGAAATTTAAAACCAACATATCCAAATTTGTCATAAAACTTACAAATAATTTATTTGTTCATAAGAAATTATTTTATATTTGTTCACCCAACTTTGTCATAAAACATACAAATTATTTTATTTGTTCACCAAAAAACAGAAAAAGAAAAAAAAATCATTATGAATAAAAACAACAAAAACTAAAATTAAGGTTGTTGATTGGTTCATAAAAGTAATTTGTTATGAACAAAAACAACAAAAAATTTGAATAAATAAAATAATAATTTTGTCTTTGTGGTGAACAAATAAAATAATTTGTTATGAACAAATAAAATAATTGGTATGTTTTATTACAAAATTGAGTATGTTGCGTAGGGGCGGGTTTAAATAAAGGGAAAAGGTTTTAATTTCGTCCAATAAGAATATGAAAAGTAGTAAATAATAATTTTAAAAACTTTTTCCCTTGAGCCTAAGACAAATCTGAGCCTCGATTGTCACTTAAAAAGAAAAGGAGAGAAAAAACTAAAAGGAAAATTTAATATATATATATATATATATATATATATATATATATATATATATATATTAAAAGAATAATTTTTTAAAAAAATAGAAAAGAGGTATGTTAGTAAGGGCAAAAGTGAGTCAAAAAGGTGAACGGATGGGTATTTTAGCAAAATAGGTGAATGAAGAGTATATTTAGACCTTTTGAGATAATCCATGAACATTTTTGGCCCTTTCCATTTAATAAATAAAGAATATCATGGAAATGAAAATAAAAGCCGGCTAATATTACTCATTTTTCTTGTACGTACATATATAAATATTAACTCTCTTAAAGCCACTTAGAATTGGAGGAAATATAATCTTATTCATCTTTAAATCTCACATACATTTTCAAAATAACAAATCTAGAATGTGGTCAACTCTTTGATTTTGGTTGAAGCAATTGAGAAGTACAATACAGTACATGCCTACATAACTACCTAGTAAAACTATCACCTTCTAATAATTTAATACAATTTTCATTATCGGGAAATGTGGAAAGATAGGAAGGGATTTTAATTCATGAATCCATTATTTAATAAGAGAGATCAGCTCGAGTTAGACTTGAACATTAAACAATTAAAGAAATAATAAGGAAACATAAAAAAAGTAATAACTCTAATACAAGGTCTATAAATTAGGGCCTCTTAAAGCAATGACATATTCACATACTACACTAGGAGTCATTTCATTTCTAATATGATGTCGTTAAAGATTGGCTTCATATTCACTGTTCTTCTCATGTCAGTCACTGGTTAGATTTCTGCCTTGCTTATCTCTATATTACAATTATGTATTGTTGTGTGTGTCAATATATATCATGTCAGTACATATTTTCGTCATTATATATATTTATTACAAAAATAAAATTTACGAACTTCGTCGCTAATCTGTCATTAAATGACTCGTAGCTAGTAGACTTTTTTTTTTATATATAATTATCGATAATCTGTCGCTAAATAAAATTAGCAAAAAATCTTAATGTTTAGTTACAAAATTTGTCCGCCTATAATTTTTGCATATTTTTCTTAAGTAATGAATTCATAACTACCCAGTCACACACACACGTGTGTGTGTTGCTAAACTTATTGTTTGAATGCATGCATATCATTTTATATACCAACCAAATTTAATTTGAAAATTGTTCTTGAATTTTAGTCAACGCTGGACGAGATACAGATCTTGAAATCTCGGGACTTGAGAGGAGGCTATTACCACAACTTAATACTTGTGGAAGGACTTGTACTTCCGATAGTGATTGCAATGATTGTTGGGTTTGTTGTACCTGTGGACACAATATTTTCTTTTTTCCTGAAACACAATGTTTTTCCTAGACATTATTGCTCAAATGCAACGGATGGAAAACATCCATGTAATGCATCCGGTTTTATGGTTGATTTTAGTATTTCCCTTTTGTGTGTTTAAGTTTATTTGTCTTTCATGCTTTGTAAGAATAATGAAGAAATTTAAATGAATGTACTTTCTATATATCCATGAATAAACATAGATGCAACTCCAAAATCTTGTGTGATAGAATTTTAGTACTTGCATGATTCATCATAAAATTTTCAGATTTATTTATAAATACTAAATTAGTTATGTATCTTAAATTCCTTTTTCTTGTTCTTTATCGATAATTCCTTAATATCCAACTTTTTTATTGGTATTTGTTTCACCTTTTAGCTGTGAAGCTATTTTACCGATCAACATAACATTGAAAAATTGAAAGTTAATTCCACAAGTTAAGAGAATTTCATTTAACATTTAATAGAAGTGTCAGTTAGTCAATACAAAAAGGAAAAAACACGGCGAATTTTAAAAAAAATAAAGATACATAAGATAGAAAAATCATAATTCTGATTGCTGAGTTATTATGTTAATTTGGTTTTGGTTTCTGGACGTGTTATTCAACTGAACACATTTAACCTCTAATTAATTCAAATGGACCTTAACTTTTCAGTAGGACAGCTTTTATGTTGGCTCGTCATCCTACATATACTCTCCAAACAATTTTTATCTAGAAGAACTTCGAGACTAGAGTGAGAAAGACAAGGTCTAAGTTCAAATTTCATAGTCACTCATTATCAGAAAAGCATTTTAACGAGCTTAGCGCACAAAGAAACAGAGTAAGGTACAAATATAACATTAATGCAGATAACTTTAAATTTGTTAATAATAAAGAACTTCAAGAATTTTTGTAACAGATGAAATAAGTCACAAATCTCCACTTCACAATATAGGCTATGCCTTAATACCAAACAAGTTGGGCTCGACTATATATGAATCATCATTATCCATGTCGCTCCATTTAAGCAAAATATGTTGACTATCTTTAAGCTACATTTCGTAATCTAATGTTGACTATATATGCCATCTAGGGGTGTACAAAGTAAACCGACAAACCGCACCAAACCGATAAACCGAATCAAACCGAGAAAAAAACCCGACTAGTGGTTTGGTTTGACTTGGTTTTGGTATTGGAAAAAAAAAACCCGACCATAATTGGTTTGGTTTGGTTTATAAAAAAGTCAAACCGAACCAAACCAACCCGACGTTACATGTATTCAATTTTTAAAATATTATATACATAAAAATATTTATTTGTAATGTAATTTATAAATATTTCTTAATTTTTTTCGTAGTTTTTCATCTATTATCATATTATTCAAGCTTGAACTTAAGATTTTGAATGTGAATAAGTTTTATATCCTATCGATGTTAGTAACTCATATAAAGTCCAAACCAAAACCAACTCAACACTAATACTAACAAAAAGAATTTCAATTTATCCATAGAAATGACAATAATGTTGGATATCTATTTTTTACTTTTACATAATTGGTTTAGAGAGTGAAAATACATAACTTAAGTTTTTTTTTTCTTGTCATGTAATTAATACTTATTAACCTTACTTATTTTAGCATGACTTAGTATTTTTAGATTATGGTCATTTTCTTTATGGCTTATTAATTAGCAATATTTTTTTTAACCGATTTTATTATCTTTTGTTGAATATTTTAATACAATGTCATCACTCTTTCACATTTTGTGTTATTTTCTTATGAAACACCTTAATTACATAGTTGTATCTTACTAGGACTAAAGAAATATTTGAAGTAAAAGTTATATGTTTTGTATCAAGACTATTCCGAAAAAAAACCCGAATAACCCAAGAAAACCGAATAACCCGAGAAAACCCGAGGTTGAAAAACCCGAATTTTATTGGTTTGGTTTGGTGTATAAATTTAAAAACCCGACGCAATTGATTTGGTTTGTTAAAAAATCCGAACCAACCTGTTTTAATGCCATCCGTTGATGCTGTCTTGAGCTGGTTTACAGCACCAACTTCTTGCAACATTTTTACGACTTTTCTCATCGAGGGTCGGTTAATTGGGAGAGGGCTAGTGCAGAGGAGGCCAATATTTAGGACTGTGCATATCTCCTCCTTGAAAGAAGAATCGAGCTTCAGGTCAATAACATGATCTATGCCCTTCTGGTCCAAAATAGTGCAAACCCACCTGACCAAATCCTTTTCCCCATATTTGGGATTCACGGGGAGTTTCCCTGTCACTAACTCGAGGATTACCACGCCAAAGCTGTATATATCACTCTTCTCGTTCACCCGAAGTGTGTAGGCATATTCTGCAACATGAATAAATTTAGTTCAACCAGAGAAGCACTACGAGAACCAGAAAGAAAATACAACCAAAAGAATGACCATATCACAATGTTGTGTTATGGAGCAAACTTAGTGTTAATGTACAAAAAAATTCAAGATTTAAGCTTTATGGTTCAACATTTAAGGTTCTTAGTATTGAATCCATTATATCATTAAAAATTATGGGTTCATATCTACTATTTGTTGAAGTATAATTTTAGTGAACTTTTACACACAAATTTTTGCACTGTGCTTAAAGTACAGCGTAATGAAGGGCTATGTTCAAGAACTATGACGCTTGGATCCTCCAAAAATGTTGTTGCACCCGTGTCAGATATCCAAAGTTGAATAACATTCGGAATCAACTTTCGGAGAATCTGACATAGACTTGTAGCATTTATTGAAAGATCCGAGCAACATAGCTCAAGAACATACGAAAATTACTGTCATATACGGGTGTCTACATGATTATAGATATCGGGAGTTTTACCATATAATATATGAAATATGCCATTTTTTGGCATACATCGTAACTACAATTCCTAACTGAAGGCATAATAATATGTACTAAAAGCCGGCAATTTCAACCAAATCATGTAATTCAAACTCCACAGTGAAGGATTAATCGTCTAACCTGGAGCAATATAACCGCAAGATCCTGCAATGACTGACATAGACTTGGTTCCATTGGCATTGTCATCAATTGCCTTTGCTACACCAAAATCAGCAACTCGAGCTCCAAAGTCCCCATCCAGCAAGATATTGTTCGACTTAAAGTCTCTGTGAACAATCGGAGGAGCACAATCATGATGCAAGTATGAGAGTCCCTCGGCAGCATCCATGGCTATCTTACATCTCATAGGCCAATCCAACAACCCACTTTTGTTACCGTGTAGCAAATCACCCAAGCTTCCGTTAGGCATGTACTCATAAACCAAAAGTTTGCAACCCCTTGTACTACAACAACACCATAGCTTAACAATATTCTTGTGTCGAATCTTGCCCAATGTCTCAACCTCCGCTTCAAATCCATCGTCATGAAAGTTACCTTTCTCGATGTCATCACAACTTACGTTTACTATTTTCGAACTTCTTGAAAGTTTTTTCACAGCAGCAGCCTCGCCATTACTCAAAACGACCTTGTAAACCTTCCCGGAAGAACCACTCCCAATTATGTTGTCTTCATCTAGTGCTTCCAGTATTCCATACTCATCGAAATCCAACTTATGAAACAACATCAAAGTCCATTTCGATCTATCCAGTCTTTTTGCTTTCTTGAAATTCCTATACTTCCAATAGAACGAAACCACCCCGAGTACGAATACTAAAACAGCAAGTATGAAAATCAATCTCAGTAACCTTACATAACCAGCAGTACTTTTACCTCCATCTCTTCCATCACATGAACCCACAATATCTCCACACAAACCGGGATTCCCAAGAAAGCTATTTTTATACATTTTCTTCGCGTATGAAGGAGGAATGCCACCCGAAAGCCCATTATTCGATAAATTCAGCTGATTGAGCCTCAAATTCTGCAACTCAACCGGAATTTTCCCCGAAAACTTGTTTCCTGATAGGTCGAGATAGTTCAAAACGGATAAGCTCCCGATTTCCCGGGGAATTTCTCCCGAGACATCATTGTTTGCTAAGTTCAATTCATTCAATTTTTTCAAGGAATGAACCCCACTTGGAAAATTCCCACTTAATTCATTATTGTGAAGATCCATTCTTCCCAATTGCTCAAGATTCACTGTACTTTGTAACGGCCCTGAAAACTTGTTATCATTTCCCACAAAATCAACAAGATTTTCCAAAAAACCAATCTCTTCAGGAATATTACCCGAAAATTTGTTCTTTGACAAAATCAAAGCTGATAAATTCGATGCACTAGCTATAGTTTTCGCGATCCCACCGGAAACAAATTGTCCCTTAGCTCGAGCAACGAAAGCCGGGGCAGCCCCCAAAATTCCACTGGAACATCGCCGGAGAACTTATTACGTGCTAATCTCACACGTAATAAACTCCGACATTGTCCCAAACTCATCGGAATTTCACCCGAAAACGAGTTATCTATCATCAAAACCTCCTCCAAAACCTCATTTCCACACAAATTCTCCGGAATTTCCCCGGAAAACTCATTGTTAGAAACATCAACAAAAACCAATGGTGAAAATTTACCAAGATCTTTAGGTAAACTTCCATTTAAACTATTATTAAAGAGCTTTAACTCATATAAATTCGGCGAATTCGCAATGCCTTTAGTATTTTTCCTTTATCTGTTCTAGTTTATTTATCCTTCATGTTTTCTACGAATAATGAAGAAAATTCAGATGAATGACTCTCTATCTATGGAAGGAAAAAAAAAAAAAATTGGATTCCACTCCAAAAGTTGGTTGGATTAGAATTTTAGTACTTATTGAATTTTAGTTTAAGGTTGCTTAGCACACGTCACACGTCCTTCCATAGTGTCTTGGATTGAAGGTTGTCTTGAGACCCTTCCATAGTTCTTTTCTTGGTTGACATAAGGATGTTTCTCTAGCTCTGGGTCATATTGAATCATTTCCTTAGATGAGGATTGAGTCACACATCAGATAAAGAAAATATTTCATGTTATATGTGATCAAATAAGAAAAATAGGTTAAATACAAGAAAGTAAAAATGACTCTGAATTAGCTAGCACCAAGAATTGTTTTGAAATTTAATTGTTGCCCAAACCCCGTCAACATGACCAAAATTTGACGAGCACAAAACATAATGATAAAATAAGCTCATAACTCGTCAAAAATCAGAAATCGCCTCTAGGGGAATAGGTACAACTATTTATTGAAATAATTCTTTGACTTGAGAGTGGTTAATTAACATCACAAGTGTGAGAAACAAATGTTGTGAAAGCAAGATTAATCACATTAAGTGAGAGAGCTACGAGAGATAAAGAATATCAATGAGAGAAATAAGGGAGATTGACAACAGATACACATGATATTGTCAATTAAGAAATTAATTCTTTTTGACTTTCACCTTTAATGTCTAATCGGTTCTTTTGAGATCAATCATTAGTTATCATATTTCAATCGAACAAGTATTACCGTTTGAATAATCTCAACCTCTTGGATATGATAATAGAAAGTGTTGTTAATGTATGCCTTGAAAAAAGTCAATGAGTTTTTCGAGGAAAAACGTCTTGTGCATGTTTTCATAAGGGAAGATTCAACTTCTAATTTACGAGTCTCTTTCGATTACTTTGCAGAATTACAAATTGAAACCCCTTTATCCCATATGAACTTATATATCATGTGATTCTTCTCTCGAACGAGACAGAGTAATGAGTAACTCCACAAATTCTACTTAAAATAATTGACTAGTGAAATATAATCGACGATCTGCATTCATGTCAAAGCCGCAAAGGGAAACTATTCCACGAAGGAGAAGAAGGACATCAAAATAAGAATTAGTAAGCTATAAGACAATACAACCAAACGCTCAACTCAAACTATCGTATTGAATTGAAATTGATCGAAATTAGTTACCACTAGAAGGGTAGCGTCATTGTAAAGTTCAACTAAACTTGCGGGTGAAAATTCACTACCAAGAAACAGAGAAAGGTACAAATATAACATCATGTTTTAATACAGATTAACTTCAAACTTATTAGCAATAAAGAACTTTAGGAATTTTTGGTAAATTTACAATGTAGTAGGAAAAATAAATTCCATCCTTTTTTTTTTTTTTCAAAAGTCAATATTTTTAATTGATGAATTAAGATGCACGCTATGTTTAGTCTAATAATGTATTTTAGCATTCATACCCAAATTACAAAATTATATGATTTAAATCATCTTTAAATTTCACATGCACTTTCAATATTAACGGATTCAAAATCTGGTTAGCTCTTTATTTGTAATTGAAGCAATTGGGAAGCACAATGTATTATATGACTACCTAGTACAAGCTAACAATTTAATGCAATTTTAAATCACAAACTCATTATTTAAAAGAGACAAGCACGAGACTGACTTTTAAAGATAAAACAATTAAAGAACTAATAAGAAAATTACTATAATACAACTAAAGAGCTTGTTTATTACTAGAAGGCCTATAAATTATGGCTATCTTAAAAGCAATGACATGTGATACATACTACACAGTCTTTTTATTTCTAACATGGTGTTGTTAAAGATTGGCTTCATATTCACTGTTCTCATGGAAACCAGTGGTTAGATTTCATCTTGCTTATCTCTATATAGCAATTCTGTGTTTTAGTGTCTGTGTCAATATATATAATGTCGGTATCTATTTGCGTCATTATATATACTTATCAGAAAAAAGGAATTAGCTACTAATTTCATCGCCTAATCTATCAATAACTAAGTTGTATACTAGCTTAATGTTTTGATAATATATCATTAATCCGTTGCTAAATAGGATTAGCGACAAATTTTGTTGTTTAGCTATAAAATTTGTCCTTCGCTAGTTCCTATGTATCTCATATCTATGCTCTGGCATGTAGGTGTTGCTAAACTTATTGTTTGAATGTGTGTATTTCATCTTATATCACCCATAATTTCATTTTGATAATTTAATTTCAGTCTGCACTGGACTGGATATAGATCTTGAATCCCGGGACTCGAGAAAAGACTATTACCACGACTTAATACTTGTGAATGGCTTTGTGATACCATTGTTGGATTTGTTGTACGTGTGCACGTCCTTTTTTCTTTTTTGTTGAACAACAATGTGTACATTAGACTATACGTACATACAACAAATGCGATAAATCCATGTAATGCATCTGGTTTTCAGGTTGATTTTAGTATTTTGCCTTTATCTGTTCTAGTTTATTTGTCTTTCATGTTTTGTACGAATAATAATGAAGAAAGTTGAACAGATGACTTTCTGTTCATGAATAAAAATGGATTCAACTTCAAAAGCTAGTTGAGATAGAATTTTAGTACTCATACAGTTCATCACGAAATTTTTAGATTTATCTATAAAAAAATGACACATTTGCACTTCTCCAAAACTTTTGTCCCCAAATCATTAATTTGAAGCAAAGTCAAGGTAAAATTGAAAATAAAAGTTTATCCAAACTTTATCAGCATAAGTTAGCTTTCGAAATTAGTAGATTATATTGGAATTGTGTGACTATCATTTCTAAAAGGTTAAATTGATCGACCACACAATTCAACATGGTACAAATAGAGGTCCGGGTTCAAGTCTCACCGTCATTTATTATCATAAAAGCATTTTAACGTGCTTTGCGCATGCAAAAGATTTAACATACTTATATAATTATATTAGTTACCACTAGAAGCATTAGTTTCATTTGTAAAACTCAACTTGGTAGTGTAGATGGCAAGGATTCACAAAAAGATATGCTGGTGAAAATTCAGTATCTAGATACAGAGTAAGGTACAAATTATATAACATCAGGCTTTAATGCAGATAACATTAAACTTGTTAGTAATAAAGAACTTTCGGAATTTTTGTAAATTTACAGTGTATTAAAAAAACATCCATCCCTTTTGCATTTCGGAATTTTGTCTTCCCCTTCTCTCCCAAAATAAAGCAAACATCAAGTGAGTACTGATGGACAAACAATTACGCAATTAGCCGATGAAATAAGTCACAGATCTCCACTTTCACGATACAACAACTATGCCTCAATCTCAAGCAAGTCGAGCTAGGATTTAAGCATGTTGACTATCTTTAAGCTACATTTTCTTCATTTAATGCGTCTTCGTGGTAATATGGGGTCAATTTGCCATCAGTTGATGCTGTCTTGAGCTGGTTTCCAGCACCAACTTCTTGCAACATTTTTACGACTTTTCTCATCGAGGGTCGGTTTATTGGGAGAGGGCTAGTGCAGAGGAGGCCAATATTTAGAACTTTGCATATCTCCTCCTTGAAAGAACAATCCAGCTTCAGGTCAATAACATGATCTATACCCTTCTGGTCCAAAGTAGCACAAACCCACCTGACCAAATCCTTTTCCCCATATTTGGGATCCACAGGGAGTTTCCCTGTCACTAACTCGAGGATTACCACGCCAAAGCTGTAAATATCACTCTTCTCATTCACCCTAAGTGTGTAGGCATATTCTGCAACACGAATAGAATTTAGTACAGTGGGAGTAGCACTACAAGAACCAGAAAGTGAAAATAAACAAAGAATGACCATACTACAATGCAGTGTTGTTGGAGCTGAACTTAGTGTTAATGTACAAGGGCACTTAAAGAATTATGTTGCTCGGATCCTCCAAATATGTTGTTGCACCCGTATCAGATCTTCCAAAATTGAATTACTTTTGGAGGATCCAACACAGACCCAGTGCATTTTTTCAAGGATCCGAGCAACATCGATCAATAGATCCAACTCGGCTTTGGGTATCTGATATGGGTGCAAATCTAGTTGTTGGATTCTTCATCACATAAATTTTAGGATTAGGGAGTATGGATACGCGTGCAGATACGGGTGCTGAGATACAACCAGTAAATGTATATTATGACATATAAAGTATAAATTTCGATTAATTGAAGTTATTGAATTAAAACTAATAAAATTTACTTATTTATAAACGCCAAATATTGTATCCATAAGATATCTTGCGTAATAGCAAAGCTTTCTCATACTTTATTATATAGTATAACATATAAATTTCAAAATCAAATCAGAGATTCAATCAATCTATACTCCTCGATTAGAGATGTAGTCAAAACACCTTCAGTAAGTTGACCAAATGCAGCGTGGAACCCACACCTACACACGAGTGCGGCAGGAATTTTGAAGAGTCCGAGCAACATAGGTGAATGGACCAAATTACTGTCATACAACATAACTACAGTTTGCAATTTAAGGCATAACAATTTGTAACAAAAATCAGTATGGAATCCATATGAACCAATTTCAGCAAAATCATGCAATTCGAACTCCAAAAGCAAAAATTAATCCTCTTACCTGGAGCAATATAACCGCAAGACCCTGCAATGACTGACATAGACTTGGTTCCATTGGCATTGTCATCAATCGCCTTTGCCACACCAAAATCAGCAACTCGAGCTCCAAACTCCCCATCCAGCAAGATATTGTTCGACTTAAAGTCTCTGTGAACAATCGGAGGAGCACAATCATGATGCAAGTATGAGAGTCCCTCGGCAGCATCCATGGCTATCTTACATCTCATAGGCCAATCCAACAACCCACTTTTGTTACCGTGTAGCAAATCACCCAAGCTTCCGTTAGGCATGTACTCATAAACCAAAAGTTTGCAACCCCTTGTACTACAACAACACCATAGCTTAACAATATTCTTGTGTCGAATCTTGCCCAATGTCTCAACCTCCGCTTCAAATCCATCGTCATGAAAGTTACCTTTCTCGATGTCATCACAACTCTCGTTTACTATTTTCGAACTTCTTGAAAGTTTTTTCACAGCAGCAGCCTCGCCATTACTCAAAACGACCTTGTAAACCTTCCCGGAAGAACCACTCCCGATTATGTTGTCTTCATCTAGTGCTTCCAGTATTTCATACTCATCAAAACCCAACTTATGAAAAGACATCAAAGTCCATTTCGATCTATCCACCCTTTTTGCTTTCTTGAAATTCCTATACTTCCAATAGAACGAAACCACCCCGAGTACGAACACTAAAACAGCAAGTACGAGAATCAATCTCAGTAACCATACATAACCAGCAGTACTTTTACCTCCATCTCTTTCATCACATAAACCCTCAATATCTCCACATAAACCGGGATTCCCCAGAAAGCTATTCTTAAACATTTTCTTTGCATACGAGGGAGGAATTCCACCCGAGAGCCCATTATTCGATAAATTCAGCTGATTGAGCTTCAAATTCTGCAACTCAATCGGAATTTTCCCTGAAAACTTGTTTCCCGATAGATCAAGATAGTTCAAAACGGATAAGCTCCCAATTTCTCGGGGAATTTCTCCCGAAAAATCATTATTTGCTAAATTCAATTCATTCAATTTCTTCAAAGAATGAACCCCACTTGGAAAATTACCACTTAATTCATTATTGTGAAGATCCATCCTTCCCAATTGCTCAAGATTCACTATACTAACCGGTAACGGCCCTGAAAACTTGTTATCATTTCCCACAAAATCAACAAGATTTTCCAAAAAACCAATCTCTTCAGGAATATTACCCGAAAATTTGTTCTTTGACAAAATCAAAGCTGATAAATTCGATGCACTAGCTATAGTTTTCGCGATCCCACCAGAAAACAAATTGTCCCTTAGCTCGAGCAACGAAAGCCGTGGCAGCCCCCAAAATTCCACTGGAACATCGCCGGAGAACTTATTACGTGCTAATCTCACACGTAATAAACTCCGACATTGTCCCAAACTCATCGGAATTTCACCCGAAAACGAGTTATCTATCATCAAAACCTCCTCCAAAACCTCATTTCCACACAAATTCTCCGGAATTTCCCCGGAAAACTCATTGTTTGAAACATCAACAAAAACCAATGGTGAAAATTTACCAAGATCTTTAGGTAAACTTCCATTTAAACTATTATTAAACAGCTTTAACTCATATAAATTCCTCGAATTCGCAATGCCTTTAGGTAACTCACCATACAATCTATTCTCATATAAATTCAGTGACTCAAGTGGCAACTCACACAACTCACCCGGTATCAACCCGGTGACCCGGTTCATCGACAAGTCGACCCGCCTCAACGCCTTCATATTCAACCACCCATTAACCGAAAACTCGCCAGAAAACGAATTACCATACAACTCAATTTGCACAACACTAGTTAACTCAGTTATCCAACTAGGAATCTCACCGTACAAGTTGTTTAACGCAAGGTCCAAGTTAACAAGCTTCTTTAATCCCCTTAACGTATCAGGTACCTCACCAATTAAGTTACAGTCAGTTAACCATAACACTTCAAGATTCGTTAAGTTGCCAATTTCCGGTGCGACCCGACCCGGTGAAAACGGGTTGTACGATAAGTTTAACTGTTTTAAACTCGAAATGTTTCCAACCTCCTTTGGGATTGTCCCTGTTAGCAAATTGTCAACTAAACCAAGAACTTCAAGTTCCTGGAAATTACCAAAACTTGCTGGAATTTCACCTGTAAAGTTATTTCCAGTCAAATCAAGGTACTTCAAATTCGGTAATTCAGTTAAACTAGCTGGAAGTGTACCGACTAATAGATTTTGAGCTAAATCAAGATGCACGAGAGATTGACACGTGGATAGTTGATTGGGAAGTGTTGAGTTAATGTTGTTATTGTAGAATGAAATGTAGTTTATGTTTTTTAACCGGCATAAAAGAGAAGGAAATGGACCAGATATATTTGTGTTTGAGAGGTTAATTGATGTAACAGAATGAGTTATGGGGTTACATTTTATGCCGAACCAGTTACATGGTGAGTGTGAGTTGTTGTTATGGATGTTCCAGTTTGAAAGAACGTTGTCAGGGTCGTGGAATTGGTGTTTTATGGTATGTAAATAAAGGGATTCTTGGTTTAAGGAGAGGATTAATGTTGGTAGTAATAGAAGTGTGAGGAAGATTTGAAGATGCATTGTTGAAAATGAGAATTAAAATTGTTGAAGGGGATGAGTGGTTTGTGTGGGAAAAGGGTGAGTGACAGAGTAGTATAAAAGTGATTAAAACATTGTTGTAAAGTTTGATTATATATAGAGAGTCTGTCTACTAAAAGTTTTTCTCTCGAGATGATTGTGTTTCTTTGTTTTTAATTCGTCTAGCATTCCTTTGTTTCATTTTACACTAAGGGTGTGATCGGTACGGAAGAAAATATTTTTCACGCAAAATGTTTTTCTGAAAAGTAAGTGAATTTTTATTCATTTTCTCATGTTTGATTAGATAGTGAAAAATAAGTAAATTTCTTACTTATTTTCTCATGTTCAGGTGGTTGGTTGAAAATATTTTTCGAAAAATACTCACCCAAGCCCACCAACTCCACCCCAACCCCACTACCCCATACCACCCCAACCCCCACACCCACCACCCACCTGACCCACCCCCAACCAAATCCCACCCTCGAACACACTTCATCTTCACCCACCCCTACCCCCACGCCACCACCCACCACAATCCCGCACCACTGCTCCATCCAACCCTCCCACCCACTCACCCCTCCCAAATTTTCAATTTCTTATATTTTATTTTCCTTTTATAAAAAAATGGAAAAAAAATTCTTACCAACTCCACCACCATCCGCTATCCCTCACCATCCCCCAACTACAATCCACCCCCACCACCTACCCCACACCAAATTTAACCACGCAATTTTTTCATTTTAATAAATTCCTTTTAAAGATAAAATTAAATATGAAGTAGAAACTTCGGGAGGGGATACGGGGTGCAGGCTGGGGGGGGGGGGGTTTCGAAAATCAAAAAAGAAAAATTTTCAAAATTTTATTTAAAAAAAAAAATTTGGAGTGGGTGGTTGGGTGTTGGGACGGGATGGGGGTTGGTGGGATGACGTAGAAAGCCAAAAAAAAAAAATTCAAAACTTTTCTTTAAAAAAAATGATTTTTTTGGAGGGGGTGATTGTGGGGGTGGTGTAAAAAAAAAACAAAACTTTTTTAAACTTTTTTTAAGGAAAAAAAAATTGGATGGGGGTGTGGGGAGGGGGGGGGGGGGGGGGGTTGTGAAAACCCAAAAAGAAAAAATTTGGAGGAGTGCATGGGGGTGGTGCGTTGGTGGTGGTAGGGTGGTTGGTGAAATGCCACTTGTGAACTTGTTTTCCTAAAAAAATGTTTTTCAAAAAATTTGACCAAACAAACATGAGAAAATTGGATGCACCGAACACAGGTAACTTATTAAGTATGACACGAAATTTTAAAAAGAAATTTAAAACTTATAAATTTAAATATAAGATTATTTAAAATAAAAACGTTTTACTAGTCTCACCGTTGAGTCACCCCTACTCTTTACATTCAGAATGTAAGGGTTGGTTGCGTACACACCACCCTCCCCAAACCACTTATGAAATTACACTTGATATTTTGTTATTATTGGTTAAAGCGTCCTAAAATAGAAAAATATATATTACAAGTTCTACTGTCAGAAGGAAAGAAAGAATAATGTTAAAATTGAAACTCTCATTTCAAATTTTGGAAACAATGTGGGGGACCAAACGAGAAAGTTGTGAGAATATTAATTTTAGGAAACGAGGGGTATGCATTAAAGAAACAAAAACTTTTTTCGAATTAAAGGAAATAAATGCTAGAAAGGAATATTTTGGAGCTTTTAGCTTTAGCGTATCTTTCAAAAACATCACCCGTTAAAATGTATAGACCAATAAAGAATAAGATTGACATGAATATAAAAAAAAAAATCCCAAACAAATTTACTAGTTAAAGTAAAACATTTCATATTGAGAGATTATATGAGTGATTAAAATGCAAGGATCAAGTTACTTCTGATTTTGAAGATCTTCAAGATAAGAAAATCCGAAAAGCAAAAAAAAAAAAAAAAAAAAAAAAAAAAAAAACCACACACACACACATGGGAGATTCCACTATTTATTCTTAAGGAAAAAAGTTCAAATTTGGTTATGTACTATTTAAAGTTGTACATTTTTTTCCTCCTTAAAATTTTGGAGTTTGATCCTTTCATATTCTTTCTACCATCTCATATTTGTTCTCGTCACTATCTGAGCTCTAGCTCGAAATAGTAGATTTTACGTGTTCAACTTATTTCACAAAATAATTTTAATTTGTCCCATAACATTTAGTTGTGATTTAAAATTATCCTCACGTTTGAAGTTCTTTAGGGGTCAAAGGCAAAAAAAAAAAAAAAAAAAAAAAAAAATTTTCTAATAACTGAGATAGTATTAGACCTATAGTTTATCGAATAACTAAGTTTCTCAGTTTGGAATAGTACAGGGCCAAAATTGCACATTTTTTAACCCATGGTCATTTTGGGTGATGAGAATTTTTCCCTTTTCTTTTTGGTTTCTCATTGGGTATTTGATACCCCTTTTGAATTTCCCCTGATCTTCATTCTCGTCAAAAAATAACACTTATAGGGAAAGAACTTTCTCTATTAAAAATACGATTTCACTTCGTATCTATTTTTTTACCAACAATAAAGGATACTTATCATCTTACAATAACTTGATGGTGACAAGACTTTTACTCCTTCCGTCTTATTTTAATCGTCATTTTAGCTCTTTTCACGCTAATTAAGAAGATAATAAATGTATAAGGTATCGTTTACTAAATTGTCTATATTTAATGAAGGTTAATTGATTTTTTTCTCTTAACATATTGTGCATACTTCTTTAATATTTAGGGTATAGTTGAAAACAATTATCAATTTTAGTCTTGAAATCCTAAAATGATAATTATTCTGAGATAAAATTTTTGAGGTAAAATGAAAGTTAAAATGAGACGGATGGAATATTAACTAAACAAATGATTCTTGTACTGTTACGCAAAGTACGTGACAGCCATGGAATCAAATCAAAATCCTGGATTTTATCGTGAACAACAACCTGGAATTTAGTGTAAATAACAAGACACAAGATAAACAGTAAAAAGTGTGTCCAGAGTTATCAAAACCGGGTAAGTCAAACAGAGCAGTTAAAAATGTAGAGTTGTTCCAGAAATTTCCCTTTCCCAACAAGTACTCTATGACATTACTTGTTTCAAGATCTGTAAATGTCGTTTGGATTTTACACTAGCATTGTAATCCTTTGTCAATTTTTACTTGTACTGTATTTGATTTGGCGCGCACCTTAAGGGGTGGTTTGGTATAAGGGATAAGGTGGGATACTTCAGTATTAAGTTTGTTATTAATTTTATACTTTATTTGATACAAGGTATAAATTTATCCCAGAATAATTTTATATCTTGTACCAAATGGAGTATAAAATGAAGCCCAAAACTAATCATGGGATATCCCACCTTATCCCATCATAATTGGGATTATTTTATCCTGCATTTCAGATGAGATAAATTAGTCTCAGGACTATAATTCCAAGATTATAATATCGGGATAATTTAGTTCGCGTATCAAACGATCCTTAAGGAGTCATAAATAGAATGACAATTTTACTATATCATCTTTAATTATTATTAAGTCATCTAATTATTGAAATCAATTAAACATACTTTACAAGTTATGCAGGCACTAACAATTCATTGAAGTTTACAACCTAGTAATTAATAGCAAGGGTAAAAATAGGTAAGGAATGATAAATTATCTTTTGATTTTCTAAACCGGACAAGTAGGAACATCTATTTTTACTATAGATGACAAGTAGAAATGGACGGAAAAATTATAAAACTTAAACTGTTTAAGTAATACATACACTGATAGTATAAAAAAAATTACGTTAAAAGTGTATTTTAACTCAATATGCAATAGCAGATTAATTTCCATTTTTATTAGGTAATCTATCAATGCTTCTCATTAAATTAATTTACATATAATTACCTTATAAGTAAGCTGATTGCATAAATATATATTTTATACTATCAATATATATATATATATATAATTTAAATTTGATTAACCAAGTGTTGGCAGTGTGACTTTTCCCATGTGCTATGTGGACTGTGGTAATCTCCATCTTCTATAAGGTGTTTTTCAAGTTATCTTGGTAGCTTCAACTTCAACTCATTGTTTTTCCATTCACGACATATTCATTTTCCAACAAGAAATGATGTAATTTTGTTGGGGGTGAAAAAAGGTAGTCACGAGTTTGATAATTACTGTAGTTTTGTTGCTTCATACATAAACTATTTCTTTAGACACCATAAATAAATCTTGCAGTACTTTCTAATTTCTGAAAATGGTCAACTAAGTAAGATAGAAATTGAAATAGAAAGAAAAAGAGGGATTTGTTTGAGCTTGAGAGGGCAAAACATGGAGTTGCTGGACAGAATTTCAACTATTTGGAAATGAAGAACAAATATAGTGTATTTGACAAGCAATCCAACAAAGGCTCAAAAAATTATTAGCCGAGTACTGTGGTAAGATGAATGAGATATTTTTACCTTCAATTCGGGATTTTGGGAGTGGAGAAATTTTTAATAGTGTACTCTTCCCTTTCAATGACGGATCCGGAGTGTAACCTACATATAGGTTCACGGAAACCAAGTAATTTTGCCAGATGTTGCATATATGTTAAAATATCCACATACTATCTATTCTATGAACCTAGTTATTAACTTGAAAATGAAAATACATGTAGGAATCTATAAACTTTAAATTTTGAATTCGCTTCTATTCCCTTTAATGGGCTCTATACGGTGCATATTCTAATTAATTGGAAATTCATATCGGAAATATGTTGGAAATTGACTCATCAGAAGAGCTTTCGATGAACTTTCCATTGGATATCCAATATAGCAGATGGCGTGGCGACGAATATATCCATAAAAAAATTACATTTTTTGGCAATAATGATTACTGAATATCAAATACCAAATGATTAAAAAGGAAAACTCTAAAAGTTTCTTCTCTATCCAAATGAGAACAGCCTTTGAACATTAATGTTGGTGTATGAAGGGGGTGGAAAGGGAACACAAGTAATTATTATGTTGTATTTTTTTCTTCAATCTGTCTACTAACACCTTGGGTGTGGAGCAATTGGCTAATGATATAATAAGATTTTGCAACCACATGATTTGTAACGTTAATTGTGTTTTAATCTTGAATATATTATTAGTCAATTTTGGATGTACTAATATTATTGACCTATGTCGGGTAGGAAGCTAAGGAATTGTAGCATATAATTTCGTTGGTAATTTTCTTAACTAGGGTGTGAATTTGGTACAGAGGAAAATGTTTTTCAGAAAACGATTTTAAATTTTTCTATATTTGATTGGTCAAAATATTAGGAAAATAAGTTTCTTAGAAGTCAAGAAATTAATGAATTCTGTTATAGGAGTAGGGAAAATAAGTTCTATATCTAACCACCTCACCCTCACTCAGCCACCCTCATAGTGTTGTGCTAGATTACATATAAAAATTCCTTGGATAATAAATCTTTTCTTACTTGCCAAAGTAAATGAGTAAGCAAATTTCTTAGTTTTCAAGAAAATAGCTTTCATGAAAATATTTTCCTTTCGTACCAAACGCACCCTAGTGTAAAAAATTTCGTGTATGAATTTAAACTGATATTCGGTTGCTATGCCGATGGAAAATGTATTAACGAATATAGAATCCGTTGATAAATTTACTAATACTAATGATTTGGCCTTTGCTTAGGACAACTTTAAAATAGAAGTCTCTAATTAAGAGTGATAAATGTATGTTCACTTTCACTAGTTCATAACAGCTAATAGGGATCATAAACATATATGAACTACATGAAGCGTGGAAGACATACTTATTTCCCTTTAATTTCTTCATTCTGAATTTTCACTTTTTGCATATGTGACCAAGATCTTAGCATAAAAATGATTGAGCATAGAGTACTTATTGTGTAAAAGTCATCATAAGATAAAAGTAAAAATAGTAATACTTACTATGCTTGCAAGCTAGGCAAGGGAATTAAAAGGGAGATGTTGCGATCAAATCAAAAAGTGATCCAAATTAAATAAACAAAAGATCTCCAAGGTGCAAGGCTGACAACACGGTCAACATTTCCCAATACAAGTTTCCATAAATCATAATTAAATCATATTTTATAACGAAAAATCACTCAATTTTATCTACTCCCTCCATTCACTTTTACCTGTCCAATATTCTAAAAATAGATTTTTAATTTTACTTGTCACTTTTAGCATATCAAGACAAGACAATTTCTTTTTTTCTGTTTTACCCATAGTATTAAATATTCAGTTCAAATCATTTTTCAAATCCACTAAAAATATGCACTAATTAATATGGGTATATTGGTAAATTATGCACTTCATTTATTATTTTTTTAAAAGTATGCATAGTAAAAAATGAACAAGTAAAGTAAACGGAGGGAGTAATTACTATAGAAGTCACAAACTATTAAGCTGGTATGGGTAGTTATAAAGATGGTTAAGCTTTCCATCTAAAGTGACTTTATTCATTAAGCATGTCGGAATATATTTATTCCATTTTTTTTATTTTTTTTTAAATAAGGCCCCATGGGCTGTTTTATTAATATTGAAAGTAAAGGTCCTACAATGCATAAAATGAAATCCTAAATAGTAAAGTCTAGTCCTACGAAAAGAAGAACAAAAATTAAAATCCCTAATTGGAAACTAGAGTGCTGGTGTTGAAGCTCATTTTCGAAATCCAGCTCAAAATTGATTTCCATTTTACTTGCTTTCGGCCTTTGTTGATGAGCTTGGAGTTCGAGTATGTTGATTTGGGAGAACACCAAATCTTGGGTCCCGATTTCTAAATCTTGGAAATTCATCATCTCCTTGCCTCTTTAATTTGATTTGGGTGTTGTTCTTTGTAAAATTGACGCTTTTTTC
>NC_081352.1:29879437-30005641 GCF_029784015.1 Lycium ferocissimum | reverse complement strand
AAATACAGTAGAAACCCTAAATAAACCGTTCAAATTGACTGAACAAGATGAAATTGATTGAAATGAAGATAGAAACACATCAATATATATTCGAAACTAACACAACAATAGATGATTGAAACTATAATTCAAATTTTGTCTACATACTAAAATAGACAAAATTTGTCTGAACCATAAGGCGTAAGTTTTCCTTAAGGTATAACAAAAGTTTGCCTTATAAGGCAAAATTTAATGGGCAAACTTTTATGCCCATTACGTGTGTAGAACCGTACAATTTTAATAATAATAATGTTGAAAAGTTGATATGAATTTGGTTATCAACATTACGTGTTTGGTTTGGTTGGCTATAATAAAATCTTATAGTTTGTTAACGCAATATGTATAGTTCTTGTATGAATAACTAAAAGTCACCTTTTTCCGTGGACTTTTACTTAAACACAACTAAAAGTCGCCCCCTCCCGGCGGAACTTTTACTTAAACACAACTAAAAGAACTTTCCCTTGAAAACTTTCCCCTATATATATTTTTTTAACTTTTCAAGGAAACTTTTAGTAATGCCTTAGCTAAAAGTGTGTCCCATAAAACATAACTAAAAGTATGCCCCATAAGGCGTAAGTTTTCCTTAAGGTATAACAAAAGTTTGCCTTATAAGGCAAAATTTAATGGGCAAACTTTTATGCCGGACCCGGCATAACTTTGTGAAGGAATTATCGAAACTAACGGAATTGTAAACCCTAGATTACCTTTACTAATCATGAAATGGAACGAAACAGAGGAAAATAGAATGGATAATCACACACATGCGCACACAAAAAAACTGGAAATACAAAGTAGAAACCCTAAATAAACCGTTCAAATTATTTGAACAAGATGAAATTGATTGAAATGAAGATAGAAACACATCAATAAATATTCGAAATAACACAAATAGATGATTGAAACTATATGATTGAAACTACCACAACAATATATGATCAAAAACTAAAGGAATTGTAAACCCTAGATTACCTTTACTAATGGTGAAATGGAACGAAACGAGAGGAAAATGGAATGGAGAATCACACACATTTACATCAACATTGCAAACACGGTAGAGAGAGAGAGAGAGAGAGAAAATTTATGAGATGGTGGGTTAAGAGAGAGGGAATATTGCAGAGGAGGAAGAGAAAAATTGCATTCACAGTTGGGCTAAGTGAACTGCCAAAGCCCAAAATCGTGGTGCGGTACTAAAGCCCAAAACGTGGTACAGTACTAAAGCCCAAATCCGTCATATTTCGTAAATTGTCGTTACGTTCCGTAAATAAGGAAAAGTATCATTATATTTTGTGATAAAGAGTCTTAAGTTGGTAGTCTATGTTATTTTCCCTTTATTTTTTTGGGACTTATTTTAACGTAAAATGTATTTTATAAAATTTGTTCGTGCTAAACAAAAAAAAGTCAAAGCGACTTATAAGCTAAGCCAAACGGGCTCCTATTTGTCTCTCCTTATTACAATTATGGCCACTTTTACCTCCAGTTCAAAATAGGGACAAACCGTGCAACTTCTTTCACTTCTCTGAACCTAAATAAAACCCCAGCAAAGCCACATTTTGTCTCTCCGCATTACAATAATGGCCACTTTCGCCGCCAGGTCCGTCCTCCGCTCAGCCGCCACTTCCGGCCGAGCCGCCGCCGCCGGCCGAGCCGCCGCCGCCAGAATTTCCACCGGCGCGAAGCCAAAAAGCTCTCCGTTTCGTATTCCAACTCAAAAACCTCTCAATTCTCGCATTTTCAGGTCACACTGACAATTTTATTTTTATTTTTTATAATTTCAAAAAAATAAATTATTCTCGCTCTAATTGTTTTACTACTGGAATAAATGAGTACGAGTAGAGTAGAATGGATTTCTGTAGTTGATTGTTTTAGTATTTGGTATTATATTTTGAAGGTCGCCTGTAGAAATAAGTTGTGTAAGAGTGCAAACAAAAAAAAAAAAAAAAAAAAAAAAAAAAAACTCGTTCAAATTGTTTACTATAGGAATAAATTTGTACGAGTAGTACAGAATGTATGTGGATGAATTTTACAATTAACAACAACAACATGCCCAGTGTATTCCCACAAGCAGTGGCGGAGCCAGGATTTTCAGTGAGGGGTTTCAAAATATGAAAAAGTAAACGCACGAAGAAGCCAAAGGGGGTTCAACGTCTACTATATATCTACATAAAAAATATTTTTAACCATGTATAAATAGTGTAATTTTTTGCTGAAGATCCGAACCCCTTTGGCCCTTTCTCCCTCTGCGCCTACTCACAAGTAGGGTCTGGGATGGGTAAGATGTATGCAGACCTTACCCTACCTTTATGGGATAGAGAGTCCGTTTCCAATAGACCCTTGGCTCAAAAGAAGTAATTAAAGTAGTGATAAAATAAAAATAACGATAGCAAAAGGCAAGATAAACAGAACAAATGAAGCAAAAGCAATAGTAGTAGTAAGAAATGAAGAATATGATACTACGAGAATACTAAGTAATACTACTAATGTTTGGTATGATGGAAAATGTTTTCTCGAAAAATAAGTGATTGTCTTACTCATTTCCTTGTGTTTTGGTACGCAAGTTGGAAAGTGTCCTTTTAAGAGCATTTGCATATATTCAAAGCAAAACACTATGAGATATTTGAATTTGGAGTGCAACTTTTGGTGGCGCGGGGAACGCGGATTGGGAAGGGGTAGGCTCGCTGGAGGTGTTCGTGGGGAGGGCAGTCTGGAGTAGGGGATAGCTGTTTTTTTTGGGGGGGGGGGGGGAGGGGGGGGGCATGCTGGGCGAGTAGGCTGTTGGGTAGAGGGGGTGGGTAGCTGGGGTAGTGGGTTGGGGTAGGGGGGTATGCTGGGGGGAGTAGGGGGTAGGTGGGGGCTTATCTGGGGTGTGGGTGGATAGATAGTGCGGGGATGGGTTGGGGATGTGCTGGTTTTATTGATCCGGAAAATATTTTCTCTCAATTTTTAAGGAAAACATTTTCCAAGATGTTTAGTGCAACCAAACAAGGGAAAATTGGAAAACATTTTCCGTCATACCAAACACACCCTAATTGTTTTAGTATTTGTTACTATTGGAATAAATTGGTATGTGTAGAGCAGAATGGATGTGGATGATTTCTGTGGTTGATTGATAGATATATGTTCACTACTTGTTTTAGTATTTATCGCTTATAGATTTGACAATGTATTTTGAAGGTTGCCTGTGGAAATGAGTTGTGTTAGAGTGGAAACGATGTTTCCTTATCATACTGCTACTGACAAATTTAATTTTTAAAAAAGTTTTTAAATTATTCTTACCAAATTGTTTACTATTGAAATAAATGTGTACAAGTAGAGAAGTATGAATGTGGAGGATTTGTGTAGTTGATTGATAGAAATATGTTTACTGATTGTTTTAGTATTTGTTACTTATAGATTTGATATTGTATTTAAAGGTCGCCAGTAGAAATGAGTTGTGTTAGAGTGGAATCGATGTTTCCATTTCACACTGCAACTGCCTCAGCATTGCTCACTTCAATGCTCTCTGCTACTCCTCGGAGCTATGGTTGGACGCTTGAAGGTATATTTACTTCATATTCAGCTCTATATATGGATCCGCATATGTAACGATTTGTTGGCTACCGATTTTATGCGTGAATCGTGCATCGATCACTGTTTTATTTTCCTAATTGAATCTGAATGCTTTTTGTTTGGTCGTTGACAAATGTATGGAGAGTTCTGTGGCAGCAAATTATGTTTTTTCATGTTTCTGAGAGATTGTGCGATGCACATTTTTTCTAGTTCGGATTTTCCATTGAGCTGATATTTTAGCTTAGCCTTTTTGCCTTTGTCCTTTGAGTCAACTGGTAAATGCATTAAGTTGATTGCTTGAGAGTTGATATAGTCATTAATCATAGTGCAGTGCTTTTGCATTACTCTGAGCTTTGAGCTTCAGGTTGTTGAACCCAAATCGAACTCCTAAAAAGGGGAAAAGGAAATATATGAAGAAAAGGTTGAGGATGAAAAGATATATTTGTAAAATTGAGATGTGCTGGAAACAAAAAAAAATAAAAATATGTGTAGTGTTATAGATTTCACGGGATTATGTGCTAATGAACCCAATACTCTAGGAATCAATTATGTTGCTTTTCCATATTGTGTTATTCAAGAAGGACATTATTCCTAGATGAAAAGTAAGATCCTGTTTTGATTCTATAGAATTCACGGGATTATGTGCTAATGAACCCAATACTCTAGGAATCAATTATGTTGCTTTTCCATATTGTGTTATTCAAGAAGGACATTATTCCTAGATGAAAAGTAAGATCCTGTTTTGATTCTATAGAATTCACGGGATTATGTGCTAATGAACCCAATACTCTAGGAATCAATTATGTTGCTTTTCCATATTGTGTTATTCAAGAAGGACATTATTCCTAGATGAAAAGTAAGATCCTGTTTTGATTCTATAGAATTCACGGGATTATGTGCTAATGAACCCAATACTCTAGGAATCAATTATGTTGCTTTTCCATATTGTGTTATTCAAGAAGGACATTATTCCTTGATGAAAAGTAAGATCCTGTTTTGATTCTAACTTCTGCAATTTTGATACTCCAGTCTATCGGTACTTCCTCTTTCTGCAGTAAAAGTAAAAGACACATATTCTTGAGTATTGTAGGGCAAGAGAGGACTAGATGAACATCATGAAATGGAGTTCAGGATATACAAAAATCTTTACTCTGCCAATTCAAGTAATTGATAAAAGCTCTCCTTCTTAGGTCTGGTGAGGAGCCTTTCTCCCAAGATGTAACTAATAAAAGAATGATTTTTGACAAATTTGTATAGATTTTGGCAAAGGAAAAAACGATTGCATGTGGAAAGGATCATCATAATTTATACCACCTCTCTTTTTCTTTCTTCATTGTCAATATACAACTTAACTGTCGCTTGAGTTTCACATACGTAGCTAAACTTGTTGATGTGATATTTGGTATTAAATTAATGTCCGTTCAACTTCCACATCATATGAGTAATGCTAACACATAATACATTCTTCAGACTCGAGTTAGGCGACAATGTTTCTTGATTCATGATTTTCTTAGGAGTACGTTAGAGTTGGATTTTTTTTTTTTTGGGAGACTGTTGTATTGTATGCTTGTTCCCATTTATTCTTTTTGGCCCTCCAAAGTCCAATCTACAAAGAAAACTTTATATGGTCATGATTCTAGTATATTAACTCCCAAATGGAAACTTTTAATTGCTTGACTTCAATTTCTAAAGGAATTACTCCCTGCGTCTCAATTTATGTGATGGTGTTTGACTTAGCACGGAGTTTAAGAAAGAAAGACTTTTGAAATTTATGGTCTAAAGTAAGCCATAGATATTGGTGTGGCTGTAAATAATCTCTTTATGGGTAAATTGAGCATTTTAAAGTTAAATTGTTACTAAATCTAGAAAGGTGTCATGCTGTTTTGGACTGACTAAAAAGTAAAGAATGTCACATAAAATTGGGACAGAGGGAGTAAATACTACTCTCCTTTGAATGTCATTGTATTATGTCATGATGCTGACATTTGAAATGAGCATTTGATGTTATTTGCTGTGGTCGTCTGTTGCAGATTGAAATTATCAGATTTTGTGAATCATGCTGCTGTATTTGATTGTTGATGATTTAATTCTATTAACAAGCCTCAAGAAAATTGAGTCAGATTGACTGTTGGACCTAAAGTTGTTTAGCATACGTATGTTGTGTTTCTAGTTGTAGTTGTGAAGATGCAAGCTTAATTCTAATATTTGGCATTTAATCAGATTGCAATGATGATGCATGATGAATGTCAGAGAGTACAAGCAAAGTGAAATATCCATGCGATGTAAGAACATGAGAAGTAGATAGTGAATGAGAACATGAGATGCTTTCCTTTTTCTAAACTTTGGCTTCTTTTGTAGTTTATTACCGATGTTGAAACTCTTTTCAAGAAAAGCTTGAATTTGTCTTGAAAGCATTTTTAACACTAGTGCTTAATCTATTGGCTTTGGATGATGTTAGAAAAAAACAAGTTCTTTAGCATCTACCAGATTTTAAGTTACTTGGGACTCTGCTGTTCTTGAAAGTATCTAATGTCTTCCTTGTACTGTTTGTTTATGCCAAGGTGCTTTTGGAAAATTCTGAGTATACCCCCCTAGTGTTTCATGAGCGTCTATGAACAATTAGTAGCATTCATATTTTGAAATATCATAGATTAGTCTTAGGCTAGCCTTACGAACATGATGAAGAAAATATGTTTGCTAGGCTAGATCTTTGATTTGTTAACTACGGTCTGTGAGTTACAGGCTAAAATTTCGGTTTTCTACATTATCACTACTAGGAACAGTACAAAATCTGAATCTAGCTATTGAAAAGGAAAGTGGAATTAGTAGGCTTAACTTGTATTTATACCTAACTATGTAAATACCTGTGTTCTAGTACTCATGAGCTACTGAGTTGTTACACTTTAGTTACTTGTAACCAGATAAAACTCAGTATATTGAACTTGAATACATGATTAAGTGACATTAACTGATTAGATGGTCCCCGGAATCATAAAGTTTTCCTATAACCATTGTAACCTTTTTTAGTGAGGGTGGGAGGGGTTGTGATTTAATTCGGTATTGTCTTGAAATTGTGTTCTTGTTCTCTTATATGACTTCGACCTGTCGAAGTTATAATGAAAAGTTTGAAGTAATAATTGAACTGCTAGTATATCTGATAGCAATGACCATCCAAATAGGGCAAGTAAACTTAAGATTTTTCAACCTGTTGAAATAGGAAGAACTTCACCTTTAATAACTTGCGGTTTCATTTCATTTAACATGAAACGCATTAGTTCTTAACCAAACTATCTTTACATTTTCAAAAAGTGTGGAGTTTTTTGATGATGCGCCTGTGCTGATTTGCAGTAATTGTCTGATAATTAGATTCATTAGCAAGTACTGTTTGTTGCAGGTTTGTGATGCGGCTGTCATTATTTGCCTATCAGATAAAAACTTAAATAGGCCTTGAGATAATTGAATCTGCTTAGCATATAATCTTTTCTTTCTCAATGTAGTTCATCTAATTTAATAATGTTTAGGGTTATTCTAATACTTGGTATTCAATCAGATTGCAATGATGATTTATGATGTCGGAGGGTTCAACCGAAGTATTATGTCCATGCAGTCTAAGAGAATGTCTGTATGAGCTCTGAAGAAGAAATATTTGCTTTCTTCTGTGACTGTCAATTTGATTTCCGTTCTAATCTTCCCATTTGTGAAACTGGGATTTTATCCCCTTTCAGTGAATTTAGCTTATTCTGAAGCATTTATTTAGTAGTATTTACTCGTCGAATTCTTCTGATGTTCATTGTATTTATAGATTATGTGAGAGCAAATATAGGTAAACAACATGGCTCAAATGCATCAACTTTATCAAGAATTATCCTCTAAGAACTTACTTGCGTGATATTTCGGGTTAATTTTGAACATCTTTTTTTAATATAGTAGTTTGACAATGACTTTTCCTTGTTTAGGGCTGTGATTACATGCTCATTGGCTTCCTTTCGGCTTCAAGATTTTGTTAACTATTTCCAGTTTTGGAACTATGAACTTCAATAAGACTTCGTTGAACAAAGCGTTTAGAATCTTGTTGATGCCTTTTGCTTCTCCCTTTTAGCCAACTTCGAATACTTGTTTTTATGAGTAATTTGTGTATTTCTGTTGCCTCCCATAAGAGTTTCTTTTCTTGCATTGTAGATGGATGATTGTTATGCGGTGCATGTCCTCATAGTTCAATGGATATCGATGGACAATGTAACATTAGAACCCCAGACATCATCTTCATTTTTTGAATTTTGGAGCTAAACTTTTTTGTATTCTTTGCCATTATAGAGTAGGATTACATCCTCTTGGAAATTGGAATTAGCTTTATTCGTGCAGAAATCTGTTTCCGAGCTATCTGTAGATGGAAAGTACTAGTTTTCATAATTCCTTACATCTTGAATGAAAGCAATCAAGTTTTAGTCAAACAGTCTAATAAAGCATTTGAGTTGTGGAATTACAAAGTATCCATTTATGGTGATGCAATGAAAATTTTCCAATTCAGATGCTTTATATCACAATTTCATTAGCATATGAAAAGTTATCTCCTGCCCCTATTTGGTTTTAATAGTGTATCTACTAATGAGAATGAGCATTTATCATATCATATAAGTAGCTCTTATGCTCTACAAGCTACTTTCAAAAAGTCTGTCTGTACAATCGATCGATCTAGGCTAGCACTCAGGAGTTTTCTAGAGGTTGGTTTGGCAAAATAGGGCGATCTAGCCTATTGAGTGCTCTACCTCGACTTCTGCTTATGGGGAAAAAGTTTATTTGTACAATTGACCTAGGCCAGTACTTGGAACTTTCTAGAGGTTGGTTTGCGAAATGGGGTGATTTAGCTTATTGAGTGCTCTACCCTGAGTCTCTCTGAAAGTGCCAAAAGAAGTTTGTTTGTACAAACGATCTAGGCCAGTAATCAAGAGTTTTCTAGAGGTTGATTTGCGAAATTGGGTGATCTAGCCTGCTTTTACCTTGAGTTATCTACTCGGAGTTTCCTAGAGGTTGGTAAGGCAAAATAGGGCAATCTAGGTCTATTGAGTGCTCTACTGCGAGTCCTTCAGACAAAGGGGAAAAACCCTAAATTAAGCCAAAGCTAGTGACAAAGACCAACCCCATTTGTTTTTTTTACCAGAACGTAGTCCTAGCTCGTGATAAAATTAGTCATCTTCAAAGTACATTTGAACGCCTTGTGAAAATGGATTAATAGGATGATAAGCTATGCTTCTGGTTGAAACTGTATTTATTAATGCTTTTTCTCAGTGAATAACATTGCCCTTATTATTTTCGGGGAGATTTCACGAATAGGGTTTCACTTGTGGAAATTGAAATTTCAGAACAGTGAATATTTTTCATAGACGGGCGCTATCTCTACTTATTTGTCTATACCTTTGGCCTACCTAACAATACAATGCATATGCAATTTTTTCTTCGATTTGTCTCAACGTGTTCATTTCTAGTCAATGCTTCGTGCATATATCTTTCATGATATCATGCTTCAAATTTTTTTTTCGTGCCGCGAGTCTATCAGAAACAGCCTCCCTACTCCACAAAGGTGGAGGTAAGGTCTGCGTACATCCTACCCTCCCTAGACCCCACTTGTGGAATTACACAGGGTATGTTGTTGTTGTTGTTGCTGCTTCGTGCATATATCTATTAACTTCAGTTCATCCTTCTTAAGTCCCCTCCATAAATACCCCACTGCATCTTTCTCTACTCTCATGTAGCCTGACCCTCAGAATAATAGATTAACATAATTAATAATTGTATCTCAATCCCGAACAAGTTGGGATCGACAATATATCTCTTTGTTAACCATGTTTCTCTATTAGAGTAATTTCTTTTTCCTGAATACATAAATCGAGTGGAAAATATGAATTCAGTTATACTCAAAACATCCATTCCAAATTCGCCTCTATACCCCAAATCAGTGGCTCGTTGTTTGTGCTTTCCTCTCGTTATCACCACTTTCATCAATGAGACGTTTAAAGTTAAATTGTTTTCAAATATAAAAATACGCTCTTTGTTTTTCAGAACAGACTAATAAAGAAATAGTATCACATAAAATGAACGCAAGGATATAACAGTAAAAATTTATTCTGAACACTGTTTGTCTGGTGTTGTAGTACATAGTACTAACCACTAAAGAAGATTGGAGTTCACATGGTTTTACATGGGTCTCCTTGTCGCCCACAATGACAATGCCCTTGGTCTTTGGGCACCAGAATTCATTGGGAAACAAGCACTGAGTAAATAACACCACAAGAATGGGAAATGTTACTAAACCTTAGTTTCCGACCATAAATCGCACTCTTCAGGTACATTTAATATGAAGAAAAATATTTTGGTCAAAATTTTTAGAAAACATGTTCTCTAGAAAAATAAATTTTTTAAAAAATGAGAAAAATGACTTTCGTAGTGAAATTAGGGAAAACAAATTTTACAAGATGCATTCCACACTGACTGTGTCCTCGTGACCCTTTAATACACCTCATCTTCACCTCCACTCCTGTAGCCCCTATCTCTACCACTCCACACTCGTATGCCTCCCCACCCCCGCCTTCTATAGTATTTGTCTAGATTATATACAAATGCTTTTAGAATAATATTTTTGCTTACGTATCAAACACAAGAAAAGAAGTAAGAAACCCACTTATTTTTCTGAAAAATATTTTTTAAGCGAACATTGTTCAAGGAAAATATTTTCAAATACACCCTATGTCTGAACACAACTTTTTAATAACTTAGGCTACCTACCTAACAATCCACTTCATCTTCACCTCCATCCCCATATAGCCATCATCTCCACCATCGCGCACTTGTACCTTCCCACTCTCACCTCACATAGTATTTGTCTAGTTTATATATAAATATTCTTAAAATAATACTTTTTGCTTATGTATCGAACACAAAAATATAAGTAAGAATCCCACTTATTTTCCTTGGAAAACTCATTCATTCATACCATACCCACGCCAAGTCTGAACATAATCTTTTAATAACTTAGGCTACATAACAATCCAGCGTATCTGCAAATATCTCCTGTACTTTTCTAACAAACTGTTATTGCTTCAACGTGTTGATTTTCCAGTAAGCATGATGTTGTTTTCAAATTGACAAAGGAATTTGTCAATTTAAATCTAATAATTCTAGTTCATTCTTCTCAAGTCCCCTCCTTGTTAGTCCCTACAGCTTCTTTCTCTATCTCTCATGTAACTCTGACCCTGAGAATAATAGATTAAAATAATTGACAATTTGACAATAATTATACCTCAATCTCAAACAAGTTGGAGTTGACGATGTGTATATATTTTTTTAAAAAGAAAATCTTGCATATATATATATATATATATATAAATATATATATAGATCCTTGGTGACTCGTTGTTCGTGTTTCCCTCTTATTATCACCGCTCTCCTAAATGGAATTTAAAGTTAAATTATTCTCAAACATATAATCGTGCCTTTTTTCTGGGACCGGATTAATAAGACAGTAGTGTCAAATAAAATAAACCGAAGCGTGATGACTTTGGTAATGATACTCAAATTTTATACTGAACAGTCTCTGTCTAGTGTTGTAGTACATATATTGCTACTGAATATGATTGGAGTTTTTAACATATTTTATATGTGTCTCGTTGCAGCCCACCCATAACAATTCCCTTGGTCTTGGGCACGAGAATGGGAAAACAAGTAAAATTTTGTCAATAAAAATGATACTTTAATCTTGACTTAGTTTCTGAACATACTAAAGTCTGAACACAATTACACAAATTTGTGTTCATTTCTAGGGCACGTCATTTTCAACTTCTTGACATTCTTAGTGTGAAATCTTATAGTATTGAAAATGATAGTAAAAATATATAGTCCATGCACATGATTTTGATTACAAAACAAAAGGCTATGTTCAATCAGTTCTAAATCATGAAAACTGTAAAATACACGGTTTCTTCGGCGTTCGGGAAAGGGCATATCGATTGTAGCATATCTAGTGGGGGAGTTAATGTGCTATCAACATCAACAGATTCAGACTTTTTCTTAAAATGGTGCAGTCTTTAACATTTTTAACACTGCATTGATTGTATATTTGAAAGAAGTTTATATTTATTGTAATATTTTACTAGTAGTTTTTACATATATTATGTTTCTTGCTAAAAATACTGAATTTAGTTTTAACCCATAAAAATATGTGCTACAACCACATGAATATAAACGAATACGTTTAAACTGTTTAAATTACATATATAAACATGTGTGTCAACTTGATATGAGTGTGTTCACACATTCACAGCAGCGTAGCCAAGAGTTTTATTTAAAAAATTCAATATATAGTATTTAACATTGAAAGAACTCGACCTATTCTCCCGAATGGGTATTAATTGACTTCTCTTTAACAAAAGTGGCTCGACCACATGCTTTTTGAATCACTTTAGGCAGTATCTTAAACGTGATCTAGCAATTAATGAAGTAGGTAAAAATTGTAGCAGATTAAAGTTCAAATTGTAGCAGAGGCGAAATAAGATTTTATGTGATTTGTTTTCATTTGCTTAAAATTAAATGGGCAGAGTTATTTGGTACACGTACTGGCCGGTAGAGGCGGAGCCAGAATTCAAAACTTGTGGGTTCGAGATTCTAATTTGTTTAAGTTACTGTGTTCTAAATTAACAGCAGAGTTATTTGGTACACTTGGCGAGAAAAGGGCAAAATTCAAAACTTGTGGGTTCGAGATTCTAATTTGTTTAAGTTACTGTGTTCTAACTTAACAATTTATATATATTCAATGAATTTTTCAAGACAAATATAGGGTTTAGACCAAAGTTGTTAGGTTCGGCCGAACCCCCGAATATTATGCTAGCTCCGCCTCCACTGGCCGGTGAAACGTTACTAGTACACAGTATAGTCATTCGTGTGCAAATTAATCCGAACACTATATATCATTACAAGAAAGGAAAGAAAAATTGTTGTAAAGAGTCATTCGCGCGTCAATTAAATTACAAGTAACTAAATGTCAAAGTTAGTTCGTTTTCGTAAACTTCACTGGGAAACGTGAAAAATATGTTTTGGTCATATTGAACTGGCTAATTACGGAGTACTTTGAAAATTATTCGACTAGACTGATGGGAAAAGTTTATGTACCAAAAAAAAAATATTATTGTCAAAAATATTTTTTGCAACAATAGTCTATCTATAGTAACAAAAATATTTTTGTTAGCAAATGTCTTCTTTCTTGCATTGTCGATTGCAACATATGTAGTGGGGAAATTAATGTGCTATCAACATCAACAGATTCAAACTTTAAATTTAATGTGTGCAGTCTTTAATATTTTTAACAATGAATTGATTGTATATTTGAAAGATGTTTATATTTATTGTAATATTTTACTATTAGTTTTCACATATATTATGTTTCTTGTTAAAAATAGTGAATTTAGTTTAACCCATAAAATCTGAGCTACATCCACATGAATATAAACGAATACGTTTAAACTGTTTAAATTACACATATATACATGTTTCAACTTGATATGAGTGTGTCCACACATTCACATTAGCGTAGCCAGGAGTTTTATATAAAAAATTCAATATTTAACATTGAAAGAACTCGACCTATTCTGAGAAATGGGTATTAATTGACTCCTCTTTGATAAAAGTGGCTCGACCACGTGCTTTTTGAATCACTTCAGGCAATATTTTAAACGTGGTCTAGCAATTAATGAAGTAGATAAAAATTATAGGAGATTAAAGTTCAAATTTTGGCACAGGCGAAATAAGATTTTATGTGATTTGTTTTCATTTGCTTAAACTTCAATGAGCAATGTTATTTGGTACACATACTAGCAGGTAAAATGTTACAAGTACATAATTAAATAGTCGAGATGGTTGCAAATTAATCCAAACACTATATATCATTACAAGAAAGGAAAAAAAAAATTGTTGTAAACAGTCATTCGTCAATTAAATTACAAGTAACTAAATGTCAAAGTTAGTTTGTTTTCGTAAACTTCACTGGGAAACGTGAAAAATATGTTTTGATTATATTGAACTGTCTAGTTACGGAGTACTTTGAAAATTATTCGACTAGACTGAATAGACTGACCGAGTGTAATCTTCCTGTAAGAGACATTTCATTGACGAAAATAGCCACACTGGTCGAATCACGTGAATACTCTATACCAACTAAACGTGTCAACCGGTTCGAATCGGACCGGACCGGTAATCGATTACGGAACCGACGGGTTTCCGGTTAAAAAATTGGAACCGGCCACCGATTCCGGTTTACCGGTTTCAAATCCAAAACCAGAACCGATCCGGTTCAAACAGTCCAAAACCCCTTTTTATTTTTATTTTTTGTATAGTATATATATATTATAGTATTTATGAGTATATTGTAGGTATATTTACATATGTTATATAAGTTTATAAGTAAAGTTTAAATATTCTTGTAACGATTAAAGAAGTCAATACGATATACGTGTATATATATATATATATATATATATATATATTATAAGTATATTCTTAGTATATTTTAGTTATTTTTCAAGTATATATACTTTCTAGTTTTTAATTTAAGTAGATGTATATTATAAGTATATTTTAGGTATATTTCTAACTTAATATAAGTAAAAATATGAACACAAGTAAATAGAAGAAAGCTCAATGAGCCATATATTTTATTCATTCTTGGATAACATTTATTTGCAAGTTGTAATTTTTTTTTAACTTGCAAATAATACATGAGTTGTAAAGAAATAGTAGAATAATAAAATCACCAATTGTGAATCATTTCATTAATTTCCCCCGTATCATATTCGGTCATGGAGATATCTTCAAAGTCTTCCATTTGATCCGGTCCACTTGCTATCAAATCTTCAATTTCTTCCTCTTCGCCTTCCTCCGGTTCTAAGGTTTGGTTGCGTCGCTCCGATCTAATCCAATCGCGAATGCATACTAGTACTTGCAAGCTAAAGCCGGATAATGAGTGTCTATGGTCTCCAATTTCTTTGTCTTCCTTGGCTAAATGCGCTCTCCGAAGCCACGGTTGATACTTGAACCGTAAGGATATCTCGAGCCATTCTTGAGAGTATCGGATGACTTGCCTTATACTTCTTCCACCATGCTAAGACGTCAAATTCATCCAGTTGGTTAATATTCACATTTGGCTGCATCAAATAAAAGTTATATTCATCAAAGTTTGCACTAGAAGAAGAAGTTGGCTGTGAATGTAAAACTTTTAAATGCGATAAACCCGACAAGCCCTTTTTGCTACTTTGAGAAGTAGTAGGGCGTGGAGCAACGGGTGTAGCACGTTCTTCCAAATTAGAATAATGAGTAAAAACTTTTCTAAACTCGTCATCAATAGCGAGTTCGAACTTCAGCTAAAGATGGTCGAACTCCCTCTTCAATTTCTAAAAATGTATAAATTTGACTAACCAATGCTTTAGTATAAGACACTTTTAAACAAGGATTTAATACAGAACCCAATATAAATAAAGTTGGGATGGGAAAAAAATACTTCTTAAATTTGATTATCATTTTAAAAATAGCCGCTTGATAACCGGATTTATATTTATACTCTTGTAAAACTCTAGCTATTTTCGCTAAGTAGGCTAAAATTCCGGTTACCGTGGGATAGAATTGTTTAGAAAAAGCAAGAGTTGCATTATAAAAAATTTCTAAGAGTTCAATACATTCTTTAACATCTTCCCAATGCGTAAAATTTAACCAATCATCACTATTAATATTATATTTGTTGTGAACTTGTTGTATGGGAATCCTATACTCATATGCTTGTTGTAGCATAATGTAAGTGTAGTTCCACCTAGTCTCAATTTCTACTTGAATTTTTCTAAGTCTAAGGTTATTTTTCACACAAGCATTCTTAAAATCTCTAAGTCTTCCCCTATTAGCATTACAAAAAAGAAACGCAACCGCATCTCTAACTTTTTGAATAGAATCGTCAAAACACTCAAGACCATCTTTAACAATTAAATTTAAAATGTGACAACTACATCTCACATGAAAAATATTTTTTAGCGGAGGGTTTAATTCTCTTTTTAAAAGACCAATCGCCTTTGTATTGTTAGAAGCATTATCTAAAGCAATACAAAGTGTTTTTCTATAAATATTAAAAAATCTCATAATAGTAGACATTGAATCCGCTAAAAATTTTCCATCGTGACGACCTTTTCCTTCATCATATAAAAAAGTTATAATTCTTTTTTTGCATAATCAATTGTCATCAACCTAATGACATGTAATAGCAAAAAATCTAACTTGTTAAGATTAAGACCTAAATCGGCGGTAAGAGAAACATTACAATTTAAAGAATTAAATACATGGCGCAAATAAAATCTATATTTTTTATACAAATCTATAACATCCGTTCTACAAGTACTTCTAGAATACCCTCAAATAACGGATTATAACAACGTTGAAACGTAAGTAACAAACCCCAAAACCGAAGGAAAGAAAAATGGTAAACAATCATAGGCTACCATTTTAGCTATTTCTACACGCTCTTTTTTCTTGTCATACTTAAAATTTCTACCGGTTCGTGGGTCTATCGTCATTTGAATACCCCCCACATTTGAACCCGTTTGCTCTCCCCAAATATCCATATGTTTCTTTCTCATATGACCATTTAGTGTATCCGTTCCACCATCCTTACTAGTTTCTTGCCTAAAAGTAAATATTTGTCCACATAGGGTACATTTAGCTGTTTGGTTTTCCCTATCCTTAGTCATAAATTTCCAAATTTTAGCGGTTGGCTTTCGAGTTCTAGGCGGTTTGTCTTGTGTATGTGATTGTGCGGGACATGTATCTTACATGGGATTTTCGGGGCTTGTGTTTCATCATCATCATCGTCATCAATTTCATTAAAAGTGTCGATAAAATGTTGTTGCATTGCCTCATGACCTAAAAGTGGATTATTTCCACCAACATCAATACCTAAATTAGGCGTTTCTTCTACAAATGTTTCCTCATTAAGCCCACCCCTAACAATACCACTACTACTACCGACACCACGTCTAAATCTCGTTGCCATTATTAAATAGAATTAATTTAAATAACACTCAAATAAATCACAAGAAAATAAATTGCAACAAATTAAATTGCGAAAAATAAAGATAGAGTTGGAACGAAGGTACCAAATTGCCGGATTAATTTTCAACAAAGTGAAGGCGGCTAGAATTGCAAATTCACCAAAGGTACTTCGGATTGTTGCAAAATCACTAACTCCACCAACAATATTATAATTGCAAAATTAATAATTGAAACTATAATAAGACTTTATAATATTTATTTGAGAGAAATTTAAAGTGGCTAATTGTTGCAAAGTAACTATAATTGAGAGATTGAGATTTGAGAGAAAGAGAAGAGTGAATTGGTATGGATTAAAATGAAAATGAAGAAGGGTTTATATAGGGGTGAGGGATGGGTTAAAGTGTTAAAAAAAAAGTTTGGGGGGCTAGGGGGGCAAAAAAAGAGTAAATGGCCGTTTGGCAACGGTCATTTTTGCAAATGGACCGTTGCCAACGGTCCAATAACGTCCACTCACGCCCGGCCATCTGCTTATCAAAAAAAAAAAAAAAAAATCAAAATCACCGGTTTTACCGGTTTCGGTTTCAAAAAAATCGAAACCGGACCGGTAAAAAATATACGGTTAACCGGAGCCGGTTAACCTGTTCAACCGGTTCCGGTTCTGGTTCCGATTTTACCGGTCCGGTTACCGGTTTGAACCGGTTAAACCGGACCGGTTGACACGTTTAATACCGACCCAAAGAAATGCTAAGATGACAACATAAAGTTTAAAACAGTAAACTATATACCTTGATAGTATAAAAAGTAACATGTGCGCGATGAAGTAATTTTAAGGTAATTATAGGTGAATATCTATAATAATAATAATTAGTTAGTAAAAATGATAAAGGACAAACTACATTGATCTAGCGGCAGAATAAGGAATTTCTAGATTTAATATGTACGTATAAAAAGTAATAGTATTTGACATTAGTGGAGTTAGGATTTTTATCAAGGATTTCAGAATATAAAAAATTGGAGTAAACATACGAAGAAGTAAAGTGGATTAAAAAAAATGTTCTTGTATATACAGTATAAATTTGAGCAAATTAAAGAATATCTGATGAACCCTTTGCGCCCCTAACACCCTTCTATATACACGTTATAACTCCGCTCTACATTGATCGTGTAAAAATATTTACCTTGTCGCTGCATAGAGCATACAATCTAGTAAAAACGCGTAGACAGTGTCACAATCAGACCATTAACAATGGTTTTCACGTTTCCATCAAATTAGTATTATAGGAAAGTTTCTGTCATCAAATTATTTTGTGTTCTTTCTGGTGGTCCCATGGAGACTTTCTTTAATCTGAATTTATTAATTAAAGAGAATATACATACTTAAAGAGAGAAGAAATGTTTTTTTTCAAAAGAAAAAAGAAATCGTTACTTCAACTAATGTTTTGCTCTCTTATTTTCCACCATTGTTTTGTAGGAAAATGTTGATAACGTATCTGCAAAGTCAATCTTGCTAAACTATCCTAATAGATACAATTATTTGTTGGGACTTTTTCAAGAAAATAAAAGGATGAAGAATATATAGTCATAGTAATACACATGAGTGATTATCAGTATCTTCTATGGTGGTTGAATCTCAGTTTTTTATCCTTTCAACTAAGATTAATAAATGTGGTATAATAAAGCTAATGTAAGTTGGGGACTGAGGTGTGTTGGTGTTGTTGTTGTTGTGTTGTTTGATTGTGCACAAAAATTTAAGAACACAAAAAGTTAAATTTTATTATCTAAAACGAATTATAATATTTATGTTACTGTAAATTATTTATTTTATTAAGAGTAAAACTAAAAGTTGAAGTTCTATTATTTTAAAATATAAAAAGATTTTTTTTGATAGACTTAAACGAAAAAAATACTACTACTACAATAAACTAATACAGATGGAGGAACAAAATGCATAGAGCTGGGAAAATTCAAGATGGGACAATGAGATGTCTGCACAATAATTGGAATATTAAGATAATAATGCATTAGTCAAAAAGAAAAAAGAAGATAAAAAACACGTTTAGTAGCCACCATTAAGAGGCCCACGTATGGCTGCTGCAAAATGGAAATACATTAGTTTTGTGGAAAAGCAGCAACTGCGTGATATAAAGGTTTTATTACTTAAAAACATTTTGATTAGCAGCAATAATGTAGGAAGTGCTTTGCTTCATCCAATGATGAAAATGATAGCTCTTTTAATTTATTATAGTATTTCAGAAAATGGTTAATTGACATTATTAAAAAAAATCACAAGCTAAGAAAATCTCGCTAAAAGTAAAATTTAGATTATGACAATTATTTTCAAGACCGACTAATCAAACAGAGATGAAAATTAACCGTCAATAGTAGTTCGAAAGTACGAAAGAATTCTCGCAAAATGGATCAAATTTTATGTCCCTTCTCTTATTAATATTTTGGGTCACGTCACAACGTTGTCTTAATTAAGGTTTTGAATTGGATGTTCATATTCTTTCACGTGGTATAAGAGCCAAATTTGTGCAAGTCGTTCGTATTACTTTCTCTATTTGTATTCTATCTCTCTGGGGAATGAAGTTTGCTTTCGCAATTCAATTCACTAAGCCGCTCTGAACTTCTCTCTCTCAAATCAACCAATCACTCACTGAAATTGCTCGTATTGAGCCCCTATATCTAAAAGAATATTAGAAGAATCTTCACTCCAAAAAAAAAAAAAAAACTAAAATTTCAAGAATTACATTATACGTGCAGGAGAGTATATATTCGAGAATACTTATCCCTTACTTTTTGTGTAAAGATTTACAAAGGTATTTATAATGATGTGCCACTTCATCCATTGACTTAAAATTTAAAATTGGATGTTCAGAATTTGTCACAAAAGATTGACAAACTTAACAAACAAGGTGTTCAAAGGGGATAAAAATATCCAAAAGGAACCTTATACAAGAAGTGATGCCTGCACAATAATTGGAATATTAAGATAATGCATTACTGAAAAGAACAAAAGATGAAACACGTTTACGAACTACCATGTGGAGGCCTACATATGGCTGCTGAAAAAATAGGAATATATTATGTTTGAGAATATTGGTAACTAAAAACTATTTCATAAATAGCATAGTGTGAGTGCTATGGTCTTGTAATAATGAAAATGACATCTGAGAAAATGGTTTGACATTATTATAGCAGCAACATCAAGCTCTGGGCTAAAGCAAGACCAAAGCATAATTACACTCATTTTATACATGTATCTGAATTATACTTTAATTTTAATAAAACAATATGCAATCGGCCAACTGATATAGGTTGAACATTAATTTTTCGTATTATAAGCTTTAGAATCCCACATATCCGACCAAAATTTATGCGAACCCCCGCTTATGATAATAAAGAAATAATTGTAGATTGTATCTCAAAATTGTAGATTGTATTAGTAAGAATTCTCTGTTTAATTTTATTAACAATTGTCCTTATAGCGAGTTAATAATGAGCACACAAAAATGGAATATAAACCCGCACACACAAATGTTTTGCAGCAAGGCAAAATAGGTCGATTCCCGCCTTAGCGGTAAAAGATGTAGGAAGAGAATATGCAGTTTTGTGTGCATTTAAAATTGAACTGTCCTAATAACCGTGAAAATTCTCTAATTATGTGACATTTACATACCTACAATATACTGCACCAAATTAACAAGGAGTACGTAATATGAAGTTCAACAAACAACAACATATATACATGAAGAATTTGATTCTCCACTTAAAGTACTTTTGCATTATTGGGACAATAAGAATAACAACCTGCCAATATGTAGTTACCTTTTCTCTTAATAAAAATCAAAGAAGGCAATAGGCATCCATGGAAATCTTTAAAATCTTTATAACCTTAAATTTTTCACGTCCCACCTTACATGGACCACACAAAAATAAATGGAGCTTCCTAAAACGTACCGAAATACTCCCACTGTAAACCTCCAGTCAAACATATTAAATTGTGAAAAAAAAAAAATGCATTAACTCACCAGACAAGTACCAATAAAACAGGACATTACTCTTAAATATAGCTGTCCACAATTATAAATCAACTAAAACGGAATATTTGTAAGGATAAAAAAAAAAATAAAAAAAAAATAATAATAAAAAAAAGAATAAAGGGAAAATAGAATTTACATTGTACGTGAGGCCAGGCGCTACTATGTCGCGTGAATACATAAGACCGTGAGAAGGAATAAATTGGTGTTGTCATGAAAAGGAAAACAATCCTGCTGGTTTTGGACAGAACCTTGGGCGGACATGCCGGCTTTCACCGGTTAAGTAACAGGAAGTGAAAAAATTAGTGTTCTTCTAATTCTTGGTTTGGAAGTTATGTTTTTTTATTTATTTTTTTAATCTTTTTCAACTCTCAATCCACAAATAAAGAAGAAAAGGTATTTACCTCATGAACTTAAGAACAGAAAAAATAGTGATTTTTTACTTAGATATCGACCAGCAAAATTATTAGATTAATTAAGTTTTTCTTACTTTACTCTTAACATTAATTATTTTTTAAAATAATTAATATTAATTAGGGTGCAATTAATCGGAGAGAGAGAGATAAAGGTAATACGGTAAAAATATACTTTTATTTATAAATTCTTAAAGAGCGTGTAAAGGGAAAAGCGGACAAATAATATGAAACTTAGAGAGTAGCATGTTAGTGGCCCACATTATACTTTAGTTCCGCGTTTTAAAAAGTCTTATTTTTAAAGATCCAATCACAAAGGCCATCCATTTTAAAGAAAATCCAAAACATTTAGGTGTAAGTATGGAGATATAATTTATCACCTAGTACAAAGTTTGGTGATTGGTAAGCCATTAATATTATGATATCAAAGGTTTTAAGGCAAACACGCGTACATAAACGTGTCTAATCTTTAATGGCCCACCGAATGGGGCGGCGAACCGATCAAACATTGGCCCCACACATATATAAAATTATAAACGGCAATTTACCTTAGCTTTTAGTTCTCCAACTACCACGTGTATACTTTTTTTTTTTTATTTAAATTAAGAGTTGTTTCGGTAGCTAGCTAGGAGCTAAGTTATTCGTGTATTTAAATTTATATAATTAATACTCCTCCGTTTTATTTTATATGAGGGTGTTTGACTCGACATTGAGTTTAGAAAATAAAGAAAGAATTTTAAATTTTTGATCTAAAATCAACAGTAGAAATTTGTGTGGTTATAAATTATTTCATTAAAAGTAAATTTAAAGTTTGAATTGTTACTAAATATAAACATGTACTCCATCCGTTCCATAATAAGTGTCACTTTAGCCAAAAAAATTATTCCATAATAAGTGTCATCTTATGAAATTAAGACATAAATTGGCTAGTTTTTTTCACTTCTACCCTTAGTCAAAAACTTACAAGTTAAAGTAACATCTAAATGATGATTGGAAAAATTACATAGTAACTTGATTGTTGGATTCGCAATATCAAATGAGCATGCTCTACTCAAAAGGAAAAAATAATTTATTTTTATTATATAGGGGTAATTTAGTAAACTTCACATTGCATTATTGATTTCTTAATATGCGTGTTTTCTGCTAAAGTGACACTTATTATGGAATGGAGGGAGTATCATTCTTTTTGGAATAGATTAAAATAAAAGTGTATCACATAAATTGAGACAGAGGGAGTACCGTGTTTGATAATATATTTTTTTTGTTATGTATAAAATTCAACAAATCTAGTATGATGTTTGCTTGATTTGCAAATTAAAAACTCGCATAATGAATAATATATTTATAAATTTTGACTCATGAGGAAATTTATGCATTATTGTATTAATTATATAATACTCCCTCCGTCCCAAAAGATTATCTTCATTTTCTTTTTAGTTGTCCTAAAAAGATTGACATCTTTTTATATTTAGAAATAACTTAACTTTATAAGATCATAATCACATAAATATCTAAGATTTATTTTGGATCATATATTTTAAAAGTTTTTCTTTATTTCTTAAATTTTATGCCAAGTCAAATTAAGATAATCTTTTTAGGATGGAGGGAGAATAAAAATGAAATAACTAAACGTATATATAGACGTGTTATATTGGGCCCACCTAAAAAAGAAAGTGCATTGCATTGCCTTGTGGAAGCAAATGCCAAAAAGGTAAACCGCCGCCAACGTCACTATTACCCATTTATCGGACTACCGCCGACAACTCTTCTTTTCCCATATCCTTTACCTTCGGTCACAAATGATGCAAATATACCTCTGCCGTTACAGAAATGGTGCAAAGTTTTCTTTTATTATTTCCTATTACATTCCAAATTATTTTTGTCATTTACTCAGATAAATTTAGCGCATTTATATCCTACAAGTCTTGTTTTATTTATTGCATAAAAGTTACGATATAATCTTTTACGAGAACACGTAATTAAAGTTAATTTTACATGACAGCATTCACATGATACGTACTCTGTTGTCGCGTAACGTAAAGAATAATATTATTTATGACATCTCGAATTCAAACAAATTTATTATTTTCATCACTTAAATCTACGATAGGTGTCTTTCTGTATTACATTCCAGATCATTTGAAAGTCCAACATGCTCAAGAAATTTACGACGCCTAATAACAAAAATTAAGTTTTTGTCACTACTTAATTATATTTCGAATGCATTTATACCGTACAAGTCATGTTTTATTTATTGAAGAATCAAAAACGTTTCCAATATAAGGACACGTAATCATAGTTCATTTTACATGACGTTATTTACCTGATACATGACCGGTTTGTGCGTAATGTAAAGGACAGTATTATTTATTATATCTTGAGCTCATAACGAATTTATTCTTTTTGTCACTTAATTCAACGATAGGCGTCTTCTAAATGCATTTGTACGAAACAAGCCATGTTTTATTTAGGATTTGGCTAAAAGAATTTTAAGCTTGCTTGCATGGTGTTTTTCCTCGAAATCATTTTTTTCTCTCCACATTTCTTGTGCTGCAAAACAACAAAAAGATCATATTATACGGCGATTTATTGGACCACCGCCGACAACTCTTTTTTTACCGGTTATCTCCGGTTTTTCATATCACTTCCTTTTTAGTTCCCTAGCTTACAAGTGTAGACTTATTTTTATTGTTTTATACTCCCTACGGTTTAAAATAAGTGTCCATTTTAGCATTTCTATTTCAATCCAAAATAAATGTCCACTTACATACTCGAGAAGAAATTAACTTGATTTTTCAGATTTGTCCTTATTTACTCAAGGCAATAAATAGGTAAGAGTATTATTAATTAAGGGTAGTTTAGTCCAAATATCTTTTTTATTCTAGGAGCTAGTGTTTTATAGGATTAATGTTTTCTTAAGGAGTTTGAAAAAGATTAAAATAGACACTTATTTTGAACCAAAGGTAGTAAGCACTATTATTATTATTATTATTATTATTATTATTATTATTATTATTAAAAATTTATTGTCAGAAATAATGAAAATTAAGCTTTTCTTTCATAAATATCTTAATAATACTAAGTTTTTTTAATTGAATTATAACTGGTTAGTTTAATATGATTTTGTAAACTTCCAAGTAATTATCTTGCATTTCACTTAGGACCTCTTTTTTTCTTCTTCTTTATGATAGATTTCATCACAAACCAGTTTTCACTTAAGACCTCTAATTGTGTTGTAAGAATTTTCTTTTATAGTCCCCTAAATTATATTCTTATTTTCAAGATCAACATATTTAGGAAAATAATGTTTTCTAGCTATCAAAATTGAGTTTTTGTTATTTAATTATTCCTCAATGCATTTATATCTTACAAGTCATTCTTTATTTATTGCAGAACCGTTACAATATATTCTTTTATGAGAACATGTAATCAAAGTGAATTTTACATGAAAGCATTTACGTTATGCGTAATCTGTTGTCGCGTAACGTAAAGGACAATAATAGTTATGACATCTCGAGCTCAAACAAATTTATTCTTTTCGTCATTTAATCCTACGATAAGCATCTTCTGAATTACATTTCAGATCATTTGAAAGTCTAACATGCTCAAGAAATTTATGATATTCAATAACTAAATTGAAATTTGTCATTTACTCAGTAGATTCTAAATACATTTATACTTTACAAGTTATGTTTTATTTATTGCAGAATAGAAAATGTTACGATATTCACGTGACACATAATTTGTTGTTGCGTAGCGTAAAAGACAATTGAGTTCAATGTATTTAGGAAAAATAATGTTTTCTAGCTATCATAATTGAGTTTATTTTTTGTGGTAATCGTCTTTTTTTCATTAACCATCAAATGAAGAGTTACAAAGCCATAGCTAGTTACAACACAGTTTGCCTATCTCAAAGGATACAAATAGAACAAAAGACCAAACAATACAATTAGAATCACACAGCACTAGCAAACTCAGAAAGAAAATCTAAGAAGGTGTTTTTGCATAACTGGTACAACTCTCACATAACAGTAGGCAATGTCTTTAGCAATGCCATCATGGGCAGTTGACCTTCCTTCAAAGATACTGACATTTCTTTTAGTCCAAATAGAGTTTAAACATTCAGCAAGAATGATGTTAAAAGAGCTGGTATGAAGAGATGATTTTAAAGGAGCTGGTATGAAGAGACTTTCATTTAGCAGGTGAAATAGCCCAGTTCATATATTGATCCCATGTAGTGACAACCACCATTGGTCTTTGAAGCCAATCTAGCAATCTTTTCCACAAGGTCCTGACAAAGGGACACTTCACAAATCACAAACATATGTTCTAGGTTTTCATCATGATTGTGACACAAAGCACATTTTGGATCAGCTTGTACACCGTAGTTGAGCAATCTCTCCACAGTTAGGAGCCTGCTAGGGACAAAATTGAGTTTTTGTTAGTTAATTGTTCCTCAATGCATTTATACCTTACAAATCATCCTTTATTTATTGCAGAATCGAAAATGTTATTGTTACACCTCACACTTTTCAGAGCATGAGCACGCCATGTATTTCACCGTATTAATGGAGTATCGGAGACGTCCTATGAAGTGTTGAAAGGTACAAGCCATGGGAAGTACGTAACAATGAAGTAAAGGATGAATTATGATCTCGTAAGTCGTAACCAGGAAGGACAACCTTGGAACCAAAGGACATGACCCTTATCAAGTATAATTAATGATAAATATCATGTATGGAAAGTTTCGGAAGATTCCGGGATAAAGCAAATCGAAAAAAATAAGTTTATCGAAAATTTGGAAAAAAATTTGGCAGAATTTTGGGTCAACTTCAGAGAGGTATATCTCGTGGCTTATCAGGAGTTTTGAGGTGTTTCAAGAGCCTAAAATGAAGTTCGTCGAGTGTAGTTTCCAACACAACAAACCATTTGTCAATACGACATCGGAATAGGGAGTTATGGGCATTTTAAAATGGACTGCCAGAAGCCCGCAATCTTACGCGGAAATTCTAGAAGCCACTTAAAAAGGCCCACCAATTTCGGCCTATCAGCCCAAACCGAATTGGACTATTATATATACCCTCTTAAGTCATCTAAATCACCTCATTTTTCACCATTTCTCATCTCCACACTTCTCTAGAAGCTCCCACAACATTCATCCAACATTCTTACACCAAGATATAGCAAATTTAGGAGTTCCTACATCAAATTAATCTCAAGTTTGTAAAATTAACAACGAATCTTGACGAATCAAAGAAGGGCCACAACTTTGGGGCTCATATTTTCACAAAAACCGAACCTTCTAGACCTTATGAGCTCTCTCCAACACTCCAAACCATTCCAAATCAAATCAAGAGAAGATCAAGCCATAAAATCCTTAACTAGTTCATGCAAGGAGCTTGTTCGTACTTCTAATTGAAGTTGTGGTGGATAAGCTTTAGGGTGAATAGTGTGAGGTGAAGATCTTCAAGTTATAAGGTATGTTTTTCATCTTGAGTTTGATATTAAGTCGTTTCTTTTGAGGATTTTAATGGTTTAAAGTAAGGGAAAACATGGCATAAAGGTCGTAGATAGACATGTTGATATCGTTGGCCTATGGATTGATTTTCGAAGGAAGTTTCAGACAGATTTGTATACATTTGTCATGTAGTATCTTGATTACGTTATGGTTGATGTTGTTAATGATGTTTGGGAGTTGTTTTGGAATTTGGAGGAAGTAAATAATACAGGAGAAATGTTGCCCGAATTTTGACAGATTCTACTAGGATTTAATTTGAAGGCTTAAGACAAGCATGTGACGATAAGCCTAATAATAGTATGAATTCTTTTGAATGAAGATTTACGAGCTTGGGAGGATAAGCGTTAAGTAGTTAAAGTTAAGGCGACTGAAAAGGTATGTTAAGGTTGTTCCTTCTTTTCTTGGCATGATTCCATAAATGGTAAGAGTGTAATGAACCTTATGACTAGAGATTTGTCAAAGTAGAGCTTGTCATATTATTGCATAGTTTCCGAGTGTTATATTCTTCTTTCCGAGGGGCCATATCCCCTCTTTATGTCCTTGAGTTTATAGAGAGACAGAAGAGACATGTTACAATATCAGTATTTTTCAGCATATGCATGATATACGTATATATTTTTCTTTAGCCTGACCACTTGGTCAGTGAGACATTTTCTTTAACACGCCACTTGGTCGGTGGGCAGCATTGCCGGCCTATGGGTCGGTGGGAGAGACAGTTTGCTTGGCCGACGGGTCGGTGAGATTTTCGGTTGCTTCGGCCCCTTGGTCGCAAGATATATAATAGCATTATACTTGCGTTTCATATGAGACGAGGTCATGTGAGATATTCGTGGCATTCTTTGGCCTCCAGTGTATTGTTTTCGCCCGGTTCGATTTCGGTTATCCTTTGCCTTACATACTCAGTACATTATTTCGTACTGACGTCCCTTTTGCTGGGGGGCGCTGCATTCATGCCCGCAGGTTCAGGTAGCCACACAGGCGATCTATCTTAGTAGGCCTTCCGCTCAGCTACAGACGGTGCGCTCCATTTGGCTCGAAGCTGCAGTCCCTTTTTGTATGCCATTTTGACATGTATATATGGGTATGACGGGGTCTTGTCCTGTCCTTTCTACAGCTCGTACTCCATAGAGGTCTGTAGACAGTTGTGTGTTGCAAAAAAATGTCGGTCCATATTTTTTTGTATAGCATATGTAGCGGCCTAGTCGGCTTGCACTGTTATCCTCAGCAGGTATGTATACGTATATATATACTGGTTGTGAGTTCTTGATGCATACAGAAGTTAATATAGCTCAGTTATAAATTATATAGGTCACCATGTTGCTCAGCGAGATGCAAGTATGAGTTTAGGGGTGCTTGGTCAAAGAGGGTAGGGTACTCGTCACAGCTCATCGGCTCAGGTCGTGACAGTTATGCTATAATCTGCTATGAGAACACGTAATCAGAGTTAATTTTACACGACGTCATTCACGTGATACGTAATCTGTTGTCATGTAACGTAATATTATTTATGGCATCTCGAGCTCAAACAATTTGTTTTCTGTCACCTAATTCTACGATAAGCGTCTTCTGAATTACATTTCAGATCATTCGAAAGTCTATCATGCTCAAGAAATTTATGATTTCCATTAACTAAATTGAATTTTTTTCATTTACTCAATAGTTTCTAAATGCATTTATACTTTACAAGCCATGTTTTATTTATTGAAGAATCTAAACCGCTACGATATAAGGACACGTAATCAAAGTTAATTTTACATGACGATATTCACGTGATACATAATCCATCATTGTGTAACGTACGGACAATATTATTTATTACATCTCGAGCTCAAACAATTTATTCTTTTTTATCACTTAATTCTACGAGGGGATAATAGAATTTTGAGTTCGCTTGCACGACTGGTGTTACCCTCAAAATCAATTTTTTCTCTCCACATTTCTTGTGCTGCAAAAGAACAAAAAGACCATATCATGCGGCGATTTATCGGACCACCACCAACAGCTTTACTTTTACCCGTTATCTCCGGTTTCCCATATCTTTTCATTTTAGTTCCCTAGCTTCCATGTGTAGACTTATTTTTTTGATGTGACGACATTCACATGATAAAAAATCTATTGTCGAGCAGGGAGGCTCAATGGAATTGGTAGCCTAAAGGCCAAATCTTAATAAGAGATCTCAAGTATATTCAATAAAACTAGCTTTTGCGTGCGTCACGCCTGCATCTCATGCGCTGCACATGCATCTCATGCGCAGCATGTACATCTCGTGTGTCTCACGTGCGTCCCACGTGCATCTCATGTCAATTAGTAATAAGATTATTAAATCACATACGTATTGTTGTTAAACACGTGTGTGAAGTATACAGCTAAAAAAAAAATTGTGCAAGCTAAAAATGATGAAGGATGATCATATTTCAACAGACCTGGTAATTAAACTCAAAATTATTAGATTACCACTGAACTATTTTCTAGCTTAATTCAATACTTTTAAAGAAAAAAAATCTATACACCTAAATCTATACACATAATTTTCCTTTTAATAACTTTTGAAAAATGGACCCCTAAAATTTAAAGGGCCTAAAGCACTTGCCTCAGTGGCTTGTGTATTGAGTAGGACCGGTTGTCGCGTAATGTAACGGACAATATTATTTATTACATATCGTGCTCAAACAATTTTATTCTTTTTGCCACTTAATTCTACGATCGACGTCTTGTGTGTTACATTTCAGATCATTTAAAAGTCCAAAATGCTCAAGAAATTTATGGTATTCAATAACTAAATTAAATCTTTTCCATTTAATCAATAGTGTCTAAATGCATTAATACTATATAAGTCATGTTTTATTTATTGCAGAATTAGAAACGTTACGCTATGATCTCTTATAATAGCACGCAATTAGAGTTAATTTTACATGAGGACATTCACGTGATACGTAATCCGCCATTCGCTTATAATTGCTAGTTTATTTTATGTTTCTCAATTTTATCTTCTTAAAATTTAATATTTCTTGTAAGCTTTCAAGTGATTATATTGCATTTCACTTGGGACCTCTAATTGTAGCATAAATTTTCTTCTATTGTCTTCCTAGTTGCGTTCAAGATCGTTTGACATTTTTGTTATCAAAATTGAGCCTTGTCATTCATTTAATTAGTTCTTAATGCATTTATAACCCTACAAGAGTACGAGTCATGTTTCATTTAATGCAGGATTGAAACGTTACGACAAACTTTTCAATTGATACATGATCTGTTGTCGCGTAACGTAAAGGACAATATTATTTATTACATATCGAGTTCAAACAAATTTATTCTTTCGTCACTTAATTCTACAATAGGCGTCTTTTGTATTACATTTCAGATCATTTCAAAGTCCAACATGCTCAAGAAATTTATGATATTTAATAACTAAAATTGAAATTTTGTCATTGCATTTATACTTTACAGGCCATGTTTTATTTACTGCAGAATCGTAACCGTCACGATAAAAGAGCATTTAATCAAAGTAAATTTTACATGACGACATTCACATGATACGTAAATCGTCATTGCGTAACATAAAGGACAATAATATTTATTACGTCTCGAGCTCAAACAAATTTATTCTTTTTGTCACTTAATTCTACAATTGGATAAAAGAACTTTGAGTTTGTATGCAAGATTGGTGCTCCCTCCTCAGAATCAATTTTTTTCTCCACATTTCTTGTGATGCAAAAGAATAAGAAAACCATATCATGCGGTGATTTATCGGACCAACGCCGACAGCTCCCCGTTACAGTTATCTCTGGTTCCCCGTAGCTTTTCGTTTTAGTTTCAGTTCCACGTGCATTTTTTTGAATATTTAAACTAAATGTATTTTGTAGTCCAACATGCTCAAGAAATTTATGATATTCAATACCTAAATTGAAATTTTTCCATTTAGTCAATGGTGTCTAAATGCATTTATACTTTGCAAGTCATGTTTTATTTATTGCAGAATCGAAAAAGTTACGCTATGATCTTTTATAAGAGCACGTCATCAGAGTTAATTTTAAATGACGACATTCAGATGATATGTAATATGTTATTTGCAACGTAAAGGACAATATTATTTTATTTATTTTATTACTATCTCGAGTGATGTTCGACCAAAAATGCATATATTTAATCATTGTTTGCCTCACATTTTAGTACTTTTAATATTCGTTTGAGTATTAATTATAATGAGTTATGCTTAATATTATATTTTCACTATATAGGAATAAAGGGGTGTGAATATGGAGAGATCGGACAAAAGCTGAAAATATAGAGTTGGGCGTGCCACCCAACATACCACAACGGGTGGCACAACCAGCTCGCAAAAACTTCAGAGACACACTTTGGGCGTGCCACATTAGTGCCATGCCCACGACGTCAGAATTTCCCAATCTTTTTAGAAATCAATTTTTAAAAGCTCAAGTCTTTTGGTAACCTATAAATAGACCATTTGCACGATTTTTACATAACTTTTAACCTGGAGAGCTAGGAGCATCGTGGAGGACAGAGTAATTGGGTTTTACCTTTTCTTCTCTGTAATACTCGTTTTTACGTGTTTATTCGGATGATTGATTGTTTAACCCCCCCTCCCCCCCCCCCCACCACACCCCATGTCTATGTGAAGCTAAACTCTTTAGTTCTAGGGTTTTGGCTCAAACATGAAAGTTGCAGTTTGATTATCATTTATATCTATTGGGTTTTCATCTTTGGGTTATTAATTTATTCTTGGTCTTAATTATTTGGTTATTTTACCAAATGGTTGAACACGATATGTGGCTCGTTAATTGGACTTGAGAAAGGAAATTGTGTGCGTAATACAAATAAGTAGAGCTTGTTTGTGAATCTCCAGATAAGAAATCGTTCAGCTAATGAGGATAGAAATATACCCTTTTCGCCTCGCTTAGTTGAATACGCAGATTTAAATGTGTTCTTGCTATTTTATGATGACCATAGAAAGATAGGCATTAGAGTAGTTTGAATAGACTTGTGAGCAATTCGAGAGATACTCATAAAGTTAAAATCAACCCGTCAACTAGTAACCCAGGAAATCAATAGATGTACGATTGGAATGCTCAACTGGATTGTTAGTGGTCCTAGCCATAGATCTTTCTCTTCTCTGATAAAAATCTGCTCTTTCTTGCTTGAAGTTTATTATTTGTTTTTATCTTTTTAGTAAGTTTAGACTCACAATTTTCGGGTTTACTTCCTGTATAGAAAACTAGGATCATTTAATTTAATAAATAGTTAATCATAGGTCTCTATGGGTTCGATAATTAATTCTCAATCACTTTATTACTTGTACGACTATGTATACTTGCGTGTGTGTTTAAGACCAACTAGTTTTTGCTCTTAAACAAGGTTTTATTTAAAAATTGTTGCTCTGTTTAGAAGATGATAATAGACTTTCTTTGATATCTATTATAAATTTTAGCCTTTTCAGATGTCGCATCACTAGTTAGCCCTTTGAGCCTATAGCCTTTCGTTTGTTAGCCGTATTTTTGCCTTAATCTTTTTGTTGAATCCCTAGTTATTTGCACCCTCCTTTTGAGCACTGTAGCTTAGACTGTGATATAATTGATAAATTTAAAAAAGGGATGTCAAGTGAAGAATGGGGATCAATGACAGTCGTAAAGGAATGAAAAGGCCTTCTTAAAAAGAATGTGACATGAAAAAAAAAAAAAAAAAAAAAAAAAAAAAAACAAAAAGAATTTCTGTTTCTTGCATGATTGGTGTTTTCCCTCAAAATCAATTTTTTTTCCCTCCATATTTCTTGAGCTGCAAAAGTATATACTCATTAAAAAAAAAAATAGCATTTTGCCATTTTTTGTTTCTTTTTCTGGAGCTTGCACGTGGCCTCTCGAATGAAATACAGACAAATACCGCATGCAAATCTCAATAACGTACTGCATTCTGATATGAATAGTGATGCATCCTATATCCAGATTATGAAAAGAGATAATTGTACTTTTAGTCCTTAGTTATATATAAATTTTGGGGTTAGATCCTTTGTAATTTGTCATACATAACCTATTTTTAGAGCTATTTTAAAATCAAAAACTAGAACAATGATACAAAAATACAGTGATATTTAAATGGTTTAGCATATAATAAATCGTTAATTTGTGAGTATAAAACCAGACCTTTTATAATAGTCATCATTTATAACATTTCATTATTATGGCCAAATCTTTCACAGGTCGACTTTTATGTTATGTTATATTATATATCTTTTATAACAATATCTTAATGTATCAGTCAAAAAATATTCGAAAAAATACCATGTTATAGAGAGGCTACGGAATCAAAGGTGCACAATCACATTTTATTTTTAACTATATAGAAGCATGGGTTTGGACCCATGCTTCGTCGTCCGCCCCATTAAAAAAAAGTGTGGCCCTATACTAAACACCAACCAATATTTAAAAAAAAAAAAAAAAAAAAAAAAAAGTGGAGCCCACCATTTCCAATTTGACCGAAAAAAAAAATGGACCCCATATTAACAAAATCAAGCAATATCAAAAAAAAAGTGAATCCCATATTAAAAAAACAAACAATGTCAAAAAAAAAAAGTGCATCCCATATTAAAAAATCAAACAATATTCATGTAATTTTCAAAGTATCTCATTAAATCAATAATGATGGATCCGTTGTCGCATGCAGTATCAACTCATTAGTGAGGGCAAATGAAATTATTATGCAGTACAACGTATACTTAAAATACTTATATATTAAAATAAGATGGAATTTAATTACTTTTTCATTTTTTTCTTACTCTAATAAATGTGAAAAGAGATTAATGTCATAAAATAAAAAATAATATTAAATGCAGATCAAATAATTAATAAGGTAAATTAGTGAAATTATAATTTTAATTGACGTTTCCTTAAAAAACCGTGCAAAAGACAACATGACAAGTAAAATGAGTTACACCAAAAATATTTACCAAAAATTGAAAAATAGTAGTTCTTCATTTAAATAGAAAATTAAATTTCTACTTTGTTTCATTTTAAACATGTAAAATTAATATAATAATTTGAATTAGAATTATCCAAATCAAAATTTAATAAAAAATAATCGATATTGTTTAGGTCTAATCTACATACATTAACAATAGAATATTTTACACCTTTAAATTAATCGAATTAAAATTCAAAGTATCATTTGATCTTAAATATTCTTATTGTTTTTATACCGAGGAGAGGAAAATAGTTTCCTTTTAAATAAGTCTTCTCTTTTAAAAAGTATTAATAAATTTTTGCCAACTTTTTATATTCATGTAAAATTTAATATAATAAAGTTTTGAATATAGAAAGACAGCTATCCGATATTATAGTATATTGTGTTTTGAAACATAATATATATATATATATATATATATATATATATATATATTATCCAAATATAATTACGTATATATAGATACATTATAATTAAAGTGTTGTAAAGTCTTCGCACAGACGCCATCTAGTTAGCTGACTAGAGATCACAAGGACCAATAACATTTATCTATATCGAGGCACTCTTGTAAGAAATAATAAGCCACGTAATATGTGGTCCCCACATTTCATCAGTCAAACACTCCATTGACTGTACTATACACCTTTCCTATTTAAGCAACACTTTCCCCCCTATATTTTATCTCAACCGTGCCCTAATTCTCTAATGACTTGTTCAAATTCCATGTACAATAATATTTCCATATCCACAAATCATTAACAAATAACAAACATATTTATTAAACACATACAAAATCGTTGATTTACATAAAGTGGCGGAGTGTAACTGTGTAAGTAAATGGCGCCGAAGGAAAATGTACGGCGGCGGCCTAACAGTTGAACAGTTGAGTTTAAATATAGGTCTTGGTAAGAACAGCTAACCTATTAACCAAAAACAAATATCTTGATTTGACCATCAATATAATATATTTACCAACCAAATAAATCGAATTCATAATATATAAAAACGAACCGAGCAGATTGATAATCAGCTCTTAAAAAGGCCGGGACCCACAGGTCGCACTAAATAAAAGGCTTAATGCATATACAGTCTCTTAAATTTGTCTCTTTTTATCATTTTGGCATCTCAACTAAGTGTTGTTCTTATTGAACCCTTGAACTCATCCTGAAATGTGTCTATCAAATTCCTCAAATTTGATTTTTATTAGAAGCAGAAATTAAATCGGAGAAATGAAGGTCGAGTAATATTTTAGACGTGTATTAGTATTCATTAGTCATAGAATGTCGGTTTACGTTTAGTTATATTTTTTTAAACTACGTGCTTAATTAAGAACTACTCTCTTTTTCCCCCCTCTCAATTGTTGCTAATCTTAGCTAAAATATGACATAATTAAATTAAAATATATATTAGCATGTTACTACATTGAATATGAAATAATATATAAGTTGAGCTGTATTTGATAGACACATTTCAAGATGAGTTCGGGGGTAGAAATAACACTTAATTAAGGTATTAAAACAAAATAAAAAACAAGTTTAGGAGGCTACATATGCATTAAGCCATAAAAATGTGTCTAATTAAGAAATCCCAAGGACCAATATACAGTCCATACTTATCCACATTTGAGGCACTAATAAAACATACACTATTTGTTTTATAGTAAGAAAATAAAATGCCACGTAATATATGGTGGTCCCAATAATTCCATCAGTCAAACACTCCATTGACTGTGCTGTACCTCTTTCCTATTTAAACAGCACTCTCTCCACCTACACTTTCTCTCAACCATACCCTAAAATTCTCTAACAAATTCTATGTACAAAACAATAATATTCCCATACAACACAAATCATCTAAATGGCACCGACTCAAAAAAAATGTGCTGCTGCAGCGATGACTGCCGCTGCGGTCGGAAAAGTGATAGCAAAAGATGTGCATTATAGAGGTGTGAGAAAGCGGCCATGGGGTCGTTACGCGGCTGAAATTAGAGATCCTGGAAAAAAAAGTAGAGTTTGGTTAGGCACATTTGACACCGCGGAAGACGCCGCAAAAGCATATGATGCTGCCGCCCGTGAATTCCGCGGTGCCAAAGCCAAAACTAATTTTCCACATCCATCATTGACAGAGGATGTGAAAATAGGTAATAATAATCTCTCCGTTTCAATTTGTTTGTCTTATTTTTATTTTCACATGACATGTTTTAATTTGTTTTTTCTTTCAAAAAGAAACGATTAGACAACTTTCATCTTGATTTCGGTTTTTTATTTTCTTACTTTGAGGTGATTGACCCTGATCGGCTTGAAACTTGATTTGATTATCTTAGTCTCTTTTTTTAAAGAAAAAAATTGTTGTCTTACTTTTTCTTTGTTGTCCTTTTCTGTTTTTGACTAACTTTTTAATTTTAATTTTCATTTGATATGTTTAAGACGACTAGATCAAAAGATATTAAGTACATTCTATGCATCTTTAATTTAGGAATGCAGGTCCTGGATGGGAAACTTTAAAAAAAAAAAAAAAGACAAGATTTAAGGGTTTTTTTTTGTAATTTTTTAAACTCCGTTTCAAGTCAAAATCTGACAAATAAATTGAAACGGAAGGAGTAATATTTATTTGTAGTTTTTTTTAATTTTTGTATGAATGTTATATGAAAGTTGTAAATAAGTTGTATAGGGTATGGCACCGGTCCTGATTGAGTGTTTAGATGTCTTTTTTTTCTTGCTCAGATTTGGTTTTCTATAATTGTATCATGTATACCCTAATTTTGTATATTGATTCTGAATAATGGTTTATTTTTTTATTGCAGAAAATTGTATCAAACCAAATAACGGGGACGGTAATCGGAGTCCTAGTCAGAGCAGTACTGTTGAGTCATCACCAGCAACGGCGGCGATGATAGAATCATCGCCGCCTTTAGATCTAACCCTCGGAGCTATAAATAGCTCCGGGGGTATATTTAACAATGGTGTAGGTAAGTTTTTGTTACAAAATCATCAATTTCATGTTTCTCCAATGAATCATATGTACTATTTTGATGCTTTGCAACGAGCTGGAGCAATTCATCACGAAAAAAATAGCCCCAAAACAGTGAAGAGCGAATCGGAATCATCATCTTCAGTGATTGATTTTTTTGGTAACGATCGTAAAGTAAACGCTAAGGGTGTCGATATCGACTTAAATTTTCCTCCAGCACCAGAGAATATGTGAAGATTGATGGCATTGTTGATGGGAGATTTTGGTTTTAATTAGTTTAGTTGTAATGTTGTTTAAGTTTGTAATGTTCCCCCTTTTACTTTTGAGAAATTAGTGAAGAGTTAAAGAAAATAGTATATGATAGGGAAATGTAGTTTAATATGGGGGATTGGTGATCACCGTTTTATGTGAATATTGAAAGATCTGATCTTTATAAAAGTTAGTTGGAATTAATATTTTTTTTGAGGCAGTTTGTTCAAAGTGTTCTCTGATTTGAGACACAAGACGGATCTAGAATTTAAGCTCTTCAACAATTGATGATTTAGAGTATTTATGAGTTTAGACTTATATTTTGTATTGAAAGTACGTTTTAAATTTATGTGAACTCGAAATTGTAACGCTGTATCTGCTTGGAGATCATGTTATCTTATGTCATAGCTGAAATTGCAAAACAAATATTGCAGTTTTTATTAGCTACAATTTTTGGCATGCTCATATCATTTTTGCTGTTTTTGCAGAATCAAGACATAAATAAAGTTGTTATAAGAAGCCAAACATTAGCAATTCTTTTGTAACCAAACAAACTCCAACACTAAGCTAATTATAATTGTTACGAAAGCAACACATTATCCATTTTACCACAAAACAACGTTAATCTAAGCTAAAACTATATAAGCAATGCTTAAGCCAAGTCTTGCCCAGTTCGTTTAAGTAAAGCATTGAAAGAGTACATTAGAAAAGATACTATTCATCTGTAACATTTTTTATATGATAGCAAGGGGTTGTTTGGTTGCTGGTTAAGGAGGTGATTTCTTTGCTTTGTTATCTATAAAATTCAACACACTGAATAAGGTCTTTGGTTATCAATTTAAAATTTCACATAATTAAGACATGTACAAGTTATAAGATAATCTATATATTATTTAATACAGTATAGGAGATGAAATAACTAATAGGGGTAACATATAAATAACTAAATTTTGCATAACTGATTCTGACATAACTAATCCCTACCGTACTAATACTGTATAACTCTAACGAGTATGCGCCAAGCAACAACCAATCGACCCCTACCTACACTAGAAATCAAACCTTTTTTTTTTTTTTTTTTAATTCACATCTTGTATTTTATTTTTATTTTTTATTATAGCGCATAGCGTCCACGCGCCAAACCAAGTGAACAATATTGAGCGTGGTAGTCAGTAATTACTAATTAGCAGTACTGCAGTATGAATAGACGGAAGGTATTAAGTAAAGTGTTCATTGCAGAATCAAGCGCGTCGCCACGTGTTGTTCCCTCCGCTCTTTAAGAACTCATAAATAAAAATGTATTTTTATTACATTATTCTTATCTCTTTCTAATTAATGTAAGGATAAAATAGGAAAAAATTAATTAATTCTGTCTTGATTTTGTAAATAGATAAATATTTTGGGACATATATTTTTAGTAATGTGGTCAATTAATATGGATGGAGGGAGTATTGATTACTTTAAAATACAATTAAAGTTAAGGGTAAAGTAGGTAAAATTTAATTAATTTTATTTTGATTTTATAAATGAATAAATATTTTGAGAAGGATATTTATAATAATGTGGCCAATTAATATGGGACTGAGGGAGTATTTATTTACGAAAAATAGCAGTTTAGGAGACAAGGAAAGGGCCCACGTGGACTATTAGTGGAAACGCGGCTGCCGCTTTTTGTGGGTTCCCCATATTTTTGGTCCTCCAATTTTAGGGACAGGTACATTAGAAGTCTATAATTTCTTATTGGTCTCGTGTCATTACATTAACTTTTTTTGACTTCCTATTCAGTATTTGATCTGCATTAAAGCTCTCATTAATTTAGATTCAATCTGTATTACCCATTTAGGGGGAAAATAATTCCTAACAAGTTTTTTTCTATATTCAAAAATTAAATCCGAAATTTTTAATTAAACCTAGGGGGATTCTATAAATATTTATCTCACTACTATTCTTGTAATTGGCGTGTCATTATATTATACACCAACGACATAAGAGGGTGAATGTGTTTTTGAATCAAACTTTTTAGGAGGAAATGACGAATATTATATCGGTTACAATAAGAATTAAGAAAAGAGATACAGTCAAACTTCGTTATAACGGTATCGTTGGTACCAAAATGCTATTATAAATAACATATAATATAATATAAAAATTAATCTCAAGAATACTTGATTGTTATAATGAAATGTTGTTATAGATGATGACGGTTATAGAGAGATCTGACTATAATAGCTAAAAGGTCCTCTAAACTATTACATTTTTGTTGTAATTAAGTAATTATTTTAATTTGTTACTCCCAATCCCAGTACTATAATTATCCCGGGATATAATCCCGGGACTAATTTATTCCATCTCTTGGGGTTATTTTATACCATCTAGTGCTGGGGTATCTCAGCCTATACCATGCACCAAACGACCCCTAATATTTAAAGATTAAAACCTTCCGACTTGAAGATGACCTACAATATGTACTAGTTAAAGGTATACCCCTAACTCAATGGCTATCAAAACCGGATAATCCAAGATTTTAATTTTATAAGCTCTAAATATTCTGATCCTACATTTTTTTTTCAGTCGCGGCGAACATATTATTTGTGTAATCTTTTAGCACATATATATTGTGTCTGAGTCTATGCACGGACAGAGGTACACCTTTAGCTATAAATTCAACAGAATCAATAACTTGTTTTGGGGAGTGGTTGGCATAATGTTTTCAAACAGAATTAAGTAGTCATTTTCAGAAAATGAAAGGAGTATTAACAGGGGGAAGCATCTCTGTCCTATTTACACATTTGCAGATTCATTTAATGCCTTCCTCATTTAGGTTGAATTCATTGATACTATATTCTCGGTTTTATTTTATGTGATACGTTTTTTCTCTTTAATTATTCTTAAACTATGTAATCTTGACATTCTCATAACGATATGACTTCTTGGAACTTACTTATACAAAAGCTCATCACATTAATTGAAAGAAAAGATAAAAAGACATGTCAAACTATAACACACAACTCTTCTAAAAGAATAATATTCTTATTACATTTATATATATTTGACTTACATCTTAAGCATTTTCTCTAATTTGAATTTCATACTCAATCAAATACTTCCATATAAAATGAGACAGGGAGAATAGAGAAGGAAAGATTAATTTTGTTGAAACTTGTCGTTATTTTCCACGATGTTTATGTAACTAAACATATTTTTCTGAAAAGTAATATTCCATCCGTTTCAATTTATTTGAACTTTTTTGGATGAAGATCAAACTTTATAACTTAATTTGACCGCAAATTTTGACGTAGATTTTTAAGTTTGTAAATGTTAAATGTATATATTTAGAAACTACATAAAAATTACTATAAGTCATAATAATTTATAATTCAAACAATTTAGAAAAAATGTAAGGAAAACTTGGTCAAAGAACTACCTCGTAGACTCCCCAAATAGTACTATATTTATATCTTTTTTATTTTTCCATTATAGACTTGAACTATAGCAGCACAATAGTTTGTACCTTATTTTAGATAATAGTCTAAATTATTTTTGAAAAATTATGTTCTGTCTTAAAAATCGTCACATATAATAAGACGGACAAAATAAAAAAGCATATCGGCGTGAATAGAGATGACGTGTCGGTGTGAGACAGACAGTTTATACCATAGGTTAGTACTAAAACAATTCAGACAAAAGGAGAAAAATAAGGGTGTGTGTTTGTAATGGGCGGCTGTCTATGTTAATAATTTTCCTTAAAGTTTAGGATTCCATCCTAGTATGATTATTTTATTTGGTAAAGTATTTGATACTCCTTTATTATCCAACAATAGACATGAGATATAATAATAATAATAATAATAATATAAGAAATAACTGTACATTAATAAAGTTATCAAAATGACTATATTAGTCTCACAAAAGCAGTTTCTATTATTGTCACGATCCAAACCGAAGGGCCACGACAGGCATCCGGGCCTTACTTACCGAATACCAACATGACATCCTTTCATAATATTGTAGACATCGAAATTTTGGGGGACTCTACAAGTTGAGCCCAATATGTGTTAGGGTTTCTTGGAGACTATTTCAACCTAAACCCTAGATTAAGCCTATATAAAGGACACATATTCAAGAAGAGGTCAAGATCTCAAATATCCCATAAACTCTTGGTATTTACAAAGAGATCAAGATCTCAGATATCCCATAAACTCATGGGTATTCAAAAAGGGGTCAATATGTGGCCGGATACTTCTTGACAACTAAATACTTCAACAAGATCCACAATATCCTTTCATGGATATCAAATACTACATCCCAAGAAAGTCCACATATCCAAATCCAAATCATCCTACGTTCGAGAAACAAGCTACTAACAGCCCTCAAATTACGGAGAAATATTAGGAGAGAAGAATCAAGGAGTAAACGATCTTGTACCCGCAATATTCATAAATAAAATCTCTGTTTCTTCATATTTTGTTTGTGGTTGTAATTTATTTCCGCATATTAAAATTTGTTGCAAACAAATATAATCATAAAGGTAGGTGGGCCTCAATGGCCATCGACGACAACCTACTAACTCATGGGAGAAATAAACTGAAAAGGGGCAAGCCCGAAAGGATCTACATACTGCCATCGACGACAACTTACTAACTCATGGGAGAAATAAACTGAAAAGGGGCAAGCCCGAAAGGATCTACATACATAAACATGACCGGACATAATAGTACAGGCCGACAAGGGTGTCATAAACATCTGTACAACAAAATGCAGGGCGGCAAGGCCATACAACAACTAACTACATCATAACTCTCTACAAGCCTCTATTAGAATACATGACATCATAAGGTCGGGACAGGACCCCGCCATATATACCCATATGTACATTAAAAATGTCATACCAAGACTAGATAGCAACTCCAAGTCAAGTGGAGCGCTCCAATATCAACGCCGAGTGGGCAACCTACTGATGCGGACCGTCACCCTATCTATCAGAACTGCAGGCATGAAACGCAATGTCCCCAGGCAAAGTGACGTCAATACGAATAAAGTACTTAGTATGTAAGGCAAGAATGTAACATAAGAAAGACATGAGTGTAACATGAGGTAAAGAGAATCAACCTGTACATCTGAGATGCCTCGAAGGGCTATGATATACATGAGTACTGTATATATACGTATATAACGTCGTTCATACATAGGGCTATGATATACAGTACTCATGTATATCATAGCCCTTCGAGGCATTTCAGACGTATATAATGCCATCGGCCTCTGTGGGCATCATTATCATAGTATCATATATGTATAAGTGCATAAGTATGATAAGAGTACATTCTGAGTTGGTCGAAGTGACGTAAGGTCGTTACCTCTCCAAACAATGTTATGAGACTAACATCATTATCATTACCTGACTCTATGGAGCATACGAATCATATGAATAGACTTGCTGAGCATAATACTATTAAGACATGAATCAACAGGAAAATTTCTAGCTACTAAGAGCGGAATCGTTCTGGCATGCTGTTTCGGTTATGTTTAATTAGTTTCATAAAGATCATGCCAAAAGAAGAAAGATTAGCCTTAACATACCTTAATCTCCTCATAGCTACAATACTCCCAACGCAGCACACAATAGAGCTTAATCTACACAAGTACAATATGGCATCTAGTTTTTTTTTGAGTTTCTAATTACTCCGTATATTATTATACTTATTTGTGTAATCTTTTAACACATATATATTGTGTTTGAGCCTAAGCAGGGACAGAGCTGCACTTTTACCTACGAATTCAATAAAATCATTAACTTGTTTTGGGAGTGGTTGGCGTAGTGTTTTCAAACAGAATTAAATAGTCATTTTCAGAAAGTGAAAGGAGAATATAGAGAATATCAAGAGGGGGAAGCATCTCTGTCCTATTTACACATTTGGTTCATGGTATAAGAGAAGTTATCAAAGTATTGCAATTTTTACACATAAGGTATAAAATACAGCACCAAACGTGGTATAAAAATTAGCGCTGGAATAGCCCACCTTATACCTTCTTAACCCACTTATCGGATTATTTTATACCATCTTTTAGATGGTATAAAATAATCCCAAATAAATTAGTCCCGGATTATAATCCCGGACTATTTCTCAAAGAACCAAACGACCACTTACAGAAAATTAGGACTCACAAAAAAAAGGATGACCTCATCCATTTGGTGCCATCCCCACTTTAGGTAATTAAATAAATTATATGAATATAAAAAAAGAAATTGAAATTTGATAAAATTTGAGCAATTTGGTCATAAAGTCATCATTTACTTATCATTTAGCTCATTTTTATCTAATTTATTTCAGCCCCAAAACCTTTTATATATGTTAATAATTCACTTATTTAGTATATGTTTAACCTTAGAATTTTTCACTTTTTTCGAAATAATTTTTTACTTTATTTAAAAATTGATATTTGACATAAAAATTCTAAACCCAACTTGAAGTTATATTTTGAATTTGGAAAGCAATTTATAACATATTTTTCAACTCACTTTTCTCTTTTAAAGTTATATTATTTAAGTACATTCAAACATTAACGTTATTTAAAATATTCCTTGCAAAAAGTATAACCAAACACAATCGCATCTTCAACTTCAATTTCAAATTTAAAAAGAAATGAAAAATATCTGAATCTATGACCAACAATCTACTTATTAACTCTACTCATTTTAACTCGCTCAAAATTAATTCAATCCATTCATTTAACACCCTCTAATAATATGGGCGTGAATAGAGGTGACGTGTCGGTATAAGACACACAGTTTATACTATAGGTTAGTCGGCTGCTTACGGATAAAACAATTCAGACAAATTAAAAGCAATCACTTTTAAAGGAGAAAAAAAAGTGTGTGTGTTTATTGTTGGTGGCTGTCTATGTTAAAAACAATAATTTTCTTTAAAGTTTAGGATTCTAATCCTAGTATAGGATTCCGTATTTTATTTATTACTTTATCCAACATTAGATATCTGATAATAATCATCACAATAACAATAATATATGAATTAACTGTACCTTAATAACGTTATCAAAATGACTATATTACTCTCTCAAAAGCATTTTTTATTATCATCTCAAAAGTTATAATTGTAAACAAGAATTTATTTAAGAGCCCGTTTGGATGAGCTGAAAGTTATTTTATAAATAAGCAGTTACGTGTTTAGATAAAAGTGCTAAAAGGGTTTTTAGAAGTAAGGATAGTATCGAAATTAACAGAAAATATGAGGGATAAAAGGATAAAGTTGTTAGTCAAACCAAAATGGCTTTTAAGCCCAAAAAAAATAAATTGGGGTTGAGCAACTTCTTAATTTTAGCTTATTTTAAGCACTTTTTAACTTAATTTAAGCTATTTTCTATTTTACCAAACATCCAAATAAATTAAAAATAACTTACAAGCTGATTTGACCAACTCATAAGTCAATCCAAACGGGCTCTAAGTCCATTAAGCTTCAAACCAAATGCATCACTTGGTCCATTATTTGATGCAAGCTTTTGTTGGAAACTGAGTACTCACTCTTAATTTATTTGTTTTAATTTGATTCGGCATTAAGTTTAAGAAAAATGAAAAGACTTTTCATTGCAAGATTTTGCTGAAAACTGAGTAAGTATAATATCAGACTAATTATTAATTAACTTACATTAAATGATTGTCATTAATCTATAATGCCTTGATTTTGGGGAAAGCTTAATACATACAGCAATCTGAGAGAGAAAACTGTTTGACTAGACTATGGTGGACAGCATCCCGAGGTCGTCTTTGCATAATGGGGTCATTTGGTTTAAAAATAAATTATAGTAACGTAGAAATTATTTTTTGGATTTTTTTAGAAAAGGAAAGATATAAGTTTATTATTTTAATTCATGTATTATTAATATCCTTATTTTTATTTTATTCTGTATAAAGTAACAAATAGCACTACTAAACCAACAGGAATTAGCAACAAATTCTGTAGCCAAACAACAAAATCTAATGCTAATTTTTGACGTAGCAACGCATTATCACAAAATTTTGCTAGTTATGAGCTAATTCAGTTTTATTGTAGTGTAGATTTTTCTAATAATTTATGCACGTGTCATTAAAATAAGGTAAAATACAAACCAAATAATACTTGTATAAATTTTTATGTATTGTTTCAATTTGGATACTAGTATTCAATTTAGACTAGAGGTACTAGTAATATGGAGGTGTTAGGTTTACGCAGGTGAAGTGGTCAGTGGTAAGGTGTCGACTGATGAATGGATAACAGTACAATATCCCTTTTTGAGTAATAAAGTGGTGACACCATGGGAAAAAAAAGAGTGTAAAAATAGGGTAAGTGTATCAGATGGCCACGTGGATGTATGTGTGAGTTAATGAAGACAAAAGAGTTGGATTTTTAGGGTAAAAGGGACATATAGTGAGGTCAAATCTGTTTCTGAGTAATATTTTACTCTGTTTTTGGTGTGTGATGGTGGACCATTTCTTAGACTGTAAAGACATGCAGGACACGAGGGCTGAGCTCACTGTTCTTTTTATCCTGTGTTATTAGTATGAGATTTCCTAGACTCGTTGGTGTGAAATGAGCTTAAACTATAAGTTAGCGTAACGATAGATTTAGAGTCTGTTTGGATGGGCTTAAAAAAGCAGCTTATAAGTTAAAAAAATTTTTTACGCGGATTGCCTTTCATTTGGGGTGGTCTTTAATTTTTGCCCTTCAAATTGGTGGTCTTTAAGTATTGCCCCTCGCCTAATACCCTGAGGTTGTGGGTTCGAACCCTAGCTCAATAAAAAAAAAAAATTGCAAGGCAAAATTTTTGCGAGGCAGAGGTTACAAAATCAGGCAGAATTTTGTAAATCTGCCATGCAAATTCTGCCTATTTAGGCCTTAAAGCAGAATTTGCATAGGCACAGGCAGAATTTAAAGACCACCATTTTGAGGGGTAAAATATAAAGACCACCTCCAGCGAAGGACAATTATTTAAGCTAAGCCAAATGGGCCCAATTATTTTTTGGGGCTTATTTTAAGACAAAAAATGCTTATAAAACGCACTAAAAACTCAAAAAAGCGAAAACGCTATAAGTTGTTTTCAGCAACTTATAAGCTAAGCCAAACGGGCTCTTAGTTGAAACTTGAAAAAATGGAGTTTTTGAAGTTGTAACAAAAAATAATTTTTGAAACTGAAATTGTGTTTGGACATATATTTTACTTGGAAAAAATTTAAAGTTTTGTGAGTGAAAGTGAAATTTCACCCAAAAATTGGTTTGGGCCAATTTTAAAAAACTGAGCAAATTTCATGAACAAATAGTAGCGGATCTAGGAATTTCACTGAGGGGTTCGAAAAAAATAACAAAAGCTAAATATAAAAAATAATGTTGTTTACGAATCGAGCGTAAGACCCTAGAGACAATTTTGAACACTGTGGACTACTTGAGCTAACCTTTTGCATTTTTTTAGGGTATTCAAAAGTATATATATGTACATAAGCACAAAAAACCTACCCTATGTATACACTGTAATTTTTTGCAAAGAATGTTCGGGTGAATCCTCACCGTCCTCTAAATCCGCCTCTCAACAAACAATAATTTTTTAACCTTTTTTTTTTTTTTTAAATCGTGCGGTTATTGTCCAAAATTTTCATCGAGAAATGGGGCTATTGTCTCTTATGCCCTCAGCAACCTGTCTATGGTCATTTGTGGTGCGCAAGGAAACAAAATTGCTGCCAATAGTAACAAACTCCATGACTTTTTATTTTTTTCGGTCATGTCAACTAAAAAGGCTTAGTCGTTGCAGCTAAAAATGAGTGACCTTTTCCTTATTTTGTAAGGCTATACCATAGTATATACCAACACTCCTTTTATTTCTTTAACTTTTTTTTTTATAATGGTGCTTGTTAAGGAAAAATACAAGGTCTATATTGCGTTTAAAGATAGAAGACCTGGTATATACGATTCTTGATATGAATGTTGTATATACGATTCTTGATATGAATGTTCAATGCAACACGGCTTTTGGCTTTCTCTTTGACTATAGGATATAATTGCCATACACTGTCTTGACAATTTCTCGACAAATGTCTATTAAGGAGCTACTATTGAAATACTCCATTCATTTCACGTTATTAGTCATAATGTGATTTGTCATAAAATTTAAGATGAAAGATAGACTTTTAAAATTCACTATAATCTTAGATATGTTATAACATTATAAGAGTTTTTGAAAGTTCTTATTTAAACACGTCACATCATTTGTATAACTGTTAAAAGCTGCTCGTTAAAGATAAAAGTAAATCATTCATTTTGATACAAACTAATAAGGAAATAGTGCAAACAAAAGGGGGCGGAGGGAGTAAGTACGCTCCTTGTCCAATTCCGGAAACTAGTAGTTTAAAATTAGCAATTTTTTTGTTGCTAAAATCAGTTACAGAAATGCAATTTGATCTCTTTCCACTAAAGTTTAGAGGGGTAAACTTATACAACACACATGCTAGTGAGAGACAACATGTACTGCTGAGATAATCGAGGTACTCGCAAGCTGGCTTGTATACCATTACACAGTTCACATGAGTGTCTTCAACCAAAACTGACGAGACGAATACATGTAATATACACCATTCTGTCTATTCCTCCACATTATCTGCAAGTATCTTTACAGTACTAAATTATATCTATGGCATTTGAACTTACTTCCCCTGTATAACCACTATACACATTTCTAGCCACAAAGCAGACTTCTCGCAGCATTATACGTGGCAATTTTCTCACTAGTTCAACCGATCTTCCTTGTTGAAAAATTATACTGTGCAAGTAGGGTATAAATTGTTTGCCTTTGGTATGTATAATAATTGTTGAATTCCAGTGACATTAGAGAAATTATCAAAACTTGCTTTATATAGCATGTTCGAACTCAAGTAAGCAAAGGAGGTCCATTCTCAGCAGCTGTCCGGGTATGTTCGTGATGATGATCATGGTGATGGTGTCTTGTCATTTGAATATGGTTCAAATGTGTTCTTTTCTTTGCATAAGGAGCATCTCGCGCTGTGCAAAAATGAAAAAAAAAACAGTGATTCATCTATGAGAAGCACGATACAGAGAAAAAGATCCAGTAAACTCGTTTAGGGATACATCTTCACTAGAAACTCATTTCTCGAAAGATACTCATTGACAAAAATACCGGAAAAGAGATGGGGAATACATTTGAATATGGATATAGAGCATGTTATGTTGAAAACTCTTACCAGCAATTCTTTTAGCGCGGAGGATATTTTGACGCCTTTTCCACCAACATGTTATGCAGGTGGTGATAACTACAACAGCCACACACGCCCCTAAGCCAATGCCGATTTTGGCACCAACAGTAAGATGCGGTCCACATGATGGTAATCCAGGAATACCGCAAAGGCCTGCATTATCAGTAAAACTGAAAGCATCCACAGTTAAGTATTTTGCATAAGCACCAGTGAACAAAAATTTCACAGCAGTTTCTTTATCTGATCCACAAGTTAATATACCCATGAATATCATATTACTTTCAGCACATGATGATAAGGTTTAGTTAGTATCTCGGCCTAGAGACATTACTCCATAGCCTCCTTTTCGTATGAAACTTCTTAGTTTTTACTCTTATTACATTCAGTTTGAGAGGAAACAGCAGCATATAGTTTCATTCAAACATAGAAAGATAGGTAATGTACTCTATCCAAGACTGAGACAGCATAGGCTAAAGAAAGGGGCATAGAGGACAGCTAGACGATCACAGATCAAGCAAGAGGATGCCACAAAGAACATCACAACGTTCTCCGTCTTAGACTTTTTTGACTATTTTTGTATGTCAATTAAGGAAAAATGCAAATGTTACCACCCACACAAAATGGTGACAAGTAGACCTTAGTCGAGGCATCTAGAAATTGAATGACGACCATAAGCAGTATGTATTTTTGACAACAAAAAGTTGGACAAAAGAAAAACTACATGAAATTAATAACGGCGAACAACTTCATATACTATAGTTATGATGCAATTTCTGAAGGATGCTTTACTAAGAACAAGCCTTGTGCCAAGAATGTGCAATTAGGAGAACATACTTGAAGCTAGCTCTGTGCAAGAGCCGTCCTCCTAATGCTGCAGGAATTTTTCCAGAGAGCAAGTTGCCATTGAGATTTCTGTAATAAATAAAGTAGTAAATAAGAGCTCTTTCTTGATTCATCTCATGTACTTAACTGAACTCGTTGAAGTATCTTACAGTGTCAGTACTGAGGTCAACTGCCCAAGGCTCTCAGGAATCGATCCGTTGAAAGAATTGTATGAAAGATCCCTGTTGTGCAACTTTTATTAGGTCATCACCAAGTGAGAATTTAATCACAAGAACAACTAAGGAACAGTATGCACATTCACTAATCTCGTGTATAGATGATAAAGAGCAATACAACTTAAAAATCTTGGTAATCGACACAATTATGAAAAGGTTTAGTGTTAATAGCACATGAAACAACTAAGAACAGATGATAAACAGTAATAAGACTTTAAGAAATTGTATGAAAGATCCCTGTTGTGCAACTTTTGTTAGGTCACAGAAACAACCAAGAACAATATTCACATTCCCACGTACAGATCATAAAGAATAATAAGACTTAATAATCTTTTCAATCTACATAGTTACAAAAATCACGAGCCTTCCAAGTTCCATCTTTGTGTCATAATTTCTTTTTAGAAAATGGAAATGAGATAGTACCAGTGATTCTTCATTCACTATTAGTCAAACTAGGATTATAATTAATCAAACTCTTTTCTAGATTAAGTCTTGTATGCCTATGAAGACCCCATTTCATTTTAATATTTCATAATATATTACTCTGCCAGCATAGAAATGTAGTACTGAAAAGCACGTGACTCAGCAAGCATTACTCACAGTTTCTCCAGACTAATTATTGTTCCAAGTGCTGAGGGAATAGGTCCATGAATGCTGTTTCCACTTAGATTTCTGTAAAATGCACACAAGCAAGCAAAGCACATGTTAGAATAGATCATATTTCAGAAGTGGACACCGATTGCAATATACATGCATGAAAGGACATTCTAAAAGATGCTCAAATATTTGAAAACCTCTTAAACTGATACTTAATAAAGAAATTTATTTAACCTCTTAGTAATTCCTTTAGACGAATTGTGTCAAAAATAATTTTAGAAAGTGTTATCTATTGGCTAAAACTCATATTGATCATCCACGCCATTTTAAGAAGTATAAGATCTTTGGCAGCTACATATCTTTCATCCAAATAGTATATATATTCCCAAAAACCAGCACTGCCATTTAAACTTACATGCTCTGAAGATGACGCAATTGAGAAACATCATCTGGTACGAAACCCCGTAAACCTTGATTGTCCAGGCTACTGTGCTTACAGGAAAAAACAGAAAGCCAATATTTGAGAAAGATAAAGTGAGGACACATATTAAGACAAAATATAGAGTCATATAACATAGAAAGAAAGCCGAGTATAGTCCAGCAAAACTTTAAGGACCCATTTGGCCATGAAGATTATTCAATTTTCCGGAATGATTTTTCTCTTTTATTTCAAAATCGGTGTTAGGCTATAAAATTTCCAAATCCAACTTGGAGTTGGATTCCAAATTTGGAAAAGTGCCCCCTGTTTTCGTACTCATCTTCGTAAATTCCAAATAAAGTGCTCCGTTCTCTCCTTCATAAAAAAGTATAATCAAACACAATTCCAACTTCATAAATTCCAAATAAAGTGAAAAATATTTGGAATCTATGGCCAAACACCTACTTAAATCGGGGGTCAGAAACATCAATAGAAGGATATATATATCAATGAGAATGTTATATTTACACGTGTGTACATGCTTGTGCGCATGCGTGAAATAGGAGGAACTTTTATATCTAAACTCAAGGTCAAGAACGTACAGCCCATTGATGACCCAATTATTGCTAGTTCTGTCAAACTGACAATCTACTCCACTCCATGGATGTTGTTGCGGAAAACATGGATCACCATTCCACCCAAGACGAAGGGGAAGTCCAAGTGCAAGTTTCAGTGACTGCAAAGCCTTTACTGAAAAAGAAAACAAGCAAAAAAAATATATAAGAGTAGATGTAACTTTTGTAAAACAGAGAAATAATATGAGAAAGGCACCAGCTGCACCAAGAAAAACATATTAGAACAACATGCTACATTTTGCCTCCTTTCAAGTGTCTAAGGAAGCTATAAAGTGTATCATGATGAAAAAATATGAGAAAATGACAAAAATGGTCCCTTATCTTTGGTAGTAGGTTCAAAATAGTCTATTAAGTATTACTTGAGTAGTTTTAGTCTTTTAAATTTGTCATAAGTGAACATTTTTGGTTTCTATCAGATATTTACCAAACTCTTATTGTTAAATTTAACTGAAATTGTGGAAAAAATACACTTAATCAGAAACACCAAAAATATTCCATCAAAATCCAAGAAACCACAACATAAAATATACACCAAGACACAAAAGGCAAAAAATAACGAAAATTGCACCTCAAAAAGTTGCACTAGACTTTTGGAATAGACAAAAAATAATATTAACTACAAAAACTGTACTTCTAAATGTGATTGCCCTTTAAATATTTTCTATTTCCACAATTCCATTAAATTTAACAATAAGAGTTTGGTAAATATCTGCCGGAAACCAACTTTTGACAAACTTAAAGGACCAAAATTGCTTAAGTGATACTTAAAGGACTATTTTGAATTTGTTGGAATCTTACGGAAAATACTCGATCACGAACACTTTTAACGAATTCACATAGCTTGAGACATGTCAATTAAGACACTGTCCTTAAGGATATTTCACCCGGTATGGGTGTATCCCCCAGGATTCAACAAGCTCTTCTAGTATAAAACTAGGAGCCAGAATCTAACAAAGATCTCACAAAGGTAGATAACCCAAAGAATATAACAAAGAGAAGAAAGTATTTCCTGGTATTGTTATGGTATATCTCTCACAAAGAATAGTAGAAAAATCTAATCACAAAAAGAAAAGAGATCTATATAAATAGGTGAGGATATGGACAAATGATAACCTCTGATTCTTTGTTATCAAACATCCAGCTATGATAATAGGTGTAAAAACCATTCAATTCTCTTAATGACTATTGAAGAATTAGATGGTCTATTATGATTTTGACCTTAACGTTATAATGTTATAAAGACTCATAAATGGCTAATGAAGAAGATGTCAATGATCTGTTACATGTACAAAAAGTTAGAAAAATAGATTAAAGACCATTAACAAGACTTTAATAGTATGAAACTGAACAAGATTTTTGAGTGCTTCTTTTTGAGATATCAATATTTTTTCAACAGAATCTACTACCAATGATAAGGGATCAGTTTTTCATTTTCTCAAAAAACATGTGTAACTTTTTAATTCTGTCGTTTCTTTCCCTGCTTAAGGTCAGAAAAGGAGCATCCAAGAGTATAAGTGAAACATCTAACTTACCTTCCTCTGGTAATGTTTTAGATTCAGCTGTTATAACCTCAAAAATCTCAATGGCATTAATAATGGCATGAGTCCCCGTTGTTGGATGTAATGTGATTGTTAAAAATCTTCCACTGACCGCAACGGTTTTGTTCAGTACAAGAGCGCTGTTAACGCCCCCAGCTATTCTCACAATGTCAACGTCATGAAACACCGTGTCACCATTTATCCATATGTCAATAACCCTCTGTCCGACACCTGTAATTGAAGGATCAATTTCTGCAAAGTGTAACCAAACAGAGTAGTTTTTGTTTGGATCGACGTCTATCGTGTAAGTTAAATCCGGATCGTTGTCTGTACTAACAAGAGCAGTTTGGTAAAGAGCTTGCGGATAGAAATTCGGCGCTACAGAAGCTGACTTTATGATGCTTTTAGTAGATATGGGATTATCGGAATTCCGACCGAAAGTCATAATTGAACTCCAGAACCGATCCCCGCCCCAAGGATCCCCGTCGTAGTCAATGTCAAATTTTGAATTCTGATGTCCACAGCTCAGTCTTTGGCTAGTCCGGAAGATTGTCTGTTGACCAAATACAGGACCGGAAAAAAAGTATGCTTTGTCATCTACTTGGAGAATCTCGATTGCGAGTATAGATGGATCTCCGTGACCAGTGCTGTGGAAGCAAAGCGAGGCAGTACCATTCTCGAGAAATACAAGAGTTTCAACAAACGCTCCATCATCGTGATTACTCCAACCGGACGGCAAAGAATAAACCAAGGTCCTATCGACAGAAACGTCAAATAGAGGTTCGTCATCCAAACTATGTTCCGCAACTAATCCGAAGTAGATCCTCACTGAGTAGCGGCCACGTGGCACTTTATTGATGTTGTAACAATTTTCAGGACCCTGTGATCGAGGGAAATACCGTAATGTACTGAGTGGAGGCGTTATGAAACTTGGGCGGGTTGCTTTCTTAGTTATGCCTCCTGTATATCCGAAATCTTTACGCCAGAGGGTACTTGTAGGGCCACTACGAACATCATTTTGAGCTCCACAGCTTATTCGCGTTACATATGGTGCTGCAGTTAATAAACAGGCTAGATAGTAAGCAAAGAGAAACTAAAACGAGCCTAATTAATAATTAATAAAAAAGGAGCAACACTTTTCTTCTCACATAACAACACTAACAATCAAAAGACCTGCAGAACAAGTTCATTTGGTGAAGCAATAACCACTAATAACAGAGGCAGAATAAAGTTATTCACTAATGTTACACCAATTTAGTGTACCTAAAAAATTTAATTCTTATGAAAAAGTAGACCTCGAGCTGCTCAATAAGTTTGTGAAGATGTTTCACTTATTTCTTCCCTCGTTACACAAGATTCAAGATAATTTTGCCAAATCATGAAATGAAGATATCAGAATATATGAGAATATACTGATGTTAAGGTCTCAGTTATTAGGAATTCTTTCGTCTTTCTACCGGGAAAAGCATAAGAAAAAATTCTACTCTTTCTAGTTGCTTTGGAAAATTTAGGAGGTTCTCTAGAAGAAATATGGGGTCCTCCTTCTGGTGGCAACATGCTTGATCATTCATTCGCTGACGGAGCTGGACATTATAATTTTTCATCATAATGACTCTGCCACCGAGTCAATTCCGTTCCACTTAATCCCTCCTTTGCCACTGAGTCAAGTGCGGGCTTCTTCGCAAGAAGAACTTATTTTATTCTGTAAAATCAAACTCAGACCCCTCATACGGAAATAACCTCCTCTCGACTGAAAAATCACCAGGCTTGATGCAGCCTAAAAATATAAAGATCCTTGCACCAGCTCAGAAAATTCAGAAAGTCTACCCCTTTCATGTTATTGCATTGTATTTGCACCTACCTGTAGCTTCTTTTAAGTATCACTATAGCTTAAAGAGGAAAACAGCTCACAAGTCATTCAAACATCCAAAAAACCAAGTATAGAATATGGAAAAGAAAAAGATAAAAAACAGCTCCTCTAGTTGCAGTTAGGGCATTCAAACTACTCCCTCTGTTTCAATTTGTTTGTCTTACTTTCTTTTTTAGTCCATTTCAAGAAGAACGTCTCTTTCCCTGTTTGGCAACTCGTTAATTCAAACTTTCCACATGGCATGTTTAAGACCACAAGATTAAAGGGCATTAGGAACATTCTACATATCTTCAATTTAAGACCATAAGATTTAAAAGTCTTCTTCTTTACTTTCTTGAATTCCGTGCCAATTCAAAACCAGACAAACAAATTGAAACGCAGGGAGTACAATTCATCAACTATGAAGTATCAAATTCAAAGCGAGTTCATTCCGAAATCAAAAAATTAGGCACCACAACATAATCATAGAATTAACCACAACCAGCTAAGTACTTGCAAGAAGCTAGCTCACGAGGTGAGGATTTCTCAAGACTGCATAAAGAGTCCAATTGCACCATCCCACACCGATGCGGGCTTTTTTTTTTTTTTGCAAAATATAAACTTATGGGTAAGTTTTAAATTTTAAAAATACTTTGAAATCACAAACTTGGAATTAAAATTCTACCTTTTAGGTGAATTTGGGATTTGAAATCAAAATTTCAAACTGAAATTGAAGTTTTGTTCAAATATCATAAACAAACACAAACTTCAAATTTAAAGTCCAATTTGCAAGGCCAAACAGGCCCTTAAGAGTAAAGAAGTAAAAGAAAGAACAACAAAATGTGGAAAAATGGAAAGATTAATCAATCAAACTAAAACAAAAAGAATATCCAAACAGCTAAATACTTGCAAGTTCACATTATAGTCAATCAAACTAAAACAATTTGAATATCCAAACACAATTACAACTACACAATTTAGCCATCATTTGAAGCCCTTCATCAAATTCACATTGTATAAGAGGAAAAAAAAAGAATAAAAGGAGCTAAATACTTGCAAGTTAACATTAATCAATCAAACTAAAACAAACTATATAAATCCTTGATTCACCTCTCTCTCTCTCTCTCTCTATATATATATAGCCCTTCATATATAGGCTGTTTCCGAGGCCTTTCGAAAACAGCCTCCCTATGTATCTGCTCCCTATCTATCTGCGGTAAGGTCGGCGCACATTTTACCCTCCCTAGACCCCACATTGTAGAATTTCACTAGGTATGTTGTTGTTGTTATATACTCCCTCATTTGACTGGACACGAGATTTAAGAAAGAGGAAAGATTTTTGAAACTTGTGATTCAAAATAAGCCTTAAAATTTTATGTGGCTGTAAATCATTCATAACGTCAATTTATTTTCAAATTGAAATCCATTTTTTATACGAATTAAAAAGAAAATAGGTTCCAATAAATTAAAATAGAGGGATTATATATATATATATATAAAGCCCTTCATCAAATTCACATTGTACAAAAAGAAAAAGAAAATAAAAACAAAAGGAACTAACCAGGCCGAGAAATAGCAATATTTAGAGCCAAACAGAAGTTAAAGAAGAAGAAGAACAAAACTTGAAGTTTGAGCATTTTTTTTGTTCAATAGCTGCTACGTCTTTTATTCAATTAACTTTAATTTCTTCTTCATTCTCCATATTCTGTATTGGAATTCAAAAACATTTCACTTTTGTCATTGTGGGCACCAACTATCATATTGTAAGAGAGAGAAAAAATGAATGTAAGAAGACTTGTATAGAGTATGGATGGGACGTGCTATATATTGTACTTGATTATTATTGTTATATCTTGTTTGATCGCACGATATTTAAAAAAGAAATAAGAAGATTTTTAAAACTTGGTTCAAAATAAGTCTTGAATATTTGTGTGACTGTAAATCATTTTATAAAGTGAATTTGTTTCCAAATTAGAAAAGAGATCATTCATTTTGACATAAATTAAAAAGAAAATAGATTTACATAAATTGAAATAGAGTGAGAGGGAGTACTAGATTTTTGTTACTTTTGTTCTTTAATAATGGCGCATGAAGAGGTAATGTTCGTGTGCTTATGAAGTCTACGGCTTCCCCTCAACCCTTGGCTAATTAACTGCCACGTGTTGATTTAATTTATAATTACACTATTAGAATTAAAATATAAGAATATATAACAGTTAACTATGATTAAATGATAAATACAATGTAATACAAAACACATGGAGTACTATTTTACATTCATTAATTTATAAATATTAACTTCTTACTTTTTTTTTCCCTCATAAGACAAATTTACAACTGTAGCGATTCTTTTAATATAAATATGTTTAGAGTTACGTTCATGATAGATTCGCTTTTATTTTTTTTATTTTGGCATGTTTTAAAGTGCTTGATATTATATTTTTGTATGTTTATAACGTTCAAACACTTCATTGATCATAAGAATCTTTATTCAATTAAATAACATCATATAAAATTAATGAAGTAAGAACTTGTGGAAACTTGAAATTGTTAGTAGAATATATAAATATACACACATAAACACGTGTGCATAAATTTCTTTAAGCTTTTGATCTACTAATTTAAATTAATTAAAACTTTAGTGGTATTCGATTTTCTCGCACAAATTGTGTGATTTTATTGCAAATGCAGGTACGCAAGAGAAATGAACTTTTAAGATAGTTTCTGAAATTTTTTGAGGAATAAATGCTTAACTTGTTCTGCTAAGCAATTAAAACTAAAAGGAAAAAGAAAAAGAAAAACTAAAAACGTGGACAACATTTAGCAGCTAAAAATGCGAGTGCATGGTAAGAGCATGTACATGCATACAACATAGTGAGTAGGTGATCCAAATATTTTCCTCCAGTATTTTCTAAAAGAAAAAAAGTGTGTTGGGTCCCTTATCTTTTTTAATTTACAAAAATACCCTCAAATTAGTGGGAAAAGTTTAAATTTGTTCATGCTTCATTGACTACTTGTATTGACTTTTGCACGATGAATTTGAATAAAATGGCCAAGCTGCCATTAATCATTGCGCCATTAACGGATGCCAAGGTAGGGGCTCGTCTATGGCTGTGGGTCCTCTCATCCACATTTTAGCATGTCCATCGAAATATAATGCTTAGCTTAGGTCTAATAAAAGTTTATGGGGTGATTTGCGAAAAATGGATACTTTCGGGTCAGTATTTAAATTTTGTCCCCGCTTTTGATATTCGTGTGGAACTTGTCGTTTTGAGTTTAATGAAAAATGCTTGATCAAAATACTATTAAGTTGATCAAAATCATCGGTTAACTGTTACATGCAAGTTATGACAGACTGGTATGACTTCATGTTGTTATTTAGCATATATGTCTTGTTGATATACTCACCAATCATGTCGAATTGTCATGATTTAAAAGCTACTAACAAAGAAGGTGAAAACAATATATTTCAAAAATGTAGCTTGTAAGTCATGATTGGCCGATATGGCTTTATATAGGCTTAAGCTATCGACAGACCCTCGAACTTGTCCAGGAATTCCATTTAGACCTCCAACCTAGACTTGTACCATCTGAATCCTCAAAGACCACTTTTACCGTACCATTTAGACACAAAGTTAATATGCAGCCAAACGACACAAGTGCGCGTGTAATTCACACGCCAAAATGACCAATAAAATAAAGACATGTGGATTTTAACTTTAAAAAATTAAAATAATACAAAAATGATCCCCCCCCCCCTTCCCCCCTCCTTCTACTCCACTAGCATGATTTTCTGCCTCGCCGGAGCTGACCACCGGCGACTAGCAGAGTTCAACCGTCGATGACCACCGACACTACCACCATCCAGATCTGTCGCCATCCACACTTCTCCTTCCCCTTCTTTCTCCAGCCATCATCTCCTCCACACACCACCTCGTTTTCTACCCTTGGCCTTTCAAACGACCAACCTTGCTCGCCGGAAAAAATGGAGCCGCCGCTGGCTCTCACCCTCCTCCGTCTCTTCTGCCATTAAAATCTAAACCAACATGAAATCTAAACCTAAGAATAAAATAGATCAAAAACAAGAAAAAGATAGAAAAACGGGAGGAGATTTTGGTTTGAAATAAGTAGTGGGGGAAGAAGATGAAATGGGGGACGGTGGCGGCGGGATTGAGGACGTTAGGGTTTAGGTTTAAAATATCTTTTCTAGCTTCTTTACTTACAATATTTCTAAAAAAAAATGGCATCTCACGCCCTTTGGGGCGGTGTACTTCATACGGTGGGCCAACTCAGCAAATTGTGTCTAAATGGCACAGTAAATGTGGTCTTTGAGGGTTCAGATGGTACAAATCTCGGTTGAAGGGTCTAAATGGAATTCCTGGACAAGTTTGAGGGTCCGTCGATGACTTAACTGTCATGTTGGACTAATCGCAAATCATGTCGGTTTGTCATGATTTTAAAGTTACAAACAAATTAAAGAAAGAAGTACATTTCAAAAATGTGACATGTAGTCATGATAGACAGGTATGACTTTATGTTCATCATAGATGGCTCGTTGGACCAGTCACAAATAATGTCGGACTGTCATGACAAACAAAAAAGAAGAAAATACATTTCACAATAATGACATGCAACTCACGACAGACCGATATGACATCATGATACATTTAACCTAATTGTCCCGTTAGATTACTCATATATCATGTTGGATCATCATAATTTCAAAGTTATAAACAAAAAGGAGAAAATATATACATTTCAGAATTGTAACATGAAGTCATGATAGATCGGTACGACGTCATGTTATATTAAACCTAAATGTCTTGTAGGATTACTTATAAAATTTCAAGGCATCAAATGACAAAAAAAGGAAACGTGCGTAAATACCCCAACTATAGCAGGATTTTCAACTATGCACCTATTTTTTGCAGGAGTCAAAGTTGTGGGATGCAAACCATGTCAGACCTGTACGATCTCATGTTATATTCAACCTAATTGTCTTTTTGGATCACTCACGAATTATGTTGATTCATGATATCAAATCTATAAACGAATAAGAGGAAAATGGATTTCAGAATGTTATATAATTTATAATATTAAAATAACATAATATTAAAAAACTACTTCCAAGTACCATGAGTAATACACAAAAAATATTTTCTCAGATATCATAAATGAAAAATATATATATATATATATATATATATATATATATATATATATATATATATATATATATATATATATAGGATTATTTTTTCGTGTATCATAACTGAAATAAATTTATTTAATGCATAATTTTTATATATATTATGAGTGAAATAGGTTATTTCTTGAATTATTTTCTCACGTATCATGAGTGAACTGGATTTATTTAAAGAATTATCTACTAAAGTACCACAAAAGTAGGTTTATTTAAAGAATTATTTTATGAGATACGGTGAGGAAAATATTATCAAAAGAGTAAAAATAAATACATCTTGAAGTTATGATAGATCAATATGACTTCATGTTAGCGATCAAATTGGGTAATTTGCAAATTATGTCGGATCGTCATTATTTCAAAGTTACAAACAAAAATAGAAAAATAGTGGAGGGCATAATAGAGAGGCATGACTCCATGCCATATGCAATATAATACTTTGTTGAAACACTCACAAATCATTTTGGGTCATCATAACTATATGCGCTTGTGAAATGAACCGGATAATATTGCAAGGAAAAATTATCATTTGTCTTGTCTGTAAAATAAAACATGCCTACTTTTATAAAATAGGCAAAAATAAAAGCAAATATTAAAGCAGGGGACTCCCCAAGTAATGTTGAAGTTTATTCGTGCTCAATCTAATATCACATTAAATAATTAAACTATAAGAGTTAAAATTTAATGTTAACTAATTAGGTGATAAAAATATACTTAAAATGTACATATTTATTTGCTAGATGTAAACCCCCATATGAATTATTTCTTCTAATTATATATCCCGATTTAGAATTGTTAAAAAATTAATTCGTTATGAAATATGGAATGAACTTGATCGAACATAGAAAAAACATAAGATTCATATTCTAGAACTTCGATCACATATAGTTGCAAGGAACTTGATTATTGATAGTATTATTTGCACCAATATTTGAATATGGACATGAACTAGAAGGTCTTGAGTGACAAAAGCCAAGTGTTAGCCTCAGGTAATTGATGTAGTATTTCAAAAAATTTCGTTTAATATTCTAAAACACTCTAATGAATGTAGAAATTATCCTTTTACGTGCTAAAAATGTTATGAATTAGTATGAGGCTGTAAGAACGTGTTATGAAGTATATAAAAATATTTAGAATTAAATCCCTCAGGTAAAAGGTCACAAAAAGAGAAAACGACGAAAGTTTCATATAAACATATAGCTTGCCGAATCGGGCTCCTCTCCATTTCTCTTCTCTCCGTTTTTCTCAAATTCTAGCTTACATTAAAGACACATGGCATAGGTTATAATTAATGACTAAAATTTAATTGACTAAAGATGAACTATAACCATAGTTCAAATAATTAATAAATTGTCCATAAATATACTAAAGTCTTTTCTCTCTCTTCCTGATAACTTATACTCTAGGAAGGATGAGGCTGCAACACGCATGAAAAGCGCAAGATAAGAGGGCCACAGGCGCAAGACATGTGTCTGCATATACCAAAAAGTCGGGCTATTTTGTCCAAAAATTTAACTAGTAAATTTTGAAGAGCTGTCTTCCAGAATCAGAGGCAGATCTAGGATTTGGAGTTTTCGGGTGTCACGCGTCATTAAATCAATTTGAGTTTCGGGTCAGGTTATTCGTCTTTTCAGGCTTTGATTCGGATTATTCGTCTTTTCTGATGAAATATTTGTTTATAGCATTACACCCCACATTTGGTTGAGATCATGAAGTGAAAAAAACATAAAACTTCCAATAATATTACTAATATCATCGACTGAGATCATGAAGTGAAAAAAACATAAAACTTCCAATAAGATTACTAATATATAAATATCCATTATTCATTTAAACTAAGTCAACTGGAAGCAAAAGAAAAAGACAGAGATAAGAAGCTCTTGCTGATGCTGTAGCCAGTAAGTTAAGGTTTTTGTTTTTTTTTTTTTTTTTTTTTTTTTTTTAAAGAAGTGTTGTTGATTGAATACAATGCTCACTTTGTGTTATTTTCTTAAGAAACACGTTATATAGTAGTAGTAGGCTTATTTGAAGTAGTCTTACTTTGTCCTAAGACTCTTCTTATGCCTTGATTAGATTTCAAAACCCTTTTTACACTCTTCATGTGTGGGTTCATTATACTCCCATCTTACACGTCAAACCTTAGCCCAAATGTGTGGGATGTTACAACTTTAGTACACACACATAATTGCTTACTACAACAACATGTAACTTCATGTCCATGTGATCTCAACTTTTAAAAAGTCTATATTTTTTTATACTTCATATAAAGATACAATCAGAATGCATCACAGTCAAATCCCTCTATTAACTCATGTCACTAAAAAACCATCTCTTCAGACACTTTTTACTAAATTTGCATATCAAGATTATTTTTCACACTATAAAACCTTAAAGAACTATTCCTACTTGTGCTACACTGAAGGGATTTGGAAATTCTGCACATAAAAAATCAAAAACTTGATTTGGAAATTCCGCACATAAAAAATCAAAAACTTTCTTTGTTTCTATGTCACGATAGCACGCCTACCAAAGAAACTTTATGCCAAACGTCATAATCATATCCACCAATTTACACTTTTTTTTTTTACAACGGAAGAAACTACATCTCACAATTTTCTTTATTGTAAACAACATTTAATCACTATAAATGGCACTCGATTTTAATCCAACAATCCCAAGACCTTTGACTAGATTATGTACCACTGTTGTACCAAATCCTAATCATTTATATACAATTACATTCTCTTAGATACCGTCATCCCTGTTGACACCTAATTTTTGACCTGCCGTAATTATGTTTAATTACTCCAAAATGATTTTATAAAATTGTTTAGGTCAATATTTTACCCCTTTTAATTGGAAAAATAATTTCTATAATATTATAAATCATTTAGGAATTAATTGTTACATTTTGTGACATTTATAGAATATTTATTAGATTTAATCAAAGTAAAACAATTTTGAAAAAAAACATTTATTTAATTGTTTAAATTGGCGAGTGGTTTATCCACTTTAATCCAAGAAATTTGAGTAATTAAAAGAATTGATCATCACACCTCTCCATTTTAATTATGTGTATTTGCGTAATTTGTTAAAATTAATCATAATAGTTTCTAGTTTTTAATTAGGATAATTAGTCAATTAGAGGGACATTATTGCAAATTGATTTTTAATTATTTAATTGTTTTAGTTATGGCCACAATTGAATTAATAAATTCATGGTTAAAACAATTGGGGTCATTCTTGCAAAATTAGCCTTTTAATGGCCTTAATTGAAATGGCCAAATCCATTCGGCTCAAATTAATTGAGGTCATTAATGTAATTGAGCTTTAATTGACTAATTAAGCTAAGTATGGCCACAATTGCAACAATCAATTAAGATTAAAAATCAATTAAGTTCGTATTTGCAAATTAAATCCATTTACATAATTAGCCGCCTTTTAAATTAATAAGTTGATTACGTCCTAAATTGGTTATAATTAGATTATCATTGTCAACAATCAATGTTTTAATTTTTACCCATCTTTTATTTTACCCATTTTACCCTCTATGTACGTATATACACTGAATATACATAAATATACATATATGGTATACGTACAAAAAGGCCCCTATTCATTTCTTTTAAAAATTGGACCGAGCCCAGTCCAAAGAGGACCAGGACTCGGCCCAAAACAACGACAGCATAAGGGGGTAAAACAAAATAATACTCCCTCATTTTCTCCCCACACCAAACAACCCCTACGCTCGTTCCTCTCTCCTCCCCTTTCCCTTTTCCCCTAAACCCTAGAGCGCCGCTTCGATCCTCTCTCTCTTTCATGCCAAAAATGGCAACGGTATAGAGATCTCGGACTTTGCGCAGACTTGGTATAGTTATTTACATGAAACAATCAATGTTTCAACTTCAAATCCACTTTTATCACCCCAAACGCGGTATTAATCTTCCCCTCTTTTACTTTTTCCTTTTATTTTTCTAAATCAAAACACGATTTTTGCATTTTTGTTGTTACGTTGGAATTGTACGAACTTAATTATCATTGGTTCACAAGGGTTTGGTGCGGATCGACCTAGAATAGGTCAGATCCAACCGCATACGTTTATCTTCTGTGAATCCTAGCCATTAGTTAAATTCATAGTATTACGTTTTGCATCTGAAAATTTGCTTTGTACCACATCAATGGTTTAAGTCTTTGAATGAATTTTGGGGTTCTATAACCCTCATCATTTCATAAGTTTTGACAACCAGAAAAAGCTTGAATATGAATATTGAGTAATAACTCGAAATTTAAGCTTGCTAGTATAATTTTAGGCTTAAACCCTTAAAAAGTTTGAGTCTCCCAGTTCTAAAATTTTATTTACTTTTGTTTTGTGGTTGAGTTCTGGGATTGGAAGCACTAAGGCTCCAAATTCAACTCTTGATATGGCTGCACACACAAAAGGTAACATTTTATCTTGTTATTGCTTTCTTGTTTATTTTTCTCTGCTTATGTGAGTTTAAGTAATGATCTGTTTGGTTTAGGGGTATTGCTATGTTTAGTTAATCCATCTTAATGTTTGTTTCCTTTAAGTTTCCCCCGATTAGCTTGGCTGCTGAGTATTATTAAGTTATGCTTAGTTTGAAGTTGTTTAGTGATCATCCTCCTGTAATCTTCCTAATTAGTTGAGTAATGATTGGTAGAAATTAATAATATGAGCATGCTTAGTTTGAGTTGATTAATCAATAATGCTTCACAAACTATGCTTGAGGGTAGTTCTATTTGGTTCAAGTCCATCAATGTAATCACTCATCTTTTGTCCTGATTATTTGTTTGAGTAAGACTAGGTTAGGAGAAAAATGGGAGAAGGGTTAGAGTGAGCTTTAGGTTCAGAAGGGTACTATTTGGGGTGAAGATTCAGGATTTGGTTATACTTGTTAAGAATAGACCTGGACTCATTTATCATTTAAAAAAAACAACAACATATAATGGTTGAAGTATAAATGGCATCTGTTGTTGGTTCAGTTCTAGTGTGAACACCTTGTCTGATCATTAACTAAAATTGCTTGCACTCACTGATTAGGAGTAGAATAATCCATGTAATCACTTGCTTAAGTTTGGATGACCCTTCTATGTGCTTTCTTTTTTTGGATTAGTAAGACTGAGTGTGCTGTGAAGACTTGATTGATCTTGAAATGATTATGTGTAATTCTCATAGAGAGAAGAATTGATTCAAGTTGTCTTTCATTTGATGTAAACCTAAAACTAGGGACCTCTACCTTGTCTTAACTGTGCCATGAAGAATAGTTCCTAAATTCTGAGAGATAGAATAGTGAGATGAAATAAAAAAAATGATAAATTGGTATTTCAATTTATTAAAGTCCTTTATGACAAGTTGCCTATGTTGTTGTCATGGTCATGGTCCTAATCCAGGGAAAGAAAACTCTAGTTAAGATGGGATTGATAGGAATTCTTATTCTTAGACTTGAATTGTTACCTTTAGACCTTATTATGCATTGTTCTATAACTTGAATATGGAAGAGGTATACTTTGTTTAACAAGACTTATCTCTATAATGCCAATGTTTATGAAGTCATATTCTGTTTAGAATTGTAGGATGAAACAACTGAACTTTGGTTATGTGTCAAATGATGAGTAAGTGCTAGCTAGAGTTGGTCTAACAGTGCTGTTTAAGGATGTTGTGAGTATTCTCAAGCAATTTATGAACCACTTGGCATAGAATGGCCTTTTTAAAGACACCTCAGGGAGAGGGTAGGGAAGGGCCAAGCTCAGCTTGGCTCATAATACTTTTCTTCCAAATGAGGGGTGTCATGGCACATTCTATGAATCCATGGGGGGCATCTCTGCTATGAGAGTGCATGCATTTCCTTAAACTTTACCATTTTACCAAAAAGTCTGAAATAGAGAGGGGAGTTAGCTTGTCTGGGTGACTAAAAGACCATGAAAGTCTCTTGAATGCCTCATGTTGTTTATTTCTGTTTTGAGATCCTCCCTAAACTTGAAAACATGTTTACTGTTCTTTTTCTTTTGCATTTCATAAGAATTTTAGCATGCCATAACTTTTGAATGCTTGTTCATGCATTTTCCTCCAATCACTCAACTTGACTATGTCTCAAAAACCATCCCTATGCCATTTCTGAACATTTGATTAGTTCCAATGTTGTATTATCTTGTTTGATGATTTGATTAGTTTTAATGTTCTTTGTCCTTCCATTCCAACCATAGGCTAAATGACTTTTCATCCCTGTTGTTGAATCGGTATGGCAAATCCCTCCCATGATTCTCATTTATTCCCTCTTGAAGCTTATTTCCTTGTGAGAATATGTCACCCCTACTCTCACTATGAAGTAGTTAATCTGTTAAATTGAATCTTTGTGTGAGCTATTACACTGACTGCTGATGCTTAAGGATCTGTTACTTGATCATGTAAAATTGATTACTCTCATGTGAAAAGGAAGAGCAAAATTTAAACAAAGAGTAGATATAAATCTTGAGTTCATGAAACTGAATCACTAGAGATCACTAGGCCCATGTGGATCCTTTCCTTAAAGATTCTGCCAAAGAAGCTTGTTTGTTTTTTCTTTGTGTTTTCTTCATTTTCTCTTGAGTTACATTTGTGTATGAATCTTGTATACTCTTGTCACATATTGTTGTAACTATGTTAAACTTAACTGGAATTTAAAAGATGCAATCTTATACCATCTTCATGTACTTAGACACACTTTTGAACTTGTTTTGCCTACATCATGTTTGCTTGTCCAAACTGCAACTGCTTTCTCTGTATACTACCATATCTTGCATATGATAATCCAAACTCAGAAAGGTTTTGGTTCTGCCTGTATAATGCCTGTTTGCTTATGCCATGAGTCTTATGACTAGTGTGCCTCATTTCTGATCAGCATGTTAACTGCTTCTCATGGCTCCCCATACTGTGTTTGGTACATTGCATGAAATACATATTCTTTCCATACTTGCATTATCTAGAACTATGAAGAAGTCCTTGTGTCTAAGTGAATCTGCAACGATGTAAGCATGCTAGAATTTGAGTACTGATGCCAATATAATATTGTATGACTTATCTGGTTTTGGGGGGTTTGTTTAATTAGCCTATATCTGAGTGTGATCTTTGTGTGAGGTAAGAATCATCTTGGGTATAAGTTAAGGATAATGACTTGGTTAACTGGATTGAAAAGCGAGCTCCAGGACTTGTCTTAGGCTAAATATACAAGAAGTATACATTAGGTCCTTAGAAAGAGGCACTTGATATACACCTGATATACATTCAATATACAAGTCATGTATATGCCCTTAGTACACTGTGTGAGAATAAGCCAAAATATACATAGGATATATACCTTAATAGAGTGAAAAAAGGCCCCATTAAGCTTAGTTCTCAAACTGGTTTTATTTGAAAATAGATGGGCTTAGCCCAATTCAATCTCACAACCAAGAATAAGTAGAAATTAGAGGTGTTCAGGTGCTTTCCCCTTATATCTGATATTGGGCCACTAAAGCCCAGTAACACATATGTGCGTATATATGCGTTGTTTTATTTGTAAACTATATGTATGTATGCCTGTGTATATTTATGAATGTGATAAGTGCAGTAAATCAAAAACTAATCGGGTCCCTCTTCTTTTTCCTCTCCCCTACCTCGGGGCGAGTCCACCAAAGTCATGTTGGGCCAAAGGCCCAATAGGCAAATTCTTTCAAAGATTATCGAGTCCGAGAAAAGAAAAAATGGAAGCTAATATTATATAAGCGTGTAGAAGGCCCAGCCATGGGTGAAAATGGCCAACTAGGGGCTTGGTACGCCCCTAGCCTTCCCTTCTCTTTTAATTTGTTTATCTTTTCTTTCATTTGTAAAATTTGTTGTATTTGAAATTCTTTGTAAAAACTCATAAACATTTATTGGAATCATAAACATTTATGTATGTATGAACTAGCCGTCTTAGGACAACGGTACTTATGCCGTTTAGTTGACTTTAGGTCCCCAAAACAAATTTTCAAAAACCCGCTTAGTATACATAGATTTTCAAGCTAAAAAATGGAAAAAAGTTGTTTCTTCACACGAGTTAAAAACGGACGAATAAAAATAGAATTCCTAGATTTTGAACACTTTAACAATTTTAAAGATCAGATTTTTGTAGACAAAAGTGACTCTTTTGTAAAATTTTAAACTAAGCATTGAATCTCAAAAACGAGAATGAATGTCTTGGGCCAAGCCCCAAATAATAAAGAAAAGATTTATGAGTTTTGGGCTGAAAAATCACTGACCGTGCTTTCAAATAGTTGAGATGGAAATGGGTCAAGCCCAATTGGATTTCAAAACAATAAGCAGAAATTGGGCTGAGTCCAGAAAAAAAAAAACGGAAATCCCTTTTGTTAAAAATTGTGTTGCTCTTAAAATTTAAATAAACCCCATATTTTCATCCATGAATCAGATAATAAATGGCACTATTTTACAATTACAAGCGTTTGTAGATAACAAAACATTCGTAAATACAAAGTTTTTATAAGCTGTTCTAAATGTATTAAACGAACTGACCCGAGCCAAGTATGAGACCAAGCATGAACTAAATCAAACTTATAAATCAAAACGATTTTTGATACATTATCCTTATACATAAAAGGAAATTACTTGCATCCGGATAGTATAAATCCGAACCTAAATACCCTATATATAAAGGGGATATATTCAATTCTTTCCAAAAAATGATATGCAAATGACATATTTTATAAATGCGGGAATAAACACTAAATAAACAGTTCATGCAAATACTCATACATTGGAATTCGAAGGTCAACCGTATAGTACGGAGCCTTAATACTACGGCGCTTAACACCTTCCCTAGGGGATCACCGAACCACCTAGAACTTTAGATTACGAAGGTTTTTTTCACGGTATATGAATAAACCCTTCAAAGCTGATTTTCCTAATTTCCTAAACATTAGGTGGCAACTCTTTTAAAATAAAGTCCGAAAGAGCACCAAACAAGTTCGTAGTAGCTTTCCGAGCACTAACCCCTCCCGCGAAATGCGAACCGTAACAATCCCTATTCCCCATGCATCTACCACATTTGGTTAGTCAGAATAATAATTACTTTATCTATAAAATTGATCACGTCATTCTAGCCACCACTCTACGTGAAGCAATAGAATTTGGTACCCTAGTCACCACCCCCTTTTCTGACTTGTCTGATCTCGCATGGTTCCACTACTAAATATTGAAAGCCATCATCATAACATGTCGACAAATTAAATGATGAGGTCTCTCACTAAAGCCAAAATTACCACGATGACATATAAGACATACTTCAAAACTATCAAGAGGACTGAATACTTGGATACTCCACAACACCTTTTTGGTACGAGATACTGGTCTTACTAGTTAGATTTCAGTTAGCAAAAGAAAGACACCTTTTACCATTGCAAATCAATGTCGACTTTCAGGTATCCTTACTATACGTAATATAACATTGTCGATCTATTGATATGTTTTTGCTAATTACAGGTTGTTATTGACTGAACTGAGCTATCTGAGACTTACATATGCTCTTCCAACGAGACATACGAGCTTGCTAACACCTTAGCCAAATATGCTACTTTTCATCATGATGCAATATAATGTACTTCTATTTTATCATATTGGAAAGATATTTTGTACTATAATACTTTCTTTGTTATTACTTACACAATTTGGAGAATGTATAAACTAATGCCCTCCAACATCAACCTTACAACTCTTGTAACTATCTCGTAACTACAAGTTAATATAAAATTTATTATCTATCTGCCTAACAACTTTTGTAACTATCTTGGAACTACAAATTAATACAAAATTTATTATCTATCAAGCTAACAACTTTTGTAACTATCTCGGAACTACAAATTAATACAAAATTTATTATCTATCAACCTAACAACTTTTGTAACTATCTCGTCACTACAAGTTAATATAAATTTTATTATCCTTTAAAGCAAAAAAAGAGTAGAACAAAAACACGAGCAAAAAAAAAAAGAATCATATAAAAACAACAAAACCACAAATTAAGAACCTGGTATTAGGAATAAAAACCACGTGTTGGTTTTAGCTTTGAAACTACTTTTTCCTTTTTTTTGTTTTTTGGCAAACAAAATTTAATTATCCACACAAATATTCAAGGCTTATTTTGGACCACACATTTCAAAATTCTTACTCCATCTGTCCTAATTTATGTGATACACTTTACTTTTTAGTATGTCCAAAAAACAATGATACATTTTTATATTTAGAAATAATTTAACTTAAAACATCCCCCTTTTACCCTTAGAAATGATTTACAGCCACATAAATATCTATGGCTTGTTTTAGACACAAGTTTCAAAATTCTTTCTTTCTTAAAGATCCATACCAAGTCAAATTATACCACATTAATTGGAAAAAATAGTAATATAAAGAGTAGAACAAAACCACGAGGAAAAGAAAATCATAAAAACAAACAAAACCACAATTTTAAGAACCTGGTATTAGGAATAAATAAACCCTAGTGTTGGTTTTAGCTTTGAAACTACTTTTTTCCTTTTTTGTTTTTTGGCGAACAAAATTTATCTTACCTGTTACCTAATAATATTAAGAAAATCTATTTCATGATCACAACAATCCCTAAAATCCATTCCTAAGACAAAACAAAACAATATATAAGAAAAATGTTTTTTAATAAAAAAATTTAAAAAAAAATCCCTAAAATCCATTCCTAGGACAAAACAAAACAATATATAAGAGAAAGAAGTAGCAACAATTTTGCAAGTTATCACATTACTATATTTTAGAAATAATTTAATTTCATGAGATGATTTATAGCCACAAAAATATTTAAGGCTTATTTTGGACCACACATTTCAAAAATCTTTCTCCCTCTGTCCCAATTTATGTGATACACTTTCTTTTTTAAGCTGTACCAAAAAGAATGATACATTTCTATATTTAAAAATAATTTAACTTAAAACTTCTCCTTTTACCTTAATGAAATGATTACAGCCACACAAATATCTATGACACAAATTTTAAAAATATTTATTTCTTAAAATCTATGCCAAGTCAAATTATATCACATAAATTGAAACGGAAAGTGTATTATAAAGAGTAGAACAAAAACACGAGTAAAAATAATTAAATCATAAAAACAAACAAAACCACAATTTAAGAACCTCGTATTATTAGGAATAAAAAACCCTGGTATTGGTTTAGCTTTAGAAATATTTTTTTCCTTTTTTTTTTTTTTTTTTTTTGTTTTCTTACCTGTACCTACAAATATTTAGAAAATGTATTTCATGATCATCACAATCCCTAAATCCATTCCATTCCATTCCAAAACAAAATAATTTATAAAAGAAAGAAAGAAACAACAGTTTTGCGGGCAAATATTAGAAATATGGGCCATTTTGAATAAATATTTTCTCCAAATAGGCATAGGAGTGTGATTTTCCCAACTAACTATTGCCCTCCAACATCAATCTTACCACCCTTGTAACTATCTCATAACTACAAGTTAATATAAAATTTTATTATAAAGAGTAGAACCAAAAAAAAAAATCATAAAAACAACAAAATCACAATTTAAGAACCTGGTATTAGGAATAAAAACCCTGGCGTTGATTTTAGCTTTAAAACTTTTCTCCTCTTTTATTTTGGCAAACAAATTTATTTCAAAGGTGAGAAAAATAACTTACATATTGAGAAAATCTTATTTCATGATCTTGCCAATTCCTAAATCCATTGAAGAACAAAATCATCGCTAAAAGCATGTAGAAACAAACAACACCTAATATATATATATATATAGGAGAAAGAAACAATAATTTTGCAGTGATGACAAACAAACTAATTATACTAAACCCATCAAACAACAATCACTCGGCGCTTCATTTTATAGCTGTCATCCACCACCGCAGCACCAATGCCGTCATCTTCCGGTATGGCGGTTGATCCATCTATACATCCACCTAAGGCAACAATCGAAGAGGATGATAACATGGAATACGAAGAAATTAAGGTTGAAGAATATGATGATGATGACGTGGAATACGAAGAAATTGAGTCGAAGAATACGAAGAAATCGAGGTAGGAGAAGAAGTAGAGGTAGAAGAAGGTTAGTTTTTTTTTTTTGTGTGTGTTATCAACTCTAGTATACCAAATTGCTGAAATTTAAGTGTGTTGAATTGAGATGTGTAAAATTTGTGCAAAAACTGTGTTGAAATGTACAGAAAGTGTTGGTGAAATTGTGCACAAAGTGTATGAAGTGTGTTGAATTGAGATGTGCAAAAATTGTGCAGAAACTGTGTTGAAATGTGCAAAAAGTGTTGGTGAAATTGTGCACAAAGTGTATGATGTGTGTTGAATTGAGATTTGCAGAAATTGTGCAGAAACTGTGTTGAAATGTGCAGAAAGTGTTGGTGAAATTATGCACAAAATGTATGAAGTGTGTTGAATTGAGATGTGCAGAAACTGTGTTGAAATGTGCAGAAAGTGTTGGTGAATTGTGCACAAAGTGTATGAAGTTTGTTGAATTGAGATGTGCCGAAATTATGCAAAACTGTGTTGAAAAATGGAGCCTAGTGTTGGTTAAATTGTGCAGAAACTCTGTAAATTGGGACTGCTAGTAGGAGGTATTGTGTGCAGTTGAAAAATGTGCAATTTTTTCAACTTATAACAGTGCATGATGGTACATAAGAGTTCAAATTGATATACTCAACCATAGTGTCATCAACTTGTACCATCTTGCATTAAGAAACACACACCATCTTGTACCGTCTTGCTAGTTTATGATGTGAAACAAACTATGTAAGAAACATAATACATTGCAAGTAATGAAACAAATTATGTAAGAAACAAATTCACATTGCAAGTATGCCATTAAAGTTCACAAAATAAGCAAGTTTACACATACAATAACAACAACAAACTAGCTTACAAACCAACACTTCTACTCGTAAGCATCATCATCTACCAAAATAAGCATCATCATCTACCTAAACAAGCCTTTCACTTCTACTACTAGAACAAGCATAATTCACCTCAAATTAGCGACAAAAAATCCAACTACTACAACCAATGAAATCATAAACAACATCTTCAACTTCAACATCTTCTCTTCCAATTACCTTGATTTGTTCACTTAAGAATTATTTATAGCTTCCAAATTATCCACCCTTTTCTTCAAGTTATCTCTTTCAAGCTTAACTGCATCCAAGGACTCTCTTAAATAGCCACTTTCAATTTAGCTTTCAAACCACTTATTTCCACCAAAGCATTATCCGGAGAATTATCTTGCCACACCTAAAAAACCATAGTTTTCAGCCTATCCAAACCAATAAAAATACGGAAAATGATCAACACTTGAATGAAACAACAAACTAAAACTCTAGACAAATGATTCAACACATCCAATTATAGCACTTAACTTAGGTTAGGACACATATAGAATTTTCTTCCAGGATTCGCAGGAGTTTTCGAAGTGAAACAATGAGCAATTTCACCACAATGACGGTTCCTCGTTGAATTACAACTAATTTTGGACATCACAAGCCTTCAATTATGTTACACCCCATATCTTAGAACTAAGGTTAGAGTCGTATCGTTAGAGTTTTAGTGGAAAAACTGAAGGTTTGAACATTTTGCGAAAAATGGTTAAAAGGCTTACTTCGGCAGCCGTAACTCCTTGATTAGTTGGAAATTTGGAAAAGTACCCTTAATAAAAGTTTTAGTACGTAGAAATACCTTTCTAACAATATATGGACCAGGCCAATTAGATATCGGAAAAGAGATATGATCGTGTCAAGTTAGCTAATAGTAAGGCGCTTAAAATTCGATAGATGGCTAAGTTTTCGATACGTCTTTCTTGACCCAATTTAGTGAAAATCGTTAATAATTTGAGAAAACTTAAAACATGAAAATTGTAGCCCTATGAAAGACCTTTCCAAGGTATATTGTGGAGCCTAAACATCCAAACATAGCTCTGTAGAAGAAGTTATGTCTATTTTACCGAACACTCCGTGTAGCAGAACGTATAAAACACCCGACCGTGGCCTACTGCCCGCGTTGGAGAATGCGCCCGCATCATGCGGATGGGTCGGGTTTCGAGTCAAAACCTCATATTATCGCGTTTTTCTTATATTTAAGCTTGGGGTTTATTTCCCTAACACCCCTAATCACGAAAAATCATCTTGAGGCAGGACAGAACAAGTCTCAAGCCTCAAGAACCCTCCAAGGTAAGTTTCATCATGATTCTAGGTTGAATTCAAGTCTCTAATCCTTTTCTAACTTGAGTAAACCCTTCTAATCAATAGAGTTGTGATTGGAACATTGTTGTTAGACGTGGAAACCCTAGAACTCGAATTCAAGAGGATTGAAATTCGAAAAAGGTAATGCTCGACTCTCTAATCATTCATAGTAGTGAATTGATGAGTTCTTGGGAGAATAGTAAATGGTTTTAGTAAAGAGAATTACACGAACTATAGTACGGTTTTGGATTGTTGACTTGAGATTATTGTAATCATGTGGGTGATGGGGAATGATGTTATTTACACCTAATTGAGATTGTAGAATCACCTAGAAGTAATAGATTGGGAATTGGGTCAAGGGAACACCATTAAAGAAGGTTGTGGAGCTTTATGCCCATCAAGTGTTTGATAAAATGCTTAGGTGACCAAAGCATGGATATTATTGTTAATATGAAATCCCTTTGAATTGTGTTGCTATAGATTAAAGTTGAAAGGGTTGACGAACGTTGTATCACGCTCAAAGGCCGGAATTAAGGTATGTGAGACTAACTCTCTATGCTTGGGAATGTTAATGATTCTCCCTACGTCACGTTCTTTTACAACGTTACAAATTGCTTCAGAAATAGAGTTAAGCTTAGTTCCTTGAGTAGTTGCAGAACTTTTATTCTCTAGTTTATAATTCATTCATGACTTTCATTAGAATGTTGTGAGCTCAGTACGTAATCAATATAGATTTGTGTTTGATATCCATGATGTCACGACCCGACTAGGGGCCATGAAGGGTACCCGAGGCTAACCACCGAGCACCGCTCATACCATTACCTATCATACTCATCAAGCGTTCATTCATTAATCTTATACTCAAATCATAGAAAAAACCATTTTTCACTTCGAAACATAATTACCTTTATATACATAAGCCCTTTGGCTATCAAAATAATGTACATACAATAAGGACATCGTGAGACCATACTACCCACACATGCGTATATATAGCCTCTACTAGAGTACTAGACATATGGACGGGACAGGACCCCGTCGTGCCCAAAATACATGTACATACACAAAAGAATAAGTCAATGGCACCTCCGGAACAATAGAGTGCCCTCAAGTCATTGATAGCTCTGATGCCGGATCACCTCCCGGTCTACACCTGGGGCACGAACACGGCGTTGAAAGAAAAGGACGTCAGTCACGAATATTGTACCGAGTATGTAAGGCATGAACAATAATAATACGTCACTGAAATAAGGAAGCATCAAATAAGGAAGCGACACAGAAACGACCGTCAATTATAAAAGAATTAATACATGCTGGCTTACTTACTAGGGTGTGATGGGCACCCGACCCCATATCTAGAGCCGAGCGAACCCGCTGACTCCTATTACATATATAAACTCTTGAATCTGTCAAGAAAAAAAAAATACATAGTGAGCTCTCACTTTTTTTTTTTGATAAGTAAAATCTATCATCATATGGGACCGTGACATAAAAACATAATAATATCTCGACGGCGAAACCGTCTACAAAATCGACACTCTATACCCACGACGGCTACGCAAGTCTCTAACATCAATCCACAACTCCTAGCATACAAGCTCTAACTCGCTACACTCACGCAGCAAATGGAGCTCGCCAACTCATTGGAACATCTTCTATAATAACCTTCAATCCGTACGTCCGAGTGTGCACGCGTGGCATGAAACGCGACCCCCGAAGAGGGGTCGGTACGAGCAATGTACCGAGTATGTAAGGCAAGAGTAATACCATAATATCATGATATAAAATTTAGAGCACAATATAGTGTAAGAAAATAACTTTTTGTACCTCCGATTACCTCTTGGCGTATATAAATGTATGTTAGCGGCTTGCGGAACGTGCGGCACTCGATCCATATGTTCATATCTTTTGTAACATTTCTTTGCGGAACGTGCGGCCGATCCATATGGGCATATAATACTTTACTTTCTTGAAAACCTCTCTTTTCGTATATATATAGAAAATAGAACATATCACGTATTCTTGGCGTCGGCTCCGTTCCATTTAGCCATATATCCCGCGTCCGGCATCCGCGTCCGGACGATATCATGTATCATACTCCAACCGATCGGTGGTTGTGCGTCTATAAACTTTCCCCTTTCCCCAATCTTCCCATATACATGTACATATACTTATAACATATAAACAAAGATATAGCTCAAAGAAAATCATGTCCGTATCGGAGTGACATAAGATCGGTAGCCTCCGATTATCTTATGGAATAACCACGGTCACTTTGTCTCGCCTTAGAGAACTAGTACTATAAGGCAAGACTATAAATGAAAAGTAGTATTAAGAGAAGACATATAATAAGATCACAAACCTCATAAGGTGTCAACTTGTATTCTTGAAATCTTTAGAAATGAGAGTCATGTTCAAAGAAATAAGATTGAGGATTAGGAACTAACTCTATTTTATCATGTTCATATTGAGTCCATAATTCGAGATTTTCAACTATGAAACCATGTTCGTCATAATCATCGCAAAAATATTCTCATTAAAATAGTTGCAAATACTTATTGTTCGATAAACGGAACAATTAAGAAAATGCCGGAATAACGGGCCCACCTCGGTCAAATGAGGTATGTACACGATTTGCGTACGTTACATTTCATGACGTTACTTGTGAGAGTTTTAGGGTATGATCGAGTCCTATTTGTGCAAGTTCTAGATGCTTAGGCAATTTTTCTAACATTTCATACAATATTTAATTCAATTCTATTGAATGAAAAAGGGTAAATTTTAAACTCGGATTTTTAGGAATAGGTTCATCCCCGAGACTCGTATCCAAACCTATTACGTCTAAGACATGCCAAGGAAGGAAGGGTAAAGCCTTACATACCTTTTCCGCTTCATACACGTCTCCAAAATCAAGTCTCAAGTTCGCCAAAATCTACAATTTGGTCACAATTACCAAATGTTAATTGTAAGGCTTTAAGATTTCAATCTTAACCAATACTTGTCTACAAAAATTTGGCAAGCATCTCCCCTATACATACAACATCCCCGAGATTTAACTCGGCTCAAATTAGCAAGAAATCCATACCAACAACAATACCAACAACACCAACAATCGACTAGAAACGCATTCTAACATAAATAGTCTTCTTTTTCAAATAATGCAACAACTTCCAATCCAACTTTGCACCTTCAAATCAATATCAATATTTCCATGTTTATATTTTAATTAAAGATCATTCCAATACAATTTAAAGCATTTCATACTTCATTCTACAAAATATTTACAAAATATACAAAAATTCCACCAAAACCATAATTCATCCGAAACTTCTAATTTTCGACATAAATATTCATAACACATTTTCATCTTCCAATTTCATTAACAATAATCATAATGTGCACCTTAACACTTTCATTTTCATCATTACATAAATCTTCCATAAAATCACAAAATTCCCCATAACAACTTACCAACCAATCTTTCATGCCAATATGGACTTACATCCCTCCAAATTCACCAATCAACATACAATACACATTTAGAACTCCACTTCCATAATTACATAAAAACTACATTAAAATCACATAAGTTCCTATAACCATTTTCAATAATTTTTTCATGCCAACTTAAACCATTTTCTTCCATTTCCATCACAAAGTTTCAACAACACAACTAGAATACTACATAAAATTCAACTCATATTGCCTATGCGCATCAATACATATACATGACCATATACCCATATACACACCCACTTTGCAAACTTTCATATTTCCATAAATTCTACTCATTTCTACATACTACAACATAAACCAACCTTCATAACATAATAATAAGGATTAATTCTTACCTTTTTCTCCTAAGTTCTTCACTTTTCCAAGGTGCTAAATTGATGAAACAAGTGCCCTTTCTTCCAAAATAATTATACCAAGTTGTGAGACCCTGAATTAGTAGAATACCACAAGAAAATAATTTTTGGGACAAGATTTTGAGGGGTCAAATTTTCCAAGAGCATGGCCGAATGCCATGTTTCTTTTGCTCTTCATCTTTTGTTTTTCTCCTCTTCTAATTTTCAAACTTCTATATGTTTCAAGATAACTAAATGGTCCCTTTTATTTAAATTTAGCACATGGAAATTATCTAATTTGGTGGGCTTGGACCAGGTATGGCCAGCCACCCTCACTTGGGCCTTAATTTCATTCATTTTGTTTTTGGGCCTAACCCTATTGGTCCCGAGTTGGGCCTAGCCCACTGACCTTTTGACCTTTAAAACGTCCATATCTCCTTGTACCGACGTCACCTAGGAGCCCACGACCTATGGATGAAAGCTAATTCAATTATCTACAACTTCTATTTCTTGGTATTTTTCCAAATTCCAAACTTATAATATCGTTTTTGCCCCTCGAAGTCAGGTCACCCGAAAACGTTTCTTAAAATATTCGTTTGGAGGGCTTCCACTTTGATTTGGTCCAAGGGTCCTTCATGAGTTGTGTTTAGCTTTACATATGTGATTCATATGCTGACTTTTCAGATGTTCCAAAAAATCTCATGTGTGGGCCCCACCCCTCGGAAATAATCCGACGTTCAAAAATACGGATATAACAATATACATAAGCCCTTTGGCTATCAAAATAATGTACATACAATAAGGACATCGTGAGACCATACTACCCACACATGCGTATATATATAGCCTCTACTAGAAAGTAATAGACATATGGACGGGACAGACCCCCGTCGTGCCCAAATACGTATACACAAAAGAATAAGTCAATGGCACCTCCGAACAATGGAGTGCCCTCACGTCACCGATAGCTCCATGAACCGGATCACCTCCTGGCTACTCCGGGTACGAACACGGCGTTCGAAAGAAAAAAGGACGTCGGTACGAACATCAGACCGAGTATGTAAGGCATGAACAATAATAATACGTCACCGAAATAAGGAAGCATCAAATAAGAGCGACACAGTAATCGACCGTCAATTATAAAAGAATTAATACATGCTGGCTTACTTCATAATCATCATCATATCATGTATGAATATATGTATAAACCGCCCGACCTTATAGGTGCGCGCATAACTGATCAGCCCACGTCCGTGCCTCCCGCGTCGGGGGTACCATCTCATGCCGCCCACTCGCCGGTGTCCCGCCCACGCCGTTCTAGACACGTGTGTATACACACTACCCGCCTTAGCGGTGTCCTTACTTACCATATAGGCGCTGTAACATCATCATGTACTCATCATACGCATAGAAACTCAAAGACAACTATACTTTATCGGGGACATAAGGTCATAAACCCCCGATTCCATTATGGAGCATTTACAAGCATCTCCGCCTCACCTCAAGGAATTAGGCATATAAGGCAGTGTATACAATAAACAACATCAATGGATCGTAGCTAACATCATTAGCTTTGTAGAAACATCATATCATGAACTCTAGAATTTTTAGACTTAAGCTCATCATCATCATTATTGTGCTCATAATTTGTCTCTTATCTTTATCTCATATGGCTATTCATGAATATAGACTCTTAGTTTTCCGGGATGTAGGAGATTCACGGAGAGGAGAAAAAAATCATGCCATAAGATTCATGTCTTAGAAAGGAAGGACTAGCCTTATATACCTTTTCCTTTAGCTATTCTACCGCTTGATCGTTCTCCTTCAATGCTCACGTCTTTACCTTCAAGTGAGTTCGTATAACATTAGCTAAACGATTATAAGAACGTGCTTACTAAAGCTAGAAAAAATTGGGCAACATTTTCTTTGTTTCTACAACTTTCCCCATATTCCATATCAACTTCCAAACATCCATAACAACATTCACAATATTATAAGCAACAATCATCATTCATCTACATTATCCACATTTCTCAATTTCACTTCAATTTCTCCATAATCATGGTCATAGTTCACTATTGCATTTTCTCACATAAAATACTTATCCCATATTCTAAATGTCATTCATAACATACTTACAATCACAACATATCAATACTCATGATTCACTCTAAACTACTACTCAAAATCTCATTATTCCTATCTTTGTGACCTATTTTCTATCTCATTCCATCATCTAAGTCTTTCAACCTCTCATTACCTTAAACAACATGAAAAGATCATAAAACTTACCTTAGATAGTGTAGAACGAGCCTTGAAGGAAATACCTTTGCACCAAAACCCTAGTTCACTTCCATTGGAATTTCTTGGCTTGGATGAACTTCAATGAGTTTCATACACTTAATTTTGTTGGTTTGATGAAGTTGATCATAGATTTCTCTTGGGTTCTTGTGGATGAAGAGTGGAGAGGGTTCAGAGGATTCTTGAAGTGTGAAGTGAGTGAAAATGAAATGAATTAAATGAGATTGGGTCCTTTTATCAACATTTAAAATCTGACCCGACATGAACATACAGACCAATATACAGTCCATATCTTTTATACTGGCCGTATGTCTGGCCGTATGCTTGGTCCAGTGAAGGTCCTCATTCTGGGCAGAATACGGCCAGTATGTTGGACCGTATGTTGCCCAACTTTCCGGAATTCGTTCTCGTCGACTCGTTTGATCTCCAATCCTTATGGAACCTTCTTAACACTTGTTTAACACCTCATTAACAATCTAAGGGACATTATCACTCTTCTCCAAAATATCATTAAGCCGTCATTAACTTTTCACTCGTAAATCTCTTCCGATACATAACGTATACCTTGCCTTTCTTGGCAAACTTTCTTCTCTTACTTCGAATGTCTTTGAAATCTCAATTAGGACCATCAAATGCTATTTCTTACTTATCAAAACATCGTATACGTCGTGCCCTTCGTTAGTCTATTCACTGTACGTTAACGAGAAATTTTCGAGGTGTAACACATGAGTCTCAGTCTAGAATACTCAGCATGTTTATAAATAGTTAAAGCTTCAATTCTCATACCTTTACGATGAATACATGTCTGAGTGAATCATTGCCCAGTATGTCAGTGTTGTATCTTTCAGCATGATTCTCAGTTCTTTTATGTAAATTGTCTTATGATGAACACCAGTGTTATTGGGCCTAAGGCCGCAGTTATGTATACGTATACTTGGGCCTGAGGCCGCAACTTGTGCACATATATATTGGGCCTGAGGCCGCTGATTATTTACTCAGATAAACAGGCGGTTCCCTATTCCGAATAGGGAGCATTCATATCTTTACTTCCTTATTTTCGGTATCAGTTATCAGTTCAGTTTCAGTTTCAGTACTTACAGTTCTTTCTTTAATTGCTTTACATACCAGTGGAATTCAAATGTACTGACGTCCCCTTTTATTGCCCCGGGGCCTGCATCTCGCGATGCAGGTAATGATTTACAGGTTGGCGATTCTGTTTGCTAGGACCTTCTCGTAGCAGCTACTTGGTGAGCCCCAGTTCCTTCGGGGTATTATCATACTTTCAGTCTTTATATTAGTTCAGTCAGTGAGGTATGCCGGGGGCCTTGTCCCGGTAAACAGTTAGTAGTTCAGTACTGTTTAGAGGCTTTGTAGACTATATTCTAGTCAGTCAGATGTTTAGCAGCTTTTGTGCTAGCCTTGTCGGCTACTTATTCAGACTTTCGGGCTTATTCAGTATTTCAACATTTATGATATTTCAGACAGTCTCTTAATAGATCAACATGTGTTAGTATTATTTCCATTTAGTATGTTTTGATGTCACATGTTGATTCAGCCAGCCAGTTGGTTCGCTCGGTCACATGCAGTCAGGCACCGAGTGCCGTATTAAGCCTAGGCCATAGTTCGGGGCGTGACAAATTCACTAAAATCTCGACAAGGTTGAAGGTGGGGTTGTGGGTGAGGTAGGTAAAGAGGAGTGTATATTCTAAAGAGAGGTGAAATTAATTTTAGGGGTTAATTAGGTTAAGGCGGTGGGTGAAATAAAGGTTAACGGGCTGGATACAGTAGGTATTTTTAATTCAGTTATAATTATAGGGGGAAATAGGCTGATTCATTGGGATGGTAACACATAATTATGGGGGAAATGGGCTGAGTCGTTGGGATGGTGACACGTAATTATAGGGGGAAATGGGCTGAGTCGTTGGAATGGTGACACGTGGCTCAACGTTTAATTGGCCAAATAGTATAACGGAAGGCAGCAATAAACAATAAATGAAAGTTCAGGGGTACACTTTAATAAACGTAATGGAGAAAAACTAAAGCGAAAAAACCTAGAAAGTTGCATATTATCTATCGTAGTTATCGAATATGGACCGCAAATGCCTAAGTGTGGACTGCAATGTCTAAGTGTGATCTGTAATCCTATAGCGTGAGCCACATTTCAGAAGTCCACTCACAATAAATTTGTAGAGTACAAACCCCACTGACTAAATCTTGGCCGCACTGCAATTCGGAGGGCAAATTTGAAACAATGTTTTAGTGATTACAAAATAATAAATTTAGGTTATTTTGTGCTACCTATCATCTCGGAACTCGAAAATACAACTATCTTTGGCCTTTTTTGATCTCAAGGGAGAAATATGTCTTCATAGAGTTAGCTTTAATCTTTCAATTAGTAATTTAATTATGCCTTATTCTTTGATATTTTGCATTTTCTTTACTTTGATCATATTACAACTATAGTTTGTAAAATCATATGAGTTTCTAACATTAAGTTTGTTATGATTGTGTTAATTTTTAATTGTGCATTGGTGGTCGCAATTATTGATTCTTGCTTTATTGTCTTGATTCTAACTTGAAGTGTCAAACTGCAACAACAACAAATAACAACAAAGAACATACCTGCTGAAATCCCACAATGTGGGGTCTGGGGAAGGTAAAGTGTACGCAGACCATACCCCTATCTAGTAGAAGATAGGGTGAGGCCAAGTTGAAAGACCCTCGACCGAGAGAAACACAACGAGAAAGGTTAAATAAGCACAAACAGTTCAAAGGAAAATGCAAAATGAAACTAAAGAGAGCGAATAAGTCAAAATAGAGCAATCTGAAAAAAGGGAGCAGTAGCTACCACACAGATAAATAAGATAATCGTATAGATCGAAACAACGACTACCTATTAGCCTTGTACTCTAATCTGAGTCCTCCAAAACCTCCTATCTAAGGTCATATCCTCGGAAGCCGAACCTACGCCATGTCCCGTCGCAAAGACCTCTCCCCCAATACTTTTCTACCTACCCCTACCTCTTCTCAAACCATCCATAGCTAACCTCTCACACCTCCGCACCGGGGCATCTATGCCTCTCCTCCCTCACGACCAAAACCATCTCACCTCGCTTTCCTCATTTTGTCCTCCACCGACGTTACTCCAACCCATCCCTATCTTCATTCCTAATCTTATCTCGCCTGGTGTGTCCACACATCCATCGCAACATTCTCATTTCCGCAACTTTCATCTTTTGGACGTGAGAGCTCTTGACTGTCCAACACTCTGCCCCGTACAACAAGGTCGGTCTCACAACTACTTTGTAAAACCTGTCTTTAAGTTTTGGTGGCACCTTCTTATCACACAACACTCTTGAAGAAAGCCTCCATTTCATCCACTTTGCGCCAATACGATGTGAGACATCATCGTCAATATCCCCATTTTCTTGTATAATAGACCCAAGATATTTGAAACTTCTTTCTTTGGGACGGCACGGGTACCAAGCCTCACTTCCACGCCAGTGCTCGTGTGTCACGTCACCGAACTTGCACTCCATGTACTCGTCTTGGTCTGCTTCAACTCAAACCCTTTTAGACTCCAGTTTGTCTCCGAACCTCCGAACAATTGCTCACTCCGCCGTGTGTCTCGTCGATCAAGACTATGTCATCCGCAAATAACATACACCATGGCACCTCACCTTGAATTCACCTCGTCAGACAATCCATCACTAGAGCAAATAAAAATAGGCTAAGAGCTGATCCCTGGTGCAACCCCATCTCCACTGGGAAGTGCCTCCGAGTCTCCTCCCACCTCGTCCCCACCCCGGTCTTGGCTCCCATACATGTCCCCCGATCGCCTTAACGTACGTTACGTGGGCACACCTCGGCCTCCAAGCATCTCCATAGAACCTCTCTTAGCACTTTGTCGAAAGCCTCTTTCTAGGTCGATGAAAACCACGTGTGTCCTTCTTCCTCTCCCATATCGCTCCACCGCCCCCACAAGCACGGATGTCTCTGTAGTCGAGCGCCCGACACGAATCCGAATCGGTTCTCCGAAATGGACACGCCTCTTCTCACCCTCATCTCCACCACCCTTTCCCACACTTTCATAGTGGCTTTAGCAACTGATCCTCTGCGCTTGTTGCAACTTTGAATATCACCCTTGTTCTTATACAAAGGAACCATCATACTCCACCTCCATTCCTCGTGCATCTTCGCCGTCTTAAAAATAACATTAAACAATCCAGTCAACCACCCAAACTCCGCCCCGCCCGAGACTCTTCCAAAACTCTCCGTGGATCTCGTCGGATCTAAGTAGTTCTTCCCCGCGCATCCCGCGACCAAACACCCTTAACCTCCTCCAACTCTATACTCCTACAATACCCAAAGTCGCGACTCCTCTCGCAGTACTCCAAATCTCCCAACACACTCTATCACCTTCCTCGTTCGCAGCTTGGCGGAAGATGACCGCCATCCTCTCTCCCGACGCACTTTACTCGATCCAGTCCCGTGCCTTTCTCTCCCTCACCTCGCTAGCCTGAACAACTTCTTATCCCCGCCTTTGTCCTCTAGTTCTGCATATAGACGTTCGAAAGCTGCCGTTTTTGCCGCCGAAACTGCTAACTTCGCTTCCTTTCTCGCAATCTTATACCTTTCCTTATTTGTCCGCTTCTCCTCATCATCTTTGCTGTTTATCAACCTCGCGTACGCCACTTTCGTTACTTCCACCTTCCCGGACTTCTCCATTCCACCACCCGTCCCCCTCGTCGCTACCACGCCCGACCTCTCGAGACTCCTGCGACATCTTTAGTCCGTTCCCTATCAAGCTGCCGTCCTATCCCACATACTCGCCGCATCCCCCTACTCTCCCAAGCCCCCATAGCCCCCAACTTCTCCCCCATCTCCCCGGGCACTCGACAAAGTCGACTCTCCCTCGATCCTTAGCCGGTCATCCGTGACCCTCTTTTTCTTCTTCCTCGTAATCCCCAAATCCATCACCAAAAGCTTATGTTGGGTTGTAAGGTTCTCACTCGGAATGACCTTGCAGTCTTTACAAAGACCTTTATCCTCTTTTTTAAGGAATCGCAGCCGTCGAACTACAAAAGGTTACCAAGTGCTGCTCCCTCTTCAGGAAACTCGAGTTGGCTACCACCAATCTAAAAGCTTTAGCGAAATCCAGAAGTGATACTCTTTCTCCATTCTTGACTCCGAAGCCGAAACCTCCATGCTCATCGTCATAACCCCCCGAGGTTGAGCCGATGTGTCCATTAAAATCTCCTCCTATGAATAACTTCTCGGTGGGCGGTATACCTCCCACCACTTCCATCCAAATCCTCCTAAAAAACGCCTCTTCTCCTCCTCGTCCAAGCCTGCTTGTGGCGCGTAAGCACTAATAATGTTCAAGGTAAACCCTTCTACAACTAACTTAACCGCCATCATCCCATTTCGACCCTCCTAACCTCTACTACCGGTCCCTACCACTATCTACTAAAATGCCTACCCCATTCCTATACATTGACTTACCCGAGAACCACAACTTATACCCGTCCACATCCATAGCTTTATCCTACCCATTTGGTTTTTGGACGCAAGCTATATTAATCCTCTCTCCCTTAAGAATCTTAACTAGCTCATGGACTTCCCCGTCAAAGTCCCAATGTTCCGACCCTACTCAACCTAGACGCTCCCCGACCCCACTTACCCCTCTAACCCCAGCCCTCATCCCCCACCGAGAACATGACCCTAGTCTACCATCACTCACTAAAGCCACTAAGGAAATAAAAGCAAATCAAAGATTTATCTAAAACAAACAAGAATCAATACTAAAGCACGCTTATCAAGAGACTATACGCAAGTCGAAGTTACTACACAAGAAAGATAGTACCGTAAGCTAAAGGAATAAAGGCAAGAATGTAAAGTCAAGAGTCAAGAATGTGTGGGGCAAGATTTAACAAGGTTAAAAGACACATGAATTAATATGGAGCCACCGTGGTACCAACTACAGGGTGAAAACAATTTAAAAATATAAAAAAACACCTTTCGCCCGTAGGAGTTCTCGTTCACCGTCGGAAATCCACCCGCGGAGGTTTTCAGTGCGAAAAAGAGAAGACAAGAGGCACAAAAAGCAAAAAAAGAAAGGCAAAAGAGAAGAGAAGAAAGAGAGAAAGAGAGGAAAAGAAGGAGGTACGGCGGAAAACCGCCCTTACTATGCGTCGACGTTGGAAGGAGAGGGGTTGCCTACGGGGGGGTGGTTCGTTTGCCCGGAAGGAGGGGGTGGGGTGGGGTGCGGAGTTGTAAACTTACCGTTGAGATGAAAGGGGAGAGAGAGAGAGAGAGAGAGAGAGAGAGGAGAGAGAAAATTGAATATTTTTACTCAAGTGTCGAACTGCGATTCCGTAAATTAGGTAAGTCGATTCTACTTGATTATATGGAGTGAACTAGAGATAAGAATATTTCGACTTGGGAAATTGAATCTGTTAACCCTAATGTGTAATTTAGAAATAATCGTCATAGTAATCCAGTCGTTTAAACAAGCTTGGTATACATTATCTAGGATACTTTAGTACATGCCCATAATTGCTTACTACTAACATCATATATCTGCATGTAATCATGTCTGTACGATCTTGACTTTTAAAGAGTCTCTCTATTTGGAGTGACATTAGAAAGTATCACAATCATATCCCTCTATTAACTTGTGTCACTAGAAAGCCACATCTTCAGAGATTTTCTACTAAATTCACATATCAAGATTATCTCTCACACTACTCAAACCCAAAAGAACTGTTCCTACTTGTACCACACTGAATGAATTTGGAAATACCGGACATGAAAAATTTAATACTTTGTTTCTATGTCAGGATTGCATGCCTACCAAAGCAACCTTATGCCAAATGTCATGATCATATCCACCAATTTACAATTTTTTTACTACAACGGAAGAAACTACTCCTCATAATTTTCTTTAATGTAAACAAGATTCAGTCACTATAAACGATGCTCGATTTAATCCAACAACTCCAAGATCGTTGATTAGGTTATGTATCACTATTGTATCAAATCCTAATCATTTATATACAATTACATTCCCTTAGATACCATCATCCTATTCTTCCCATGCATCTAACACATTTGGTTAATCAGGATAATAATGACTTTATCTATAAAATTGATCATGTCATTCTAACCACCATTCTACATGAAACAATAGAATTTAATACCCTAGTCATCACCCCCTTTTCCTACTTGTCTGCTCCCACATAGTTCTGCTACTAAATATTAGAAGCCATCACCACAACATGTTGACAAATAAATAACGAAGTTTCTCACTAAAGTCAAAATTACCATGATGACATATAAGACATATTTAAAAACTATCAAGAGGACTGAATCCTTGGATACTCCATAACACCTTCTTCGTACCTCTACACTTCAGCTTGAGATACTTGTCTTAATAGTTAGATTCTAGTTATCAAAAGAAAGACACCTTTTGCCATTGCAAATCAATGTTGATTTACAGGTATCCCCACTATACTTAATATAAAATTACCGACATATTCTTATCTTTTTACTAATTACAGGTTATTATTGACTGAACTGAGCTATCTGAGACTTACACATGCTCTCCCAACATGACATACGAGCTTGCTAATACCTTAGCCAAATATGCTACTTTTCGTTATGATGCAATTTCATGTACTTTTATTTTATCAGATCGAAAAATATTTTGTACTATAATACTCTCTTTGTTATCACATACAAATTTGGAGAACACATAAAACTAATGCCCTCCAACATCAACCGAACAATTTACTACCTATATCTCGTAACTACAAGTTAATACAAAATTTGTTATCCATCAACCTAACAACTTTTGTAACTTTCTCGTAACTACAAGTTAATACAAAATGTATTATCTATCAGCCTAACAACTTTTGTAACTATCTCGTAACTACAGGTCAATATAAAATTCATTATCCATTAAAGCGAAAAAAGAGTAGAACAAAAACACGAGGAAAAAAAAATCATAAAAACAACAAAACCACAATTTAAGAACCTGGTATTAGGAATAAAACCGTGGTGTTGGTTTTAGCTTTGAAACTACTTTTTTTTTTTTTTTGTTTTGTTTTTGGCAAACAAAATTTAATTATCTTACTTGTATCTAATATATATCAAATAGTTTTTATGATGTTAATCATAATTATTAATTAAAATATTTTTTAGAAACAATATGCATCTTAGATATCTAATTTAATATCATTTATAAAGGCACTCATATATATCAAATATTAACTTTAATTTTTTTGATAATTATTCCCTCCGTCCCAATTTATGTGGCACTTTTCGCTTTTTGAGAGTCAATTTTACTAAACTTTGAAGCTAAATTGGATTAGATTAACTTAATATTAAAATTTATATATTTGAAAATTACATGAAAAGTTCTAGTATAAGTTGCAACTTTTCTCATATCATTTTGATGAACAAATACATTTTAAAATGTTGGTCAAAGTTCATACAGTTTGAATTTCGAAAAGCGAAAAGTGCCACATAAATTGGGATAGAGAGAGTAATTTTTATTTCTATAATTACGTTAGGACAAACGAACATATTTTCAATTATCAGGTGGCTTTCCAAACAGACCCTAATTCCATTTGCAGGACAAACCCAGTTTTTTAAGAGAAATAAATAACAAAATCATGGTATAATAAAACCCTGTGGGTTGGTTTTAGCTTTAAAACTACTTTTTTCCTTCTTTTTTTTTGGCAAACAAAATTTAATTGAAAGGTAAGAAAAATAACTACTAGCTTACTACATATTGAGAAAATCTTATTTCATGATCTTAGCAATCCCTAAATCCATTGAAGAACAAAAACATCCCTAAAAACATGTAGAAACAAAAAAAATCACACAAATATCTATAACTTATTTTAGACATAAATTTTAAAAGTATTTCTTTATTAAATTCCGTGTCAAGTTAAATTACATCACATAAATTAGAATGGAGAGAGTATTATAAAGAGTAGAACAAAAACATGAGGAAAAAAAAAATCATAAAAACAAACAAATCACAATTTATTTAGTAGGGACTTAGTAGCTCAGTTGGTTGGCTACCTGGACTTTTACCTTGTTGGTGAGTGTTCGAATACCCACACTCCAAGCTGTAATGCCTCCCTCATTTCCCTTCCCCTTCTCCTACGTAATAAAAAAGATTTTTTATTCTTATTTTTTAAAAAATCACAATTTTAAGAAACTGGTATTAGGAATGAAAACCCTGATGTTTGGTTTTAGCTTTAAATCTTCTTTCCCATTTTCATTTGTGGTAATTTTTTTTTATTATTACTATCTTACATATTGAGAAAATCTATTTCGTGATCACAACAATCCCTAAATCCATTCCAAAACAAAACAATATATATAAGAGAGAGAAGTAACAACAATGTACTCACAATTTTGCAAATAAGTTGGATCACACATTTCAAAAGTCTTATTTCCTCTATCCCAATTTATATGATACACTTTATTTTTTAGTCTGTCCTAAAAATAATGATACATCTCTACATTAAAAAATAATTTAACTAAAAACTTTCCCATTTACCCTTACAGCCACACAAATATCTATAACTTATTTTAAACACTAAATTCAAAAGTATTTCCTTCTTAAACTCCGCATCAAGTCAAATCATATCACATAAATTGAAACACAAAGAGAGAGTATTATAAAGAGTAGAACAGAAACACGAACAAAAAAAAAAAAAAAAAAAATACCACAATTTTAAGAACCTAGTATTACCTAATAAAAACCCTGGTGTTTGGTTTTAGCTTTGAAACTACTTTTTTTTTTCTTTCCATTTTTGTTTTTTGGCAAACAAAAATTAATAATCTTACCTGTTACCTAATGTGTACTATGATCATAACAACCCCTAATAAATCCATTCCTAGGACAAAACAAAACAACATATATAACAGAAAGAAGTAACAATTTTACTCAACCAATTTTGCAAGTTATCACAAACAATTACTCAATCGGTGCGTTCATTATATAGCTGTCATCCACCACCAATGCCGTTATCTGCGGTTGATCCATCAATGGAAGAGGATGATGATGACGTGGAATACGAAGAAATTGAGGTTGAAGAAGATGAAGATGACGTGGAATACGAAGAAATCGAGGTTGAAGTCGAAGAAGAAATTGAGGTTGAAGAAGAAGGTTAGTTTTTTTTTTTTTTTTTTTTTTTTTTGGTGTTATCAACTCTAATGTGCTGAATTGGTGATGTTTAAGTTGTTAATCATTGTTAGTTGAAATAATAACACTTGGATATATACTTTTTTTTTTTTCTATTTTTAATTGTCTGTGTATGCTCTTTAGAAGAATCAGTATCAATTAGGTTATTTTTTTGTGTTATTAACTCTAGTGTGATATTTAAGTTCTAGTAAATAACACTTGGATATCTATTTTATGCTATTTTTAATTGCTGATATTGTTTGTTTTGCTTGTTATTCCAATGTTGTGATAATTAGGTTTTTGTTTTTGTGTGTGTGTTTGTGTGTGTTATCAACTTCAGTATGCTGAATTGCTTATATTTATGTTGTTAATCATTTTTTTTAACTGAAATAATATTGGATATCTATTTTATTGCTATTTTTAATTGTGTGTATGCTCTTTGTTTTGCTTGTTATTCCAATGAATGTAGATGATCAATTAGGTTTTTTTTTTTTTGTTTTTGTGTGTGTGTTTGTGTGTGTTATTAACTTCAGTATGCTGAATTGCTATATTTATGTTGTTAATCATTGTTATTTTGAACATGGATATCATTCTTTTTGTTATTTTGTGTGTAAATAATAACACTTTTTTGGATATTAACTACTTTATTGCTTTTTTTTATTGTATTGTAATTGTGTGTATGCTCTTTCAGTGAATGTAGATGATAAAAAAAGGTTAGGTTTTTTTTGTGTTATTAACTCTAGTTTGCTGAATTGCTTATATTTATGTTGTTTATCAAATTTTTTAAATTGAAATAACACTTGGATATATACTTTTTTGTTATTTTAAATTGTTTATATGCTCTTTGATTGACTGTTATTTCGTTTAGAAGAGGTAGAAGAGGAGGAGGAGGTAGAAGAGGAAGAAGGTGAAGGATCGATTCCGATGAATGTAGATGATCAACAAGGTTAGTTCTTTGTGTTATCAACTCTAGTATGCTGAATTGCTGATTTATTTTGATAACCGTGGTGTCCGGGCCAGCTTGCATGCTTCTCGAGTAATTTCACTAGTTAACTATGTCTACCAAGGCTAGGACAGATGGAAAGAAATCACCAGTGCTTTTGTCTCTGCTGAATTGCGGATATTTAAGTTGTTAATCATTATTATTTGAAATAGAGTTTATGGTAAAAAAACACACTATCACTTTTTCGCGAGTTTCACATTCCAACTATCATCATCAAATGTTCCATTTTCCCACATGAACTATCACCATCTATGTATTAAAACACACTTAATCTATCAGCTTTTCCCTGCTCTTCCCTTCTCCTACATGATAGGTTTAGGGTTTTCAGGTAGTTGTTGGAAGTGTGTTTTATTACGTAAATGGTGATAGTTCAGGTAGGAAAAGGGAACAACTGATAGTTAGGGTGTGAAACTCGCAAAAAAGGGATAACTTAGGTGTGTTTTTGACCATAAGCTCTTTGAAATAACACGTCGGTATCTACTTTATTGCTATTTCTATTTGTCTTTATGTCTCTTTGCTTTGCTTGCCTCTTATTTCATTAGAAGAGGTAGAAGAAGAGGTAGAAGAGGAGCAAGAAGAGGAGGAAGAGGAAGAGGAAGAAGTACAAGGCGAAGAGGAAGAAGGTGATGGATCAATTCCATTGAATGTAGATGATCAAATAGGTTAGTTTTTTTTTTTTTTTTAATCGACTCCAGTATGCTGATATTTAAATTGTTAATGGGGAATGCGCATTTGCTTAAAATAGTTTCCAATAACTGTTTTGCGCTTTTGAGCCCCGCATAGAGCCTTTAATTATACCTCACCGAAAATCTGATTGTTGCAAATAGCTTATTAAAGCCACTTCCTCTTTGGTCAGGATCAAACCTATGGGACTTAAGAAATGATATAAAAAAGGGGGCAAATTTTCATATTAAATAAATATGTAGTAGAAGACATCAGATTCCAAATGACAAATTCAAACTTGAAAAGGATTTTCCTTATTCTTGAAGAAAGTTATTATTTGTGTAGATGATCAAAAAGTTCCTTACTTGTGTTATCAACTCCAGTATTCTGATTACGTGAATTCCTTTTTTGAAATAAACCTTAGGTTTAATTGTCTGTATATCTCTTTGCTGTGCTACTTCCTTGTAGAAGAGGAAATGTTATCAACTCTAGTATTCTGATTATGTGAATTCCTTTTTTGAAATAAAACTTAGGTTTAATTGTCTGTATATCTCTTTGCTTTGCTACTTTCTCATAGAAGAGGAGGAGGAAGAAGAAGTGGAAGAGGAAGAGGAGGAGGAAGAAGAAGTGGAGGAGGAAGAGGAGGAGGAAGAAGAAGTGGAAGAGGAGGAGGAGGAAGAGGAAGAAGAAGAAGTACAAGGTGAAGAAAAAGATCAAGGATCAATTCCAATGAATGTAGATGATCAAAAAGGTTAGCTTTTGTGTTATCAAGTCCAGCATGCTGATATTTAACTTGTTAATCATTATCATGTGAATTTCCTTTTTTGAAATAATACTTGGGTTTGCTATTTTTAATTGTCTGTATGTCTCTTTGCTTTGCTTGCCTGCTATTTCATTAGAAGAGGTAGAAGAGGAAGAGGAGGAGGAGGAAGAAGAAGAAATACAAGGTGAAGAAGAAAAAGGTCAAGGATCAAGTCCACTCAATGTACATGATCAACAAGGTTAGTTCTTTGTGTCCATTATGCTGATATTTAAGTTGTTAATCATTATTATGTGAACTACTTTTTTTTTTTTTTATATGATATTTGAGTGTCTACTTTCTTGCTATTTTTAATTATCTGTATGTAACTATGTATCTAAATATCTTTGCTTTGCTACTTTCTTGTAGAAGAGGAGAAAGAGGGAGAGGAAGAAGAAGTCCAAGATGAAGAAGAAAAAGGTCAAGGATCAAGTCCGTTCGATGTAGATCATCAAAAAGGTCAAGGATTAAGTCCGCTCAATGTAGATCATCAAAAAGGTGAGTTCTTTGTGTTATCAACTCCAGTGTGCTGATATTTAAGGTCATTATTATGTGATTTTGTTTTTTGTAATAATACTTGGGGTATCTACTCTCTTGCTCTTTTTTTTTTTTTGTTTAAATTTTCTGTATGTCTTGTTGCTTTGTTTGCCTGTTATTTCGTTGAGTATCTAACTTTCATTGTGTGTCTGGTTGTTTTACATGCCGAATCATTGTAATTTTTGTGAGAAGAAATGGAACATCATTGCCTTAGGGAGAAAAGTGCTTCTGCTACTATAAGTCTTATTGGGATTGATATTTAAGTTCTCATTCAAGCTTATTATTTTTTATGCCCTTTCTTTTTTGGTTTGTTCTTTTTTTGGGGTGTGTGTGTGTGTGTGTGCAGGGGGACTTAGACAGCCAATGACAGTTCGTGAAAAAAAAAAAGTGCAATAAGAGTATGCATTATTTTTCCTTTTTTATGAAACATATCAATTTACATTTAAAACTTGCCTTTCTTGCGATTAGCCTCTGATGTACTAATTTTATTCAAGCCATTATTCCTGTCACATACTTCGCCACCTCCCTGTCACATATTTCTCCGCCTCCTTGTTTCTTTTCTGCCATATTTGTGATAACTTATCCAATTACAACATTAACTACCGATTCACCTATTTATCAAATCTCATCGGCATGGTGTAAGATCCCAAGTTTTAATGGATTCATTCTTTTCTACCAGGGGCTAAACTAACTACACCTAGATCCAGGCGTTATTTGTTCTAATATCTAAACCCTGAAGGGAGAATACCGCCCAGTATCATGGGTTGCATAAGTTGTTTCAAGTGAAGCGAGATTTTTCCACCTTGAGCACCATATGTTTGGAGTTGTAAAAGATATATGAAGATTATGTGCTACAAAAATAGGTATAATCATAGGAGAAGAAACCATCACTAGTAAATGTTTAGGTGTCGTGAACTGCTTGTCGATGTTTCCAAAAGAATAGCACTGCACCATAAGGATGAGAATTATTACTACGCTAGTTTTCTTTTCTTTCTTTTGGCTGATGAAATTATCTTCAAGTTGATCTTACCCTCCTCAATGAGTTATTCAACAATTTTCCTAATAGCTAAGCATCTGTCAATGCTATTCCAAACACCACAATCAAATTTGTAATCCTTTTAGGCTCATAACCTCCAATCTACGAGTATGATACCTACTTATTGGTCTTGAAAACCTAAATTTGGAGATATCGTGAGATCGTCGCAGTGCAATCAAATAGAAAGATTTGAATTTTTTTAATTAGAGGCACTTGAAGCATAAGAAGAATGTATCTACCAGTTTCTCCAAAAAAAAGAAAAAAAAAAAGAAAACGTATCTACCAATTTTGTGGAGGAACATGTAACTATAGATTTTTTTTTTTCTGATTAAAATCCGTTGTATTTAACTAAAGCAGTACATTGCTGCCTTTACAAACAATAGTTATTTTCTTTTGGAAGGACAAAAAACAACAATTATGCCTCCATTCCGAACTTGTTAGAGTTGCCTATGTGAAATTTATGTACCATTCTGTTTTGTTTGTTTGGCAGGACTACGTTTTAACATTGCATAATTTGTCTTTTTAAGGCAAATTAGGGTTTACTTAAACTAGAGATTCTCTAAATCACATACACACATTGTTGCACTCATCCTTACATAGAAATCTGTTACAAGCTTTGCAAAATTACAAAAGAAGCATCCATTTTGGATGTGGTGGGAGCTGATGAAGAATATCATGATATGAAAGTTCTTCCTTTAATGCCACCAGCGTGTTTCTGAACGCCCTTTCCATATCCTGGAGAAGGCATGCACGCAAGTCATCTGTGCTAACAAGTTCCTCCGTATTTTAATAGGTAAGTCATGGGGCAATAAACCCATTTTCACAAATTCCCGTCTTTCTCAATTGAAAGCTAAACATGCCAAACCATCAACCTTTCTTTTACAAAGGGAAGATATGAGGGGATTCCCTTTTTCAAGATCCCTAACCTAGTCCTTTGCTTGGTTCTTCGGCGCAAAGATTTGAGATACCTTTTCCTGCCCTATAAATTCTCGCCCATTAGGTGACAAGAATTGAGAACAAAAGTGAAGATAGAGCGAAGATAATATAATTAAGGGAAAAGGGCTAAAAATATCCTCCGTTACGCATTTGGGTCAAAAATACCCCTTCCGTCATTAAAGTTATCAAATATACCCCTGTCCTCCCCAAATCCCCCAACTAAATAATTTTTGAAACCTATCATTTAAACCCGACATTTATCATTTAAACCTGACATTTTCACATTTGACAAGGTTCAGCTAACCAATATACTGAAGTTAGGAACTTAGAAACAATTAAGGTGCTTAATGATTAAATCAGGTCATTAGCATGTACCCATCTCTTTAACTAGGTCTAGTAGGAATAGCAAACCGAAAGAAAGGGAGGTGTGGGGAGGGGAATAGGGGGTGTAACACCATTCAGAGAAGACAAATCCAAGGGCATGTTGAAACTTTACTGCAATTATAATTTCCCAAAAACAAACCATATTTACATTCAGATTAAATGGTAACTCCTAACCTACCCATGAAAGCACACTATTTTATGCTAACACTAACAAAAATACGTGCTAACATCCCCACAGGCTTAACATTACATCACCAGAAAAGTTTACCACATCGGCCAAGACAAACTATTCAACTCTATTCCTTGACCTTATTATTTTAAGCTCAAAAAACATGTATTTTATGAAGCTCCATATCAATAATCAATTCTGGTTGAGTATCAACAGGTTTTGACGAGAGTATATTGGATATGAAGCTCCAAAAAGGAAGGTAAAGAGTATATTGACGAGAGATAAGTTCAAAAAGGGTAGGTTTTTCATTTAGTTGGGTCAGGTTTAAATGATGGAGAGGGTTTACAAAATGGAATCGGGTTATTTTGGGGGATTTGGGGATTTCCGTTAAGACATGGGGTATATTCGAAAACTTTAATGACGGGAGGGGTATTTTTGACCCAAATTCGTAATGAAGGATATTTTTAGCCCTTTTCCCAAAGTAGAGGGGTACTTTTGACCCTTTTCCCTATAATTAAATTAGTACATTGCTCTTCTCTCCAAATAAATAGCCCTTGGGTTTACCCTGTGCGCACCCAAAGGGTAGCGGCTGCGGGTTCCCATGTCATAAAAAAAAAAAAAAATAGCCCTTGTGATGTATACATGAATGGTTTTCCATAGAATCTGACTTCCTATTTCTCCCCATTCGTTTCTAGCTCCAGAAGTTCTGGGATATGGTCTTTAGCATTATTCAGTTGACACCATAAGTATAAAAGTGAAGAAAAGAGAATTTTAAGTAGTACACAACTCCTCTTCAAATAACCCTTATGATACATACATGTATGGAATTCCATATCTTTGACTTTATATTGCATTCTCACATTCCCTTTTAAGCTGCAAATATTTTATAATATGGTCTTGGTCACCACTTGCTTGACTCCAAACATACTGGAGAATTTGTTCAAAACTTCAAATGTAGTTTCTCAATGAAACAAGTAGTTGATATTCTATGATTCCTTTTCACATAAAGTAGCTCTCAGATTTCCAACATCGATCTTGGATGGGAAATTTGGTATGGGACAATCCTAACCTCAGGAGCTAGCTTTTGGGGTTGAGTTAGACCCAAGTTCTATTTCTTATCATGGTATTTGTAAGATACGACACTTGGGTCTAACTCAACTCCGAAAGCTAGCTTATGAGAGGAGGATTGTCCAAGTCCATATAAGCAGACCACCAGTCCATTCCCCAACCAATGTGAGACTCTAACCCCACTCCAACACCCCCCTTCACGCTCCGGCCCAGCCCGAGCGCGGATCGGGAGACCAACATGGATGATCCTGACTCTGATACAATGTAATGATATGAAATTTGGTCCTAACTCAACCCCAAGAGCTAGCTCATGAGGGGAGGATTACCCAAGTCCATATAAGCAGATCACCAGTCCATTCCCCAACCAATGTGAGAGTCTAACCCACTCTAACACGATGCACCAATAATCTATTTTGTTGTTAGTATTTCATTCACCAGCAACCTTGTTCTCCGTACTTGCCCCAGTTTTATTACCCTTCTGTAAGGTACGTCTTCTTGGCTATACCTCTTTACCAAAAAAATGTCTTCTCGGCTATACCTTCATAGTCAATCTTTTATTCCGAAGTCTCAAGTTTCTTAATCTATTTACCACATTTTTTCTCGGTTTACAGAACGCTCTTTCATTTGATTAGGTGGAAGTACCTCTAGTCTTCTCTAATGAATTAAGGAGCATCTGATGTTTTTCTTTGAATCATTCTTTCTGCTTTACAATGGGATGGATCATATGCACATAACTTCGTCGTATTTCACTTAAAAGTCCTCTATTCCACTGTTTGGCGTTTACCATGGAGCTTCAACACTGCTCCTAGGTACAACGGAGCTTATTGCGGTAGGTACTAGGTACATCAAAGGTTTTTCGTGCTTGAGAACCGAGATTGCGTTCTCCCAACTTCTGAATTTGGAGCATTGGAGGCTAATGTGTTTTTAGTTTCAAACTTTTACTCTCAAATTCTTACAACCAGTGTGAGTGAAACATAACTCTATTATAGCTTCATTCAGCTTTGATGATTGAGATGACATCATTCAATGAAGGCGAATACTCTTTCCTCCAACATCTGAATCTTCCGTATATCAATCTTGTAAAGCAAAAGTAAGTATCACACCTTCTGATAACATCATTCAATGAAGGCGAATTCTCTTTCCTCCAAAATCTGAATTTTCAGTATATCAGTCTTGTAAAGCAAAAGTAAGTATTACACTTTTGTGACGTGGAGGTATTTCAATCTACATATCTGGAAGAAGTGCTTCTATGACTCCAGCAGTCTCAAGATGCAGCTTCAAGAAGTCTAAGGTCATCCCGATGGTGGAGACGAACAAATTCAATTAGCACAAGCATTTAATTGCAGACATATGAGACGCCTCGAATGACTTATTCAGGGTTACCGCTAGGAGCATTACAGGAGAAATGTCTTGTCTGCAGTCTGGTGACTGTAGAAGGTGAGAAGATGCTAGCAGGGTGGCAGAAGAGTTACGTATGAAAATGAGGCAAGACAAAATTGATCTAGAGCATATTTCATGCGCACTAGTGGTATCAAATGGTTGAAGAGGCCACAATGGAGCTTTTTTAAGATACGAAAGATGGAACAAAAAGTTGCATATGATGAACTGGAAGGTGGTATCACATCTCTAAAAGGTAAGGTGTGCTTGAGTGATAGATCTGGAGGAAAGTGGATTTTAGAGATTCAGCTATTGGATATAAGACTTGTGGAGGACAGTGATAACACACGACAAACAAGAATGGGGCGGGGGACTAGAAACATTTCATTACCTTATGGATGTGGACTATGGGGACATATCATGAAGAAAGATGTAGTTTAGCGACAACATCACTTTTAAAGTTGGCAGTGAAATAGTTCAAATTTTGGAAGGATAGGTGGTGTGATGATGATATTTTGAGAATTTCCTTTCTGACTATCGACAACATTTTGGCCAAAAGGATATGACGACTCATCAGGTTTACAGGACAGGACATAAGATGACATTCACAGGGATTTGAAATTCAGAAAAATCCAGATGATAGGGAGAGAGATAATACCAAAACTTGATGAATTTTTTTGAATAAACAAAACATCAAAGAGTTGGAACAAGGCACTCAGGAAATGGGATGGAATTGGGGATAAATACATAAATTTTAAATTAGGGAACATAACACCATTAGTACTACATATTTATATTTTTGAAATTGATATTTATAAATCATGAAAAACATATTGCATCTTAGCAATGTTATCAGATGGTATACTTTTCATAAAAATTTGGGGGTTACCAAATAATCTAATATAGGAAACAATCTGCACATTTTGTATGAATTCAGGAAGGCTGGTGGGTAATTCGCGGATACAAGTCTGAGGAGAAAACGAGATCTTCATCAAAAAATAAAAAAGGTACATGATAGTGTCTGACGTTGTCATTGGTGTCTAGACCATACAAAATAAGGTGTTTTTTCATATAAAAGGTCGATTCCATTGTTTCTAACATGGTATTAATATCACTCATGTGCAGAGTCTAGTTGAAATTCCTTTCAACTTTTACTTGTGTATTAAACACAGTAAAAAGGAGTCTAGAATCTTCTTAAAGTGCCTTCTTTTGTGTTGTGTGATGTCCTCGTTTTGGGGTGCACTAAGTTTCCTGTGACCTTAGTCTATCTTTTTAGATTAAACAACCTTTTTTCTGTTTACACTGACTTCCTAGGTAGATAATCATAGAGGTTCTGCCACAAAGAGCTTGCTTGTGTTTTATGGTGGAGACATTTACATTGGCAATAGTCTTTATTGTTATATTTCTTGCTTGTAGATGGTATCCAAGTTCTGGAGCCTTTGGGGCTTGAACAGCACTTAAGATCAGGCTTTTCTACTCAACAAGAGCCTGTAGCAAATTTACCACCACATACCCCTTTGATTGAAGGTGCTAGTGACAGTTGCAGAATTTCTAATTTTGATGAAACAAAAGAGAGGATGGATGGTGAGAACTCTTATTATATCATATGGGAACACTGGTTAGTTTTGAAGGAAGATACTTGTATATGGTATTCTGTAGACTCACACAGATCCATTTGGAGTTCTTGCAGGAAAAAGAACCCACATAGAATCTGATGTCCAAGCTTCTGGATTTGAGGATGGTGAAACAAATACAGAGAGAATCCAGACTTTTGGTCAAGAACTGGATGCTGAAATGTTGAGTGATGTTTCTGGCAAGGTGGCTATTGGTGTTCAGCTTACTGAAGGAGGTGGTCAAGGGGACGATTTAAAGCAAACATCACCAAGGTTTTAGTTATACTGCTGTTGCCTTGTTCGATTTTTTTCGTTGTAGTTGGAAGTTGGGTTATTATGCTGATTTTGAATGTCTCTTACTGGAAGTTTTTTTGCATATAGTTTAAGTAGAGCCAAGTTTAACAGTATCTAGTCTTTCCAGGTTGGATGTTCGCAAGACAAGGGAAAGAAGTTCGTCCCCTGCTGCTGATTCCAGGGGTGGAAGCAAAAGACTAGCTATGAGATGTGAATTTTTTGCCAGGGGTTGGTGCATCAAAGGGAAGTCTTGTAGATTTCTTCACATAAAGGATCATGTCACTAGCCATGATAAGGAAGGTGGTGGTCAAGATGAGACAATGATAAAAAGCAAACTTGCAGATGACAAAGGTAATCCCGAACCATAGTCCTTATGTAGGAATTTGTTAACGTGCTTTACTTTGATACTGCAAAGCCTTGCTTCACTAATTGGGACGAGGTGCCTTATTCTGTGTAGGTTTGGAAGAGAATGGCAAGAGATCATCTTCTGATTCAGTACAATCAGCAGTTCAATCTGGAGAGCATCTACAATTGAGAGGTGATGAGGAATTGCATATGCGTAAGGATGGACCTTCGTCCACCCCAGAAGTCGGAAGAGAGAGCCTTGGATGTAAACCGTACTTGGCTGGTTGTAGCACCTCTTCTTCACCATTACTCAAAGATGGCTCTTTACATAAGAATAGCCTCCATGATAGAAAGCTTAGCTCGGCCCTGTTATCTGACAGTTACCAAAATACTGTAGTCTCCCCATACTCCTCAGGTTTGGAAAATATGAATTATAAGAGGTACCGGTCTGTGTTCGAAAATCATGGCTCGCGAGTTTTTAATGACTCTGTAGATAGGTTTTCTCATCATTGTTCTTCTTCGCGGAACATAGATGCCCTGGATGATCAGAAGCTTTTGGATAGTACCCAAGAATATTCTTCTTCTAAATCCACCTCTTTGCAGCATAGGTCTTCAGCGTTTCCTAGTTCCAAAACCGAACTTTCTCGGATTGATTTATCACGGGACACACGATGCTCATCTGATTATAGAACTATGGCGTCTTTTGACGATTGGGAGCCATCTGGTCCTTTTCGACCATCATTCTTGCTTAGTCAAATGATCGGATGTCCTGAAAGTCTATATGATCCTATTCGTGATAGTATGGATCAAAGTAACGTAGGAGATGGGCCCTCAAAGTCCTCTTTCTCTGGAAAAGGAGGGCCTGTAACCAAACATATGCAGGCGAATGCTGATCCAGTTTCAACAGGAACCTTGGGTCCAGAGCAGAGCTCCAATAAAGTTCCAATTTCTGGTCATATCTACAATAAGGATATATTGCCTGACAAACAGTCCGAGAAAGAGATGTCTACTAATGAAACAGATACAGCAGATACAGCAGTTGCTCATCAGGAAAACATGAAAACCTCTTCAAAAGAAGAGAAGTATTCAAGATCCGCTAAAGCAGATAAACTACATTTATCTACTGAGCTACCGCACAGCAGGCCCCGGAAAAAGACACAATCAGAATCTGAGAGGCTCAGACATGGAAATGAAATTGATAGTGACTGGAAGACAGACAGATCTGTGAACAAAGAGTCGAGAGTTTTGAAGCATTTTCATGCTGATCTTGTGGAGTTTATTAAAGAACTATTAAAACCAGCTTGGAGTGAAGGTCTCATGAGTAAGGATGCTTACAAGTTGATAGTTAAGAAGACAGTTGATAAAGTTATCAACTCTTTGCATCCCAATCAGATTCCTGGTACGGCTGAATCAATCAGAGAGTATCTTGACATATGTCAGCCAAAACTTGCTAAGCTCATTGAGGTGAGTCATGCTTCGAAAAGATACTTATGCTGTAAAGAGTACTGTCCATGTGAAGTCTATTTGTCTCTAATTTGACAAGTAATTTGTCTTTGCAGGCGTACGTGGAAAAACATGGAAAATCCTGATAATATTAAATGAGCTTTGCTCAGCATAAGGGGTAGGTGGATATATATGGAAAAGCTTGAAATTATTAAGTTAGTTATGCTAAGAATATTGCCAACAATAGCAAATTGGTGAAACACATTTTTGTGAGCCTAATTTGCTACTTGTAGGGTTAGACAGAAGACTTGAAAACCATTAATTTTGTGTACGGATTTCGTCTTTCTATATAGGAACTTTTCTGCTACCCTTATGGGTTGAAATTTTTGCGTTGTGTTTACTGAGTTATAGCTTCATCAGAATTTGCAAGTATGTCAACTATCATATTGTGACTGCTCATTGGGCTTATAGCAATGCCAGTTCCTAAATTGGTCTTGGTGGTTCAGGTTGTTAGAGCATTGAGTGTCAGTTTAGAATGTTAAAGTTAAGGGTTTTAGCTAGATGTTGTCCTGCGTTGGACAAATATTATATTTGTATGTGTTTGGCACCTATAAATAGGTGTCATTTATTGATCAAATTATCAAGTCATCAATATATCTTCACCTTTTCTCTTATTCTCTGATCACATAGGTTTCAATAACTTCTTTTTTCATTCTTCTGTCACACAACGGTATTGTGGTCTATTCCATCGGCTTATGGCTTTTACTTAGAGATGGTTTCAGCCTAAGAAAATCCACTAAGGAAAAAAAAAAAAAAATTGCCTACATCAATTTTCAAATAGTAGTTTTCTACTGGGGACTTGGGCCATTGAAAAGGTTATTTGAATTTGGTTGTACATATAAATAGGTGTCCTTGTGCCGAGGGTCTACCGGAAACAACCTCCCTACCTCCCAAGGTAGGGGTAAGGTTTGCGTACACTCTACCCTCCCTAGACCCCACGATGTGGGATTTCACTGGGTATGTTGTTGTTGGTTGTACATATAAATAGGTATTATTTGAGAAAGAATACCTTGTTTAGTATCCTTGCATAGTTCTCTATGCTTTCTTTCAAGAACCCAATAAGCTAAAACTGTACAGACAATCATAAATTTGCACTATGATTTTGTTAGTCTTAAAGATCCTTTCTGATTTTCCAACTCGTTACCTATGTATAATTTACAATTATACTATCCTCTTTACTAATATGTTGCAGTCTGCATTGCGCTGCAAAGAACGTGTGAGTAATGTTTGTGTGTATAACTCTGAACACTAATTGTAGTATGTGAGGTATGCGGAAATAGAAATTGTGGGATTCTTCAGATTATGATCTTTGGTATCTTTTTGTGTGGATGGGTTTCGGGGTCCTTAGGGCATGTTACTCTATTATTAGCAACATAGTTTTCTTGTTGTATGAGCACCTGAATTTCGTTGGTATCGATATTTGAGCGTGTCAATTAGAACTAAAGCTTGGAATATTAGATGATGTAATCCATTTCATGGGTTAGTGAATACTATGTGTGCTTGCTCTCAGCGGGTTAACTTGAAAAATGCGATTTTCCGAAGACTTGATAGAGGAGATTTTAGGAACGGATACATGGAACTGGACCAGAATGACTCAAATCCAGGAAATGCAATGGTAGAGTAAAACATCCATGAAACAAGACTACAATGGCTCCTTTGTGAAATAAAATGAATTCTCTCTTTCAGCTGATTGTGGCATGCATGACATCAGTTTATTCCATTTGGAATCACAACTTCAATACCTCCTCCGTTTCAATTTGTTTGTCTTAGTTTGACTGTGCACGGAGTTTAAGAAAGTAAAAAAGATTTCTGAATCTTGTGGTTGTTAGCTAAAGATATGTATAATGTGTCAAACTGCCCTTTAATCTTGTGGTCATAAACATGCATATGGAATGTTGATATTAAAGTGTTGCTAAATTAGGAGAGAGACTTTTTTTGTTTTTTGGTTGTTTTTTGAAATGGATTAAAAAGGAAAGTGAGATAGAACAAATTGAAACAGAGGGAGTAGTAAATTCATTCTTAAGTTGTTAATGTCATTTGTGAGTTGTTGACTATTCATTTGAAGTTTTTGATTCGTAAGCTGAAATTTAATAGTGTCAGACGTACCAAATAGTAAGTTGTGCAAACTCCCTTGAATACCATTACTGGATACAGTATGCTGGACTCATCTAGGAGAAATTTTGGTTAAGTTTGTTGAGACTTACTTATTTCATTATTCTATTACTATCATATAGTTCCGACTTTCCTTTTATTTCATTATAGCAGGAGTAGTATAAAGACATTCTTGTCTCGAGGGCGTGTACCCTTTTTCAATAATACACTCTTTAATTTTTTACTTATCTTTCTCTGCTTGAGTACTGTTTATGGAATTAATACAGCAGGTTGGTCTCCGGATTGAAATGTGAGAGTAAATACTGCTACATGCCTAGCATCCTTGTTGTGCCATGGTTATCAAAAAAGAAAAGAAAAAAGATCCTTCCTGTGCCATGAATTTAGTCCATGACTACCTTTAGTACACGTCCACTGTAGGTTCACTCTCTTGGACCAGCCCTATGGTCCTCTCTGATTATGTTGCTTAGACTCTCCAAAAATGCTTCCGCTTGTGTCCGAATTTCCAAAAATGCAGTACTTTTGGAGGATCTAACACGCACATGGTGTTACTTTAAAGAGTCCGAGTAACATAGCTCTCTAATGCAGAAGGTCGTGCCCTTAAGAAATGTTAGTTTCGGAGTTGCTACTTATGCCGGGATTAATTGCATCCTCTTTAGTTCATTGATTCTGTTATTTTTGCAGCAACTTGAATGAAAGCAACAGTTTTGTTCGTTCTAAAAGGCATAGCTCATTAGGAATTTGTCTAGTCTTTTTTGAGCTTTTGAAAGTTGTTCTAGTGTGTTAGGTTCCAACTATAAGTTGCTATTTATATTTTGAGAGGACGAACTTCTTGATTTGTCTTTGGAGATCTAATCTTTTTGTTAGATGTCCGTCCGTCCTTGCTATTATACATCCTTTTTGCCGTCATTCGCTACACAGTATTAAAGCAAGTTCCATAATCGCAGACTCGGGCCTTTTGATACACGTTAGTTATCACTGTGTTATGTTGCTCGGATTCTCCAAATGCCTCGACATCCACATCGGATCCTCCAAAACGGCTAACTTTTGGAGGGCTGACGCACAACCATGGCAGTTTTTGGTGAATTCAACACACAACTGGCGATAGTTTTGGAGGATCTGAGTGACAACCAGCACCATTTTTGGCAAATTCGACGACATTTTTGAAGGATCTGAGCAAGATACTCGCAGAGCATGGTCATCGTGTTGATATCTTTTGGTCCTTTACCTTGCCATTCTCAGGCTAAGGTATGTGGATAGTAATCTGATCCAATATTTTAAGTCTCTGGATGTAGAGTATCCCTGCATGTATAATCTGTAGTAACATTGGTGTGGACTTTGTACATGAATATTTTTAATTTTTAATTTTGTATGATAGTTCAGAGTGAGTTTAAGTTTGTTGGTACACTACGTTCGCTGCTTATAAGGTACGTTCGCCACTTGATGTATCTTATTAAATTTTTTACTTTTAAAGCCTAAAGATCTCAAGTGGAAAGCTTTGTGAATTAATAAAAGTAACGAGCTTTGGAGACGAAATAGATGTTAACAAAAAATCAGATGCTAGAAGGTGATAAATTTAAATTAATAGGTACGTAAACTATAATGATTTTAAATTACTAAGCTCAAAGTCTTATAGGTGTTCAAGTTTAGAGGTTTTAGCTATTTAAACAATTCAGAGGCGTGAGAAATCTGCTTGGGCCAACAGTAATTACTCCATATATTGTATTTTACGCAATCATATTTAACTAGATATTGAGTTTAAGAAAGAACAACTCTTTTTTAACTTACAATCTTAAATATGTTATGACATTTGTGTGACATAAAATTATGTCACTAAGAGTAAGCGATGAAGTTTAAAGCAAATGTTTTCAAAGATAAGAGATACGTGATTTTCTTGAAATAAATTACGAAGTAATTGGTGTCACAGAGACCAATACATATGGACTTTAAATGATTTCAATTTTACCTGAACGAAATGCTACCCCACAAAACCTTTAGTTTAAGATTTTAAGAAATATGAAATTTTATTAAAATTATGTTCAATTAAAATGGAATAAGAATTTATATATCACTATGCGCGAAGCGAATATTAAAGAGTCACTAAGGACGCAGCTCAGCTTGAGCTTGATTATACGGTGACAAATTTCGATTAAGTTCAGTTCAATACTCGACCGTTTCAATTTATATGAACTTATTTTTTTATTAATTCGTGCAAAGAAAATAACCACTTTCTATAGTTGAAAACAATTTACTTTTATGTAATGATTTATATCACACAAAATATATGTGACGCATTTAACACTATAAATTTAATTTTTTTTTCTTTCTTAAACGTCATGCTCAGTCAAATAGATTTACTTAAATTGAAACGGATGGATTATTAATCATAAGCTCATTTATGCTCGATTTGCTCAGCTCGACACCTAGGCTTAGTTTTTACATATGCACCAAATTAGAAATATGTTATGGGTGTAGCTTAATGCAAATCTTCCAGCACAACGATATAGTTGTTCATGTTACAAAATTAGGGAGAATCAAATCTATCGATATCAATAAAAATCAAATGATGATAAAGCTCAAATGGACCATAAAGAATTTTATAAAACTAAAGAATAGGACAATATTTTAATCTGACAACTGACACTTGTTTAGTAACCCACAACTTACTCATCCTCTGTGGGTCCCACTTTCATCCTTATCCAAATCCCCATATTTTTATCTTTTCTTTCAAACCTTTTTTTTTTTTCAATTTCTATACTTTCTTTAAAGTTACTCATATAAATTTAGACAATTTTAATTTATAAAATAAGTAATGAATTTGATGTTAAGTCATTATATTTTTTTTGTGTAACTTTCAGAACCTAATGATAAACTAATTGATATTCACACTGCATATGTCTCATTAAAGGGTTAAGAGCTCCTGATTAGTATTTTGTATTTCTTCATTTCAACAATTCAAACCTGAAACCTTCAATTAGGATGAAAGTGTGAATTCATCCTACCACACCCCCTTAGATGGTAATCACACTTCTATATATATTTTAAAAATATTTAGCAGTATTGAGAATATTATATGGTAGTTAATTTAATGACTTTCTGAGTAGAAATGATAGTCATTTTTCCAGACAGAGTAAAACATTATATTTATACTAAATCTAGAACTCTTTTTTTTTTTTTTGACATAGATCAAATATAAAAATGGGGAAACAAAAAATTTATTGAAAAACTTATAACTGAAAACAGAAAACAACTAAAGTTTAGGCGCTATATAAGCAACAAAGCTCTATAAATATGTTCAAAAGGCATTTTGTTTCTTTCATATCTTGTCTTGTTATATTTTTAATATAAGAGTTAAATATTAAAGGAAAAATATGGTGTTAGATGGTTGGGATGATGTTATGGCTGGGCCCCACCCTACTACTGGAATAATAAAGGGCCTTTCTATCAGCACTTCTGGTAACTCATTTGCCCTTTTTACCTCCAAAATTTCATGCATTTGATCATATATTTGAAATAAATATTGTCTTGTTTAATAGAAAAAATTGGATATAGAATGGGTTCTATAGATTTAACCGAATTCATTTATATAGAATTTTGTTTATATAGATGTAATATATATACATATAATTGGATCTCATTCATTTTGATTTGAGTAATTTTTTATCTTGAATTCGCTTTTGTATTTACATTTGATATTTGAACTCATGCCATAAACAATTTTTAATTGATTATACGTGCATATATACTCTCTCCGTTTCGATGTGTTTGTCCTAGCTTGATTCGGCATGAAGTTTAAAAAAAATAACATTGTAGTTCATAATCTAATTTGTAAGTCTGTTGTCGCTGTTATATCCCAAAATTTATTACACCAAAATTATTTCAGACATCGGAAATAGATTAAAAAAAGAAGAAGCAGAAACTGCACTCAAGAAATTCCAGTAGATATCAAAAAGATCGAATGTGAGTTTCAGCTAAATATTTTCCTTTTTTTACAGCTCCAATTAAATCAAATAGCCATATATTGTGTTAAAATTTTGTTGTATTTTGTACACATATTTGTATTTCGAATAAAAATATATTGCCATATATTGTGTTAAAATTTTGTTTACCTATTTTTCGAATAAAAAAAATATTGAGGTAGATTATATCCGTAACACTAAACCAAACATCTAACACTACGTGTGTGTATAAAATTAAAATCGAAGACAACAAAAAACATTTAGGTCAACGAATTAATTAGATCCGTCGATATATTTACTTCATCCAAGACGTGTTGGAAATAGAAATAATCCATCTGGAAAGATCCATTAAAAAAAAAAAAAACTAGAAGATATTTTCAGTACACCAAACTCTCTATTTATTCTAGGCAAGCAGCCATTTTCATTTTACATTACATTGTACAAAAAAAAAAAAAAGAAAAAAAAACACAGTTAAAGGGAGAAAAAAAAAAAAAGGAAGGTAGTGAAGATGGTGTTGATTGAAAAGCTGTGGGATGATGTTATGGCTGGACCTCAGCCTGATAAAGGCCTTGGCAAGCTTCGAAAGTCCATTACTTTACTCCATACTCGTGGTACCCTTTTTGAATATATAATATGATCATTTTTGTTATATTCATGCACTAAATTAGACCACTTTGTTTCTTTATATGAACTCCTCTGTCTTTAAACTCTTCTTCAAGCTATTTATCATTTTTATGTTCGAGATCTAGTGAATTTCAGGATGGGTGTGTGTATGTCTTGAGTTATTTTATTTTATTTTTTGTTTGTGATAATCGGGGCCTCTAGCTAGCTTGTGCATATCTTGATTTTAAGTGTTTGAGTTAGTTTGTTCGTGACTAATTTTATAAATTACATGCTATGGTGTTCAGGTTAGTTTGTGCATAAATCATTAATTTTACAGGATATGCTTTGGTGTTCGGCCTAGTTTATACCTATCTCGACTAATTTTATGGGGTATCTACTGCATCTCTGCATCTGGGCATACGTACCCCTTTGAATTAACATGAATACTCATATAACATGATCCTTTTTGTTATATTCATGCACTAAATCAAAACACACTGTTTCTTTATATCTCCTCTGCCTTAAACCTTCTTGAAGAGTTGAAGTTATTTATCAACCTACGAAAAATAAACTTCAAGATCTAAATCAGTTGGTTCAGGATTAATGTGTTATTATTATTACTACTATATGTTTACATTTTCTTGTATATGTATACATAGTTTTAAGAGTGGATTTAAAAGTCTGATTACGGGTTTATGTGAATCAATATCTTTTGTACAGACCTTATACATATATTAATTTTTTTTACTAAATATGTATGAGTATTTAATTTTTAATCTAGGATCCCTATAGGAACCCAAATCCACACTGGATCTACTTCCGACTTAGCTATGAAGTGGATGGGATGCAGAGACGGATGTTCAGTTGAACATGTTATCAACTCTGAACATATAAAACATACACCTCGTTTTAGAGCAAGAAGTTCATACAAGGAATTAAAATAATGTGTGAAATGTCACACTTATGATCTGTAACTTGTAGCCTAGAGCCTGTTTGGATTGGCTTATTTTAGGTGCTTTTAAGCCAAAATAGTTTTTAAACACTTACGTAGTCAAAAGTCATAAGCCCATCCAAATGGGCTCTAAAGCAATTTTTTTTTACCTCTTTTGCGACTAAACTAGAATCTTTTCCTATATAAAGAAGATTCAACCGTTTATATATAATAAAAGATTTTTTTTTTTATTTACGCAATATAATTTTCAATCAAAGAAGATCAACTGAACCTCCTAACCACAAGCTAGCTTTGTCACTGCATAAAGATGCATGTGAGCTCAGTACTAAACAGCCTTAAAATTTAAGTTTTTTTTAAGTTCAAATTTTGAATCCGTCTATTTGAAAATATGCCTGAATCTAAATATGTTTGTATACCAGGGCATGTATACTTATGTTGTTTTTCTCAATTGATTTTTATTCATTATTTTCTTTTGGTTTTGGTTTTAGCTGGGGAAGGAGGGGAAGGATCAAGCAGGAACTACCACAGGTCGCTGTCGATGCCGGGGAGCCCGGTGACACCGGGAACTCCGGTGACGCCAACGTCAATGCACTCGCCAACGGCGCGTAAAGAGAATGTGTGGAGGAGTGTGTTCCACCCAGGGAGCAACATTGCCACCAAGAGAATTGGTGCTGAAGTCTTTGACAAGCCTTCTCACCCCAACGCTCCTACTGTTTATGACTGGTAAAAATTACCCTTTCATTTCCCACTATTTCCAAGTTCCACTCCACCCTTTTATTAGCCCAACCCCCTCCCAAAAACATATTTGCCGTTCGACTAAAAATAGTTATGGCCGTTAACCATATACAACAAAATATATTAATGATGCAAGTCCGTGTTACTGCGGAGTACATTCGCGTCCGGATCTGATCTATTTACCCAGGAATTTATCCGGTGATTTTACGGTCGCAATGAAGTGTTATAAGTCACAATCATTAACAATTCAAAATATTTAAAGGCATAAGAAAAAATTACAGTATAAGAAAAACTCGTTTGACTCTCGAAATTCGAAAGGCGCCACATAAATTAATTAGGACGGAGTACATATATATACAGAAAATATGTTATTAGCTATTATTTTGGTAGGTAGTTATATAAATGTAAAAATCCCAAATAAAGAAGAGAGAACCATAGAGAATACATAAGAAAGATAAACGAGATGGACTTATGTCTTGTGTAATGTCAGTTTATGTAAAATGATCATGTTAAGTTGATTCGTAATACTAATAGATAATTACTTGTGGAGAATCTGATATGGTAGCTTAAAAAATAGAGTAATAACCTGCCATAATATAATTTTTTTGACAAAAAGATCCTAAAAAGGGGATTTAATTGAAACTCTGTTGTTGAAAATTTTCACAACGGTAATGATTTTTAGGTGCATTTACGCTGCTATATTCCTCGGAAAAAAAAAAAAAATCAAAGTTCTAGTTAGTGGCATAGGGGACTAAAAAACTATAAAAAGGTCTTTTGGTCACAATGGTTCAAATGGAATAAATTCATATGATTATTTAGGTCAAATTTAATAATTTATGCTTACTTAATGTCTTTTTTATCTTTTCTTCTCAAGGTTTATCTTAATTTAAAATTTTATAATAGAGGTTATGGTGATTTTTACGTAAGTGTGATCAAATTTGGGTCAAATTAATGTGACAATTTAGCAACTCCCAAAAAATTATAGTATTAGGTGATAGGTTCGAATCTTAGTTATGGCGTTTCTAGCATTTTTTTTAATGGAAAGGGCTAAAAATATTATAACATTTGTGATTTATCTCATTTATGTCCTCCATTAACTTATCCGTTCATAGAGGCCCCAACATTATCTTCTGTCTTAAGTACACCCTGAACGATTCAATTATGCCCCTTGCATTAATGGTGGCTAGAGGTGACAAAATGGGTAAAAAATATGGTTATCCGCCCGATCCAATCCATTTTAAGTGGGTTGGATATCCAACTCATTTAAAATGGGTCCAATATGAGTCAACCCATATTATCCACTTAAAATATGGGTAAATTAACGGATAAAATGGATAAAATTCACAACATATAGAATGTGTTTGGTGTGGAGGAAATGTTTTCTAATTTTTTCATGTTTGGTTGGTCAAAATGTTTTGAAAAACATTTTCTCTAGCTCCTATCCCCCCACCCCACCACCTAACCACCCCTACACCTTCACCACCCCACTCTACCCCACCACTTAACCACCCCCTCCTACCCTCACCCCCACTATCCCCACCCCTCACCCCTACCCCACCACTCCCACTACCTCCCTCCCCACCCCTATAACCACCTACCCCACCCCTACCCCTCTCACCACCTACCCCATCCTTACCCTATCACCACCCCCAACCCCACGTCTCACCTCCCTACCACCACCCCCATCTCTCAACTTTGCAAAACTAGACATTTTGTGAAAGTAGTAACTTTCGAAAATAGCAAGTTTACAAAAGTAATCAAATTACAAAAGTAGCTGTTTTTGCAAAATATTACTTGCGAAAAGTAGCTACTTTTCAAAAATAGTCATTTTGCAAAAGTAGTCACTTTTATAAAATCGCCACATTGTGAAAGTAGATACTTTTTAAAAATAGTAACTTTTTGAAAGTAGTCAATTTTCATAAACAGTCATTTTGTGAAAGTAGTTACTTTAAAACTAACTACTTTGCAAAAGTAGCCATTTTTAAAATAGCTTCTTTGTGAAAGTATTAAAATAAACATTTTTACAATGTGCCATTTCTAAGATAGTGGTCACTTTTGTAAGTAGTCATTTTTTTAAAGTGACACAAAAATGGCTACTTTTGTAAACTGTCAGTGGCAGCTTGGAAGGCCACGTAGGGGTATGTCTGACCCTTTTTAATTGTTCACTTATGATATATTTAGACATTTTCGATTACTTTAACTCGGGCATGCTTCACATTTATTGCGTTTGTTGCTAAGCATGTTGAAATCACTATTTGTACTTGTTGATCTTTTACCAAAAATAGAGATCCTTTCTTGGTCATGATTTTTGGTGTTCTATCGATATGTAATCTATTTGGCTGGAGTGTGATTATAAGTTTAATATAATTTTAATTTTAATGGCAGGCTCTACAGTGGGGATACCAGATCCAAGCATCAGTGAGAAGTGAAAGAATAAAGATTTTGGTCATGACAAGCAGTTTGATGTTTCATGTAAATAACGTATGTTCCTTTTCCTTGTACGAGTTGCTATGCTACAGGATCATGGAGATTAGTTGAACTATAATCCTATGTTCTCTGCTAATTAACTAGTTCTAATATATGTATAATTAGGTCTTGAAAGCTAACTTGAGCATATTCAGTGGCTTTCCAGCTGCTGCTACTACTATTAGTAGTGGACTAGTAGTATATCCTGTTTTTGTTTTGTATTTTCGAATAATAATGATAATAAGTTTGATGTATTTTTGTTGTATATTTTCATGGTCAAAGCTATCATCGAGTAATTTTTTATATACAGAATTAAAAACTCGAGGATGGTATAAGAATGAGAGCTTCATTCATCGTAGAGTTTGACTGTGAGGCTAAATTCAATCGTGGTCATTTGTATGGTATAAAAGTTTTAGACTTCACTCAACTTCTTAAGAAGTTTATCATATGGGATTTACTTGGGCAATTTTCCGGATTGTCCTTAGCTGGGGTGTTTTTAATTTTTGTTGTTCGCTAAATTTTTTGTAACTTCGGGTTCAAATTTTCGTTCAGTTAAAAATTAAAAAAAACAAAATCGAAAGACAGTTTTGCATTTTGCATGCTTGCTTTAGGCAGAGTTTTAAATTAAAGTAGAGTTTTGGGAAAATTTCTGCCTTGTGAATCTAAATTTTTGTCTTGCGATTTTTTTTTTACCGAGCTGGAATTCGAATCTAGAACCTCAAGGTATTAGGCGAACGATAAAAATCAACAACCACCAATTTGAGGGCCAAAAATTAAAGACCACCCCAAAAGGAGGACAATTCGTGCGAAAAAAAAATGGATTTACTTTGCTTTTAGGGAGAGATCTATAAATTGATTTGGAAGTAGTTATGGTTTTAGAAATTGGAAGGTTCACAATGGTTGAAGTTTTATTCGACCAATTTGTCAATTTTCTTGGCATCAATGGACGTTTTAGAGCTGGACATCGTTTCAAATACAGATAGGGCTACATGGTCAGAACACCGAAGAGTGTTGAATTGTGCTCCCTCCGAAATAACATTGTATGCTAATTATGGCAAAATATTTATCTGGTTTAGTTCATTTTTATTTTATTACCCGTTATAGCCACTTTTTTCACTCTTCTGTTTTTTCCATCCTTCGCCATCTCCGGCGAGCTCCAAGCCCTTTCTTTTTTAGTCGGTCCCCAAAAAAAGGACACATTTCTATATTTAGCAATTCCTCCACCATGAGCCACCATAAATTTTACAAATCTTTCGTTATTCTTAAATTTTGTATCCTATAAAAATCACTTATACAAGGTTTATATTTTATTATCTACACATAGAAAGAAATTCCAAATGAATAACTCCATAATATATCTTGTGTATAAAGTTTCATGACAATATTATTTTTTTTAATTCTAAAAGTATAATGTTGTATACGGTCAAAAAGTGGCTATGTGGGTGTAATTTAAAAATATGGCTACGTAAATGTATTTTTGTATGATTCGGATTGTACATGATACCATTACAATATATGAATAAGATTTTCTCCAGTTATAAATGATACCCTTTCTTATTTTATACCATGATAGTATCATAGTCCCCAAAAAAAGGACACATAATTTTAATTCGAAAATATATTATAGTGACAATTCCTTTAAGTTTACCTTTTGACCCTAAATGAAATGATTTATAGCCGCATAAAGTTTTATGGTTTGTTTTAGACCATAAATTTTAAAAATCTTTCGTTATTTCTTAAATTTTGTATCCAGTCAAATACCTTAATTTAAAATGGATGGAGGAAGTATCTTTTTTATCGAACCACCGACTTTTTATACATTCAGCTCGAAGCACATTGAGGGAAAAATTATTTTACAGATCTTAGAATTGCTAAATGGAGTAAAACTTACATAGAAAGAAATTCCAAATGAATAACTCCATAATAATATCCTGGACCTGAAATTTTATTGGTGAAATTTGAAATTTCATGACAATAATTATTTTTTTAATTCTAAAAGCTTAAAAGTGAGCTATTTGTAAATTTTAGGTAAACTAACCCAAATACCCCTAAAATACAAAATAATTACCCGACGTACCCCCCTAGCCCAAGACGTACCTCCTCACTCAAAACCCTTCCTCCATGATATCATCGCCGTATATTTATATATCATGATGGTATCATGAAGGACTAGGAACCCTTCTCTTAGTCCTCCATGATACCATCTCAATATATTTATATACCATGATATGATCGCGGGGCCCTGTTCACCGGGACCCTATAGATCAGAGACTTATTATGGGTCGGTACTATGGAGTGTCTCATCTGAAGGAGAACATGATTGGGCGCTCATCACGGCCATGGTTGAGCGGTGGAGGCCAGAGACATACCTTCCATGATACCATTACAATATATGTAGATAAGATGATAGTATCATAAAAGTTTTTTCCGAGAAAAGTGTGTCTTTTTGAATAAATGAACATGATCATTCATAATACCATCTCAATATATTTATTTACGTTATTTGTTTTTCTTGAATACCATGATTAGTTGTCACTGGTGTGTGTGGATTTTTTTCTTTGTATGCCTTCCTTTTATCTTGAAAAGATAGCCTTTCGGCGTATTATGGGCATGGACTAAGAGAAGAATCAATATGCGCACGGTATTCTACAACCCGGCAGATCACGCAAAACAATTTATTTAATAATACCATTTCAGTATATTTATATATCATGATGGTACTCATAATTTGAGGGCATCTTGAATTAATAGTTTTAATTTTTTTCCCGATTCGACATTACATGCGGCGGTATCATCGAGATCACACGCCGATTGATCGGCAACGAAAATAATAAAGATATGAGAGGATAATTATTTTGATTTTACGGGGGCGTGCGTCGTTCTTTCCCCTAAATTTTACCATACAGGCGTCAAGTGTCTACCTTCCATTGTGGGCCGGCAGCAGAGTTTAAGAGTTGTTTCAAACTGTGCTATCCTCTTTGGTTTAGGAGAGAGAGTCTTCATTTTTTTGCGCGCGTTATCCTGCTTTTGGGATGGTCTTTAATTTTTATTTAAATTATATATATATATATGTTACTCATTATTTAGTATTTAATTTTTTCCTTAACCTAATACCCCGATGCGAGCCACGGAGTCTTTTATTCAACATAAGGTTTGAATCTCTTATTTTAAATATGTATGTTACCAATAAAAAAAAAAAAAAAAAAAACTTTTTGCAAGGCAGTCCGGAGACTTGGATTCACCGTCAACCCATACGGCCGTTGACACACGGTTTGATTAAATAAATAACGTTAATGTATTCAATATAAATAAGAAATAGTACTAATTATTATATACTTTTCGGGTTCATCCTTCGGCGCTGAGGTGGCGACTGCCTTCAAAACTTGGCACTCCGGACCTAGCTCAAGGCAAAATTTTGACTTGGAGCGTCGAAGGTAAAAAAGACAAAATTTTGCCTTAAGGCAGAGTTTTGCGCAAAACTCTGCCTTGTGATTTTTTTTTTTTAATATATTTCTTAGTTTTTATTATTGTTTAAAATTTCACATCCTAAATTGATTAAAAAAAAAAAAAAAGCCGACACGTTCGGGGTTAAGCATTAATTTAAAATAAGACGAAACCCTAAAAGATAAATAAGGTAAAGCTAATGAAACCAAACAAAATTTTTAGCAAGGACAAAAATTAAAGTATTGCGTATTCTTTATGTATTGAGCCATCATTAATTGTACAAATATAAATACAAAAAATTAAAGACAAAGCATGATTAATATACGGCTAAACTACGTAAAAAGGAGTGAAATGGAACCGATCGGTTTATGTTGAAGAATAACGCTTGCAATCCTGCGAATTGCCTTCATTTTTTTGCGCGAAAGTCTTTTAACTCCAACAATTCAAGTTTGGATATATTTTTAGCTTGGTCCCCCCAGTGTGACTCTTAAGTGTATTTGATTCTTTAAAGTTTGTAAAAAGTACTTAATTCCATGGATGATATAATACTTCCGAGGCATAATACATAGGCTTTAGATTTGGTAACATTTTTCACTTAGACATCTCGATTAGAACTTGTACGTATTGAATATTTGAATTCCTCAAATCTGCCATTAGACACAACTTGCTAACATGACACACAATATGAATCTTACTGTAGTAAAGCGTGTGAAAAGCATAATTTTCTTCTTCTTTTCTTTCTCTCTCTTCCTTATAAAGACTTTTGAAAAATAAAATAAAATTAAAAGCACCTTGAGACATTAATCTTAATGAGGATTAATTGCGGAAAATATAAACAACCAGACTTTAGTTTGCAGATTTGGATAGGAAATTAAATTCGTTAGCTTTCTCAATCATGAAGTGTAAAGTATATGCTTAAATTTGGAGCAAAAACTAATTCATGACAATCATTAATTAAATGAGTTACTCTAGATTAATTCAGCTACTGAAGGAAGAAAATTTGATTAGACAAGTAACTGATTTGTATGTGACAAAGGGGATGACTTGGACTAAGATCACCACAACCAAAATTTCCAACTGTCCAAGCTTTGTGAGACATGATTATTCAATATTTGTGCTGGTGGGAGGTGGCAGGTACCTTAGTTGTGGTGCACGTATATTGACACCGAAACCGCATCGATAGAAAAACCAAAACCAAAACCGCAGTGAAAACAATCAAGTATGGATCAATGGTGGATGCAGTCTTTGTGCTATTGTCTAAACAATTTAATCTAATATGTTCGACCCATAATTTAAAATTTAAATACACATATGAAAAATTACTAAAATCTCGGTAAATATTAAATTTGAATCTTAACCTCATAATTTCAAAGATATACGAGTTTAATGCTAAAAATCTCGAAGGATGAACCCATCAAATTTAAATACTGAATTTGATATTGCCGTAGAGTTGCACGTGCAATAGAAGATGATAAGAAGTCATAAAAAGATGGGAATATCATTGCAAGCTTCTTTAAGCAATCGAAACTGGATGTTGATCGCAAGTATTATCATAAATAAATGCAACATGCTATTTCAAACTAAATGCAACATGCTATTTCAAACTATTATCGTACAAGAATGAGAAAACTCTTTTGTCATCAGTCTAAAAACAGAAAAATCAAACATTATGAATATTGTTTTGTTTGTCAATATGTGTTTGGTTCAGCCTCTGTCTAAAACATTCTTCAGTTACAATTATTTAAGACATCACATAACTTGTCAATATTATCCTTTTTAGTCATATACTCTTGGGTACCTTGTGGATAATTACAAACAAATTTGTATGGTGCTTTGAAGGTTAAAACGTACATTCCCTTGGACAACACCTACTTCTATTTTACTGCCTAAAGAGTATAATTTATGCTTTAATTCTTCATGGAGGCCTTATTTGCCAAAAAAGAAATCAACATAATATATCATAAAAAAATTATGCTCCCTTCCTCCCATTCTTTTCTGACACTGTTTCCTTAAAACGTCCTGAAAAAAGTGTCGACTTTGTTTTCTTGAAAACAATTTAATCTTAATTAGAATACTATTTTACCCGTAATGACATGACTGTATTGCTACACAAATATAATGCCATATTTCAAATTACAAATTTTGTAAGTTCTTTCGATCTTTTTTAAATTTCGTATCCATCAAGCACCTTCACATAATACACAGTATGGTAGGAATCGAAGAGCCTCACATTATTGTTGATGTAAATAATGAAGGTGAAAAGAGTAAATTCTTGTTCTGAATTCCCCTTATGTAGATATATAAGGGCATAGCTGGCTCGGATTAATGCTTTTGGTCCCCATATTTTTTCTTCTTCATTTTCCAAACTCCGTATTAAAAATCTTTCAAAAACTCAAAAACCTAGTTTTTGAGAATTGAAAACTAAGTTTAAAAGAACATATTAGTAGTTATAGTAGTATTTATTTATATATATACACACACATACTTCCATATTTATGACTTATAGAAGCAGTTATTTTTTTCGTATATGCTGTGCTTTAATCTTGTCAATACAGCTCTAAAAAGCCATTTTTATTATGCTCTTAATTTGTCTCTCTAGCTTAATCTAGCAATATTCGTTTGTTATGTGACATGACATTGATTTGCGGTTACATAATTATCCAAATAAGGCTTTCTTATCAGTAGATCATGTTGTAATAATTGTGTTCACTTCACTAAAAAAGAAAAGCCACTTGATTTTGATTGTAGCACACTTCGTCGGTACAAGTTGAACTAGAAAATGATTTAGGGAAAATATTCAAATTAAATTTCTCCTTGAATTTTGTAAAATAGTCTAAGAGCCTGTTTGGATGGGCCGACAAGTTATGGTTTATTAATAAGTGCTTAAAAATACATTTTTTTTATCTCACTCAAACACTATAAAAGTGTTAAAAAGCTTTTTTGGGCTTAAGAGCACCAAAAATAAGCCAATCTAAAAGGGCTCTAATTAACTTTCATTAATAGTTGTCAAATATACAATTGCCGTTACAAGATTAATCTAGATATGCCATTATTCAATAATGATTGAAGCCTTTTCATATATGAGTCTTTTTTACAAGGGAAAGGGTTAAATTGCCCATGAATTGTGTGAAACGGTCTAGATTTGCTCCAACTATTAACGAAAGGCAAATTGAACCATTCTACAAAGCTCTGGCGCAAATTAAAACTTTTTCGCATCTCTTATAAGTGATGATCTATTAGGATCAGAGTTCGAGTCCTATCACCATCTCTTAAAGATTGCTACAAAGATACTTTAAGCTGTTTAGGAAGGAAAAAAAATACAGAATTGGACCAAAGGCAAGTGAGCAAGTTTTTCTTTTCCCAAAAAAGGCAAGTTTAATAATTTATTTATCATTAATAAGTCCCTGTTGCTCGTTAACTAATGAGAAAAATGATGAATATTATCACAACTGGGAACCTATCAATTAAGTACAGCATATGGTGTGGTTGTTCTTGCAGCCTGTAAGGGTTATAAGGTTTTTTATGTTGGTCCATTTGTGCAAGAGCCAGATCCATTCAGTTATTAATTTATTTAATGTTAGACCTGTTGCTCTGTATGACACCACTGCATTAGGATAGTTGTACTTGTATGTATTTATGGTTGTACCAAGTTAGTCGATCGGTTAGAGGAGTGTGATGAGTCAGACATTACGGTACAAATTAGTCAATGGTCAGACGTATAGTGAGTAGGCAAGTATAAGTAGAAGTAGACAAATGTAGTCTAGTTTTCAGTTCATTCAATACAATAGATTCAAATATTTTCTTTTCCAATACAATATTTCTCTCTCTAACTCTTCTCTTCTTCTTCCACTGATAACTGCCATTGTTGCTATCAGTTCCTCTATGTGTTCTTCTTCAATTTAACATGGTATCAGAGCAAAGGTTAACTGCGATTCTGCAAAAATCTAGCTGCAATTTCTTGTTTTTAACTTCAGTTCTTTGTTTCCGCAAAAGAGGAGAACAATTTTTCCTTCGATTTGTTCAAATCTGTGATACGAAAACTTAACAATGACTGGAAATAATTCTATAGCTGTTAATGGAAACTCAAACACTCAACTTGATCCAAATGATCCTCTATATGTGCATCCATCAGACACTCCAGGTGTTGCCCTAGTTCCTCAGTTGTTAATAGGTACAGAAAATTACTCAGAATGGAGCAGAGCAATGCAATTATCATTGCTGGTGAAAAATAAAATCGGATTCATTGATGGATCGTGCAGAAGAGACAGCTATGTGAATGATGAATATCACCTCCGTCAGTGGGAAAGATGTAACGCGATTGTGCAATCGTGGATTATGAGTTCAGTTGTAAAGGAATTAAGGAAAGGGATAGTCTATTCATCGGATGCTAGGCGCGTATGGGAAGCATTCAAGGATAGATTCGATAAGGTAAATAGAACTCGAATTTATCATATGAATAGAGAAATTTACTCATTAATGCAAGGAATTTCCACTATATCTGTGTACTTCTCTAATTTGAATGATTTATGGGCTGAGTTTGAATCGATTATTCCATATCCTGGTTGTGATTGCCCTAAATCCAAAACTTTTGTTGAGTTTTTACACCAACAAAAGATGATGAAGTTTTTGATGGGATTAAATGAAACCTATGCACCTCAAAGGAGTCACATCTTAATGATGGATCCTATGTCAACTTTTGATCAAGCTTATGCTATGTTAATCCATGAAGAGAGTCAAAGAATGAATGGTAGTTATGGAGTACAAACTGGAATTCTGGGTAATTCACCTATAGGAGCAGTGAGTAATGTGCTAGCTGCAGCTAATGTGTCAAATGTAGTGCCAAATGCAGTAAATGCACCAAATGTAGTGGCTCATGTAGCAAATGCTTCAAATACTAGACCTAGATGGAATGAAGAACTCTATTGTGGTTATTGTCATAAGAGGGGACACCTTAAGGAGAATTGTTACAAGGCAAGGGATATCCACCTGGATTTAGATTTACAAACAAAAGAAGGGACAACTATCCACCTCCAAAGGCTCACAATGCAAATGTGAAGGAGGAAGCATAGAGTAGTGGTCACAATTCTTAGAAATATGATGGTGAGACTATGTTTGTCACGCCCCGAACCATGGCCTGGGCGTAACACGGCACTCGGGCCTTGCTTGCATGTGTCCGAGCGAACCTCATGGCTTGTTTGTCATCATGGGCATCAAAACAATATAATCTATATGATGCAATTTAAATGAATCATGAAAAATGTAATTTGCGGAATAAAGTCTTGAAATTATCTCATAGCATGAAAATTCATGAAAACGTAATAGTCTGCAAACATGAAAGCATAACTAACTCTGTGAACTAATATCTGTCTATGAAACCTCTAAAACATGTCTGAATACTGACTACCAGGACATGACCTTGGACTACCATAAGTCGAATACTAATAGAAACTCCATGTTGAACCCCGAGAGGAGTGGGGTTCACCAATAAGCTGATAACTGAGGTGATCCTACTACGCATGTGTATGCTCGAAAATCGGTATGCACCGTGAAGTGCGGTGCCGGGAAAAAGGGACGTTAGTACATGGTGAATGGTACTAGTATGTAAAACCTAACTCGAAATGAAGAACATGGCACAACATAGGTATAGGACATGAACGAAACCGAATGTAACTTGAACATGAGTATGAAACGTGAGTAAAGTCTGAAAACAGTAAATCAATGGAAATACATGTATATAAAATTGCTTGTAGCGTGGGGAATGCTATAGTATAACCGACAACATGATCTGGTACTTGCGTCCTACTAGCAGAACACTCACACCTTGCCAGGGATATGAGATTTAAGTAATAATAAGCATGTAAGGATCCAAACTGCATAATGAAGGTGTTGCCTCCTTGCTGACAACCCTTATCCTATGGTGGCTACGTAGTTTCAGGCTTTCTGAGCCTTCTCGGTTAACTAAGCAACTCCCAAAAACATGAACATGATATAGTTGGCTAAGAAGCCCATGATTTTCGTGAAATAACTTGTAAATAATTTGTAATCATGATTTCACGAAATAACTTGTAACATGGTTTCATGAAATATCTTGTAATATGGTTTCATGAGATAACTTGTCGTAGTCTTGCAAACATGTTCTTGATTCATGAGTAATAACAATAGTTCATAATTATATTTATAATTGACTTGAAAACATGCTTGTAACTTGCTACATAAAATTATAAAAGTTCATATAAACATAATGAGAACACATGAGGAAGAATTCATGATTCATGGATTAAGCTAGGGTTCCTAATAACCGTAATGAAAGATTAGGAATACAATAACGAATATAGATACAAAATTTATGTACACAAATACATAAATACGATTTACCAATATGTTGGGTTTAATGCCCTAGGATTTGAACTTCATGGATATCAAGAAACGGAGCATGGGGAAGACGTAGACATTCCCACATGTGGATGGAAGTTCTACATACCTTAATTGCTCCAAAATCTTGAATTAAAGACTTGAATTTTGGAGAAGATTTCCTAAATCTTGATTCTTGAACCTTGGGATGGGTTTTCTTGAAAACCCTAGATTAGGAACAATGATTTCTTGCTTAGATTATTAGAGTATATGTTAGAATTGACTTGGAATAATTAGAGTAGGCTTACCTTGGTGTTTTTGATGATGGAAGAGGGTAGGAGTTCGTTCTAGGGCTTGAAGGAATGAAAAATAATGATTTGAACTGATATGGATGAATATATAGTGTTCTGGAAAATTGCATTTTACGTCCAGCAAAGTACTGGCCGTATTTTGAAAGACGGGCCGTATTTTGAAATACGGTCCGTATTAAAGTATAGACATGCACCGCGTCTCTTCGATAAAATGTCCATAACTCTTTGCACGGATGTCCGTTTGACCCCCATAATATACCATTGGAAAGGTATTTCAAAGCTCTACAACTTTCATCGAGAAAGTTTTCCCAAAAATCCAAATACATTTTGAAATACGGGCCATATTTTAAAATACGATCCGTATTTAACAATGTAACATCCAAATGCCAAATTCCAGAATGCTAAAAAATCCTTGGTACCAGTTTACGTTTTGAAATACGGCCCGTATACTGAAATACGATCACTGTTCATGGGCGTAAACCCCCATCTTACAACTGAACAGGGAAATTCCAATTCTCACATCCTTTATCTGATTTTCTAAGTCTAGGATCATGGTCAAAGCTTAGGTTAAAGATATGAGGTGTTACAATATCTCCCCCTTAGGATCATTCGTCCTTGAATGATGGGTCATGGTTAAGAATATGGCTGGGCATGGCTTGAATACACAAATGTGAAGAAAACATGACATTAAACATGAGACATGAAATAATGTGATTACATGAAAACATGGATACTCTGGCATGAGACATGAAACATGAGCGCTGGATACATGACATGAGCATGAAACATGAGACATAACATGACATGGGTTATGGAAAGTTACCTTGAGAGTTCTCTGCTTGCTGTTCAAACAAAAATGGGTACTTGGATTTCATATCCTCCTCGGCTTCCCATGTAGCTTCCTCAACCTTACGGCTCCTCCACGACTTTCGGCGAGGCTACTTCCTTAGTTCTCGACTTGCGAACACGACGGTCGAGGATGGCTACGGGGATCTCCTCATAAGTCAACCCATCCTTAACTGTTATAGTATCAGCAGGAATAATCAACGACGGGTCTCCTACACACTTCCTCAACATGGACACATGAAACATGGGATGTACAACAGTCAAATCTTGTGGCAACTCAAGTTCATAGGCTACTAGATCGACTTTTCGCAGAATCCTATAAGGTCCAATATATCTGGGACTGAGCTTCCCTTTCTTGCCAAATCTCATAACACCCTTCATAGGTGAGACTTTTAGAACACCCAATCATCGACGAAAATTCTAAGTCCTTCGCCTCACATACGTAAGACTTCGGCGACTACGGCGACTCACGCGTATTAACTTGACTTTCTCCATAGCCTGATAAACCAAATCTGGCCCTAACAACTCTGCTTCACCAACTTCGAACCAACCAATTGGTGATTTACACCTTAGCCCATACAGAGCTTCAAACGGTGCCATCCCAATGCTAGCATGATAACTGTTATTATAGAAAAACTTGATGAGAGGTAAATGGTCATCCCAATTACCCTTGAAATCTAGGATACATGCTCTCAACATGTCCTCAAGGGTCTGAATAGTGCGCTCTGCCTGGCCATACATGCGGATGAAAAGCCGTGCTTGAGGTTCACCTTGGTACCTAATCCTTTACGAAAGGATTTCCGGAAGTTCGCCGTGAACCGAGCACCACGATCTAAAATAATGGACAACCGAGGTCCCATGCAATCGACAATTTCATTAACATACAACTTGGCATAATCTTTTCTTTCGAATCTGTGGTCTTGATCGGTAAAAAGTGCGGCGACTTAGTAAGCCTATCAACGATCACCCAAATAGAGTCATGTCTCTCAGGCGAACGAGGTAGACTTTGATACAAAGTCCATATTGATCATTTCCCATTTCTAGACGGAATATCGATATTTGCGAGCCAAGCCACCGGGGCCTGCGGTGTTCGGCTTTCACTTGCTGACAATTCGGACACTTAGCTACAAAATCTGCTACATTCTTCTTCATATCGTTCCACCAGTAAATCTCCTTAAGATCATGATACATCTTAGTGGAACCTGGGTGAATGGAATACCTGGAATTGTGAGCTTCTGACATGATTCGCTCTCTGAGCCCATCTACATTTGGAACACACAATCTACCTCGGTACCTCAAGGTACCATCATCTCCCCCTTGTTCGAAAGCCGTCGTCTTATGCTTGTGAATCCCCTCTTTCAGCTGCAACAAGTAGGGATCATTAAACGTTTTCTCCTTGACTTCAATGACTAAAGAGGAAAGAGCCCTATTCTGAACAACCACACCACCATCCTCGGAGTCCAAAAGTCGAACTCCAAGATTGGCCAAACGGTGAACTTCCTTTGTCATAACTCTCTTATCTACGTCCACGTGGGCTAAACTTCCCATGGAACGCCGACTAAGAGCATCAGCTACAACATTCGCTTTCCCCGGATGGTAAAGAATATCAACATCGTAATCCTTAAACAATTTGAGCCATCTCCTTTGCCTAAGATTCAGCTCCTTTTGCTTGAAGATATCTTTATGCGGGATTTTATGATCGTGAAAATATCAACATTCACTCCATACAAATAATGACGCCATATCTTAAGTGCAAAAACTACGCCAACTCTAGGTCATGAGTCGAATAATTCTTTTCGTGAACCTTGGCCGACGAGATACATAAGCTACAACCTTACCATGCCGTATTAAGACACATCCGAGACCAACTCCGAAGCATCACAATAAATCACGAACCCTTCGGTTCCCCTACAGTAGAGTCAAAGGCGGCGCGAAGTCAATCTCGTTTTCAATTCCTTGAAGCTGCGCTCACGACACCACCGAAATTTAACTTCCTTCTTCATCAACTTGGTCAATGGTCTTTGAAATAGATGAAAACCCCTCTACGAAGCGTCGGTAATAACTGCTAGACCCAGCTTGTGGATATACGAGCGATGTGGTCAGGGCTAATTCTTAACGACCTCAATCTTCGAGAGTCAACTTTGAACACCCTCACCAGAAATCACATGATGTAGCATCCCTTCGGCGAGGTGCCACCTTCGAATCAAAGCTAATTTTACACTTACGACCTTTAGAAGAAGCATGCCAAAGGATATTCACGAATAGGTTTAACGGCGGAAAAAAAAAAGCCCACGCGAAAAAGGGGAAAAGGTGCGGCATTCTTTTTTTTTTTTTTTTTTCATTACGCCCTTCAAAAATTTCTTAGATAAAATATAACATCAGGGTATCATTTTAAAGTGGTAATTCCCTTCTCAAATATTCAACTTATTTAAGAAACTTCGTTTTGAAATTTCGCTTCCAAATCCAAGACCTTTGCAGGCTCATAAGATACATAAAACTCAAACTAGTGATTATCGCAAAACTATTGTCTTTCTTTGTACATAATTCCAAGACAAAATATAGACCCAGTACATGGCATGACTTAAGTTAAAAGCACACCCCAAAATGGCAAAACAAGTCACCAAGTTCATGTTGCAAGCATATGGTCTTGTTTTCCACAAGCCTTCAAAATTTCATACATAAGTGTCACACGTGTATCATGTACAAGTCCCCAAAATTTTACA
>NC_081352.1:29857669-29879337 GCF_029784015.1 Lycium ferocissimum | reverse complement strand
AATTTAATAATTAAAAAAATATAAAAAATTATTTTTAAATTTCCCGAAAATACTAGAAATGTAATAAGTTTTTTGGGGGAAGGGGGGACAAAATGGGGTGTCAACACCCTTTGAAACTTTAAAACAACCCAAGTTTAAAGGCATTTTTTAAAGGGGTAGAATTGTTTAAACTTTTTATGTAATCCTTAAAAAAAGGGGGAAAAGGGACAATGGGGTGGAATGCTTATCTGAAGGAGGTTTGCTAAATACTATGACTTCTAGAATGATGGGATTTGAAAGCCTTAAGGGATTCTATTCTCAAGATCCCGACTTTAAGGCGATTTGTAAGAGTTGACCCAAGGGAGGAGGGTTGATAGGTTCCAACTTGTTAATGGGTTCCTATTCGAGGATGGTAGAGTTTGTGTCCCAATGAGCTCACGGAGAGAGTTGTTCGTCAAGGGAGCACGTAGTGGTGGAATGATGGGCCATTTGGAGTGGCCAAGACACTTGACATTTTGGGAGAGCAATTACATTGGCCCCAAGATTTATTACATGATGTTGAAAAGCTATGTGGTTAATGTTTGGAATGCAAGCAAGCCAAGTCCAAAACTCGGCCCCAAGGTATGTATACTCCCCTTCCTACTCCTAGTGGTCCTTGGATAGACATTTCTATGGATTTTGTGTTGGGTCTTCCAAGAACCAAAAGGGGTCACGATAGTATTTTTGTTGTGTAGATAGGTTCTCAAAATGTCTCATTTTATACCATGCCACATAAATGTGATGATGCATCTCACAAAGATCCTTGTTTGTGAATCATGTCCTTAAGTTACATGGAGTTCCCCGCACTATTGTTGGAGTGAGAGGGATTCAAAGTTTCTTAGTCACTTTTGGAAGAGTCTTTGGGGTACACTTGGCACCAAGCTCATGTTTTCTACTTCTTGCCACCCTCAAACGGATGGTCAAACCGAAGTAGTGAATAGGATTCTTAGAAGCATGCTTACGTGGATTAGAGAAAAAGCCACTACTTGGGAGGACCACTTACCTTTGATTGAGTTTGCTTATAATCGGTCCCCCCACTCCTTTATTGGCATGACTCCATTTGAAGTGTGTTATGGTTTTAACCCGTTGATCCCTTTAACCTTAAACCCTTTGTCTAGTGTTGTTGTTGTGAGTTTAGATGCAAAGCAAGGAGAAGTCCGAAATGACGAAAATCCATGCCAAGGTAAAGGAGAGCATTGACAAGGTCAACACCAAGGTAGCCAAGAGACAAAAATCATGGGAGAAGAAAAGGTGGACTTCCACCCGATGATTGGGTTTGGGTTCACTTCCGAAAAGAAAGATTCCCACAAATGCGAAAAGGAAAATTGAGTCCAAGGGGAGATGGACCATTTAAAGTGCTTGAAAAGATCAATGACAATGCCTATAAGATCGACTTGCCAAGTGAGTATAATGTTCATAATGTTTTCAATGTGAGTGATCTTTCCTCTTGTGTTGTAGGTATGCCCTTAGATTCAAGGATGAATCTTCTCCAACAAGTGAGGATGATATGAACCCAACAAGCACAAGGCATTTCACTCGAAGTCAAGCAAGAGAATCAAGAGTTGCAAGCCTTGTTCATGAAAAAGGATGCCTTGGAGGAGATCGGAGAGAAGACTTCGCGGATTTACAACGTTTGGGAGTTGGCATTGAAGAGAGTAAAGTGGTTTAAGCGCAAAATGGCTAAAAGTGAAACTATGGGGCTAAGATTACAATTGAGGTCATACTTGCAAGTTATGGGGTTAGAATGGCAATTGGAGGTCATAATTGCAAGATATGAGGCTTGGAAGCAATCAAGACCCGTTGGTATTTTTGCAAAAGAGCCACTTTAGGGCCTTTTGGTGTAATAGGCATTAGTATAAATAGTTCTTGTCATCCATTTGGAAGACTTAGTTTTTGATATTGTGTGAACTCAAATATTGAGAGATTTTAGTTAATAGATAGATTGTTAGGTTACTATACTAAGTGAGATTTCATTGTTGCAAAGTGAATTTGCTTATCCATTGAATTCATCTAGATTTCTCATTTGTGGTTTCCAATTGAGTCTTCTACTTGATTCAAATTACTTTGATTCTTTTGGTTGAATTCACAATAGGAGGGTTTAAGTTTAATATACTTAGATTTTTTATAGATTCATTACTAATTGGTCGAGTATCTATCCTCTATTCTCCTTAATCCCAATTCTTCATCTATCTTTGTTTTCCTTTATTTTGATTTTCTTGTTCTTTTATTATTCTTAGAGTTTCCTTAGGTTGAATCTTATCATTTGACTACTGTTAGAACTGTTGTTGCCACTGCTGCATTTCGGAACTGGCCAATCTATCAACTAGATGTCCATAATGCCTTCTTGAATGGGGATCTGACTGAGGAAGTATACATGACATTGCCACAGGTTTTAGCAGCCAGGGGGAGTCCAAAGTATGTAGACCCTTGCAAATCCCCTTATATGGTTCCCAAAGTGCCTCTAGGCAACGGAATATTAAGTTGTCACAGGCCTTGAACAAATCTGGTTTCATCCAGAGCAAATATGATTATTCCCTATTCACTAAATTCTCTAATGGGAAGTATGTGCTGATCCTGGTTTATGTAGATGGTTTGTTAGTAACAGGTAATAATCTAGAGGCAATTCATGATGCCAAGGCAGTACTGCATAACAATTTTAAAATGAAAGAACTTGGTGAGCTCAAGTACTTCCTTGGAATTGAATTTGCTAGATCCAAGGAAGGAATACTGATGGCTCAGAGAAAGTATGCCCTTGAAATGATATCAGAATCAGGATTGGCAGGATCAAAGACAAAGGAAACTCCAATGGAGCAGAATCTGAAGCTCACAAGTTGTGAGTTTGACAAAGTTATCAATGAATCAGCAACTGATACAGAAAATCTCAACAAAGTACCAGCTGATGAGCTAATGGAGGATAGGGGGAGATATCAAAGGCTAATTGGGAAGCTGTTGTACTTAACTATCACTAGCCCTGATATTGTATATGCGGTGCAGAATTTAAGTCAATTCTTGCAAGCACCTAAGAAGTCTCATTATGAAGCAGCCTTAAATGTGGTAAGGTATATAAAAAAGCAGCCTGGCCTTGGTTTGTTGATGTCTAGTAAAGGATCAGAGTATGTCACAGCATACTGTGACTCAGATTGGGCATCTTGTCCAATGTCTAGAAAATCTGTAACAAGCTATTACATCAAATTGGGGTCATCTCTTGTATCTTGGAAAGCAAAGAAACAAACACTATTTCTAGAAGTTCACGAGGCGGAGATACGTGGAGTATGGCACACACAATTTGGAGTCGCTTCGGTTTGGTTGTATGGACTAATGAAGGAGTTGACACTGGAAATAGAGTTGCTAATGGGGTTGTGTTGTGATAACAAAGCTGCCTTGCAGATTGCAGCAAATCCCATATATCATGAGAGGACTAAACACATAGAAATAGACTGCCACTTTGTAAAGGAAAAACTTCAAGAGGGACTGATCAAGACACAACATGTAACAAGCCAAGAACAACCAGCTGATATTTTGACTAAAGCCTTGGGACATCAAAGAACATGCTTATCTGATCAGCAAGTTGGGAATGAAAGACATTTTTCATTTACAACTTGACGGGGAATGTTGCACTGTATGACACCACTGCATTAGGATAGTTGTACTTGTATGTATTTATGGTTGTACCAAGTTAGTTAGTCAGTTAGAGGAGTGTGATGAGCTGTATTACAGCTGTCAAATTAGTCAATGGTCAGACGTATAGTGAGTAGGCAAGTATAAGTAGAAGTAGACAAATGTAGTCTAGTTTTCAGTTTATTCAATACAATAGATTCAGATATTTTCTTTTCCAATACAATATTTCTCTCTCTAACTCTTCTCTTCTTCTTCCACTGATAACTTCCATTGTTGCTATCAGTTCCTCTATGTGTTCTTCTTCAATTTAACAAGACCTCCCATATTAAGTTATTTACGCTCCAATTGATAGGCATGGGTGTTTGAACTTTGAAGGGAGTTAAGTTGTCCCACGTTAATATGTAAGGATTGATCTCCTTATATAATCTTGAAAAAAATCTTTAAAATTGCTTTTTAAAGTTGAGCCGTTAAGTTAATCCCAAAGATCCATTTCTTAACCATAACCCGTCAAACGATATAGATGATTCCTAATGAAAAAGTTGTATAAACTGGAGGAGTCAACTGAACATAGCAGCCGTTGGCTGGAATTTTGTCCCCATATAATCTCCACTTCTTGCTCATTCTGCCAGTGGCGGAGCCTGCAATTTTGGTAAGGTTGTTCAAATATTGACGAGTATATAATTTTTTCCCCATGAATGAGTGCAACGAATTTTTTTTAACATTATCACTGCACACCCGCCTAAAAATTTATGGTCCATTTGATTTCATAAGTTATTCTTGATAAATTTCATTTGTTAGAAAAATCTTACGGTGATTACAGTATCAAATGACAGCAACAACAACATACCCAGTGCACGTAATCTCACAAGTGGAGAACAACAAGGGGCATTCCAAGAATGTTACAAAGCGAGAGATAACGACTAATTAATTTTCTTTGAAAAAAAAAAAGAAAGAAAGAGAATAAAGTTGGATAATTAAAATGTTCACAAAAGCAATTAAAAAAGAAAAGAGAATAAAATAAGTGGTAGCTAACTTGCTATTAGATCTCGTTGTCTTCTTTTTAACAATACTGTCTTCTTCTTTTCTAGGAAATAGGAAGGAAAGAAGAAAAACTAGGAACTTCAACAAACGAGTCCAACGTAACTCTAAACCAACATAGGAATAAACCAAATGCAAATCATAACTCAAATACAAATAAGTTCAGTTAGAAATGGAAGAAAATAAGTGCAAATGCAAATCAACCAAGTAGCTTCGGACATGTTGTTTGTATGTTTTCTTTTAAAGAAAGAAGATGACGGCGTTTGACGCAAGCTTTAACCGTGACTTTTCGGTAAAATTGAACACCCTTTACCTCTAAGTTATCTATCTCAATTATTTTAAGGGTGTTCAAAATTTAATTTATATCCAGTTAACTATAATATCTCATCAATATACTAGTACCATTTTCCAGTCAAGGGTGTTCAGGTGACCACCCTTGGCCATGAGTGGCTCCGCCACTGCATTCTGCCCTCATATCTAAAAAAGTTTATACACTTCACGGCTTTCGTATATTATAAAATTTTGGAAACTGAATTTAGCTGTGATCAACACCACAATCAACAAGTTTAAAACGGAAACAACCTCTCTACCTCCACGAGGTAAGGCAAGGTCTACGTACGTTCTATCCACCAATTTCAGACCCCATTTATGGAATTATCCTGGATATGTTGTTGTTTTACCATAATAAGGTTTCAACATATACACACAAGGAGACATTCGCTTACTAGGTGTTGGTTCTATATTAACTAGGTAACCAAAGCTCGAGATCTAATTGATGAGAATAGTGGAAGAAAGAAAAAGCGAACTAGCAAGGTACGTAGAAGAGTCTTTACTAGTCAACAATCAGACATTTCGAATCTTATCTATACCTATCCCTGCTTAATTAAACAATCTTACAAGTACCTAAATCACACTTTAGGAGGTTTTATCTTATTACATTTCGTCACTAGTCTATTGCAAATAAACTATAGTTACATTAATTACTTTATAGTTATCACGACATTACTTTAGAGTAAGTGGGATTTGATGTATTCTGTTTATGCCTCGGATATGGAGGTAGATCTAGGGATTCCCTCTAGACATGCATTAATTAATATACTACTCTTGTGCTAGGCTGCTAGGGGCGCAAAATACCCATACTAATTTTTTTATCAAAAAATTACACCGTATATATAAGATTAAAATTAATTAATATATTACTCTTGTGAAGAGGCTGCTAGGGGCGCAAAATACTCATACGAATTTTTTTATCGAAAAATTACACCATATATATAAGATTAAAATTAATTAATATACTACTCTTGTGAAGCTAGGCTGCTAAGGGCGCAAAATACTCATACGAATTTTTTTATCAAAAAATTACACCGTATATATAAGATTAAAATTAATTATATATAAAAAGTGCAAAATGTGTTTACTTTTTTTTTGTGTTTATTTCTTTTTATTTTATAAAATTTTAATTAAAATTCTGAGTCTGGCCACGACTCTATCTCCATCTGTGTGTAATCAAAATCTAAACAAAGGAATGTTGATTTAATAGTGATGTTGGGTTCTGCTTTTAAGTTTAAACTTAAAGAATATTCTCTCTTTTTATCTTGGAAATCTCAAGATTCATTTGTCATGTGCTGCTTGCTTTACTTTTCTGTCCTGTTCTTAGACTAAAAAGCATGACTTTCCATAATATTCTTTTGCCAGACATTTACTTTCTAGACCGAACCCTTCACGTGAAATTAGGAAATAAATAATGATTGAGTTCAACTAATACACATTTGACTCACTGTAAAAGAATTTTTTCAACATTAGATTAATTAAATGATAATCATATGATATGTAATCATTCATAAAAACTGAAATAAATACTCTAAAAGAAACAAGCTACCTTTTAACGTATATGAGTTAACTCTACAATAATAATGTGATTTAAGTATACTAACAATACTACTAATTTTCTATATTTTAACTTGTTATACCATGAAGCCACACTCGGTGTCACGAAATGATGGAGAATTACAACGAGGTCGAAATGAATTTTTATTCGTTGTACTCAATAGCATACTGAATAATTCAAGGGAGAATGGACTGCAAAATAAATTTTATCAAGCAGCCGGTTACTCCCTTGTTCCATTTTATGTGATTTTTTTTTTTTTTTTAAAGTTTATTCTAAAAAGAATGAAGACTTTCGGTATTTGAAAACTTTTCAGTTTTGAACTTAATTCTCATTTCACCCTCAGTAGCATGCAAGTTCTTTTAATGACTTTATATATGTGTCATGACATGTTTAAATCACAAGTTATAAAAATTATTTATTTCTTTAATTTTGTGTCAAGTTAAACATTGTTATATAAAATAAAAAGGAAAAACTAATATTTTCCATAAAGATACTCATACAATTAATACCTCATAAGAGTCTTGGTTGTATAAATGATTTTGTTTGCACCGTCTGTCTACTGACCTTAAAACTCAGGCTAGTAAATCAGAACTTGTTGCTTAATCTCTCTCTCCTACTTTCCCCTCTCTAAATATATTCAGTTCTCTGTCTGCTTACTCTTTGTTTCAAACAAATTCCACATCCACAGAGAATCAAGAAGAAAAAACATGCTAGAAGACTGTAATGAGAAGAATATGGTACACAATTTCTCTTGGCCCCATTTTTGTTTCTTAGCTTTTGGAAGAGAATATTCATTCATTTAACACTTTTTTTTCTTATTTTTTTCTCTTGTTTGTTTCCTCTTCTTTTTGCAGAATAATGAGAAAAAAATGGAGAAACAAATTAGCCAAGATCAACAGCAAGAACAACAAGAAGCCCTCAAATGCCCTCGTTGTGATTCATCAAATACTAAATTTTGTTACTACAACAATTATAGTTTGTCTCAGCCAAGACACTTTTGCAAATCTTGTAAAAGGTATTGGACAAGAGGTGGAACCCTAAGGAATGTCCCTTTGGGTGGTGCCTCTAGGAAAAACAAAAGAACCAAGAAACCAAATATTATTACTACATATGCACCAATTCCTACTAGTACAAATCTTGGTCAACAGTTTCATGAACCCCAAGTTGTTGATCATATTAATCCATTGTTTAATTATGGATTGTCCACAAGCCCTTTTGATCTCAACATTCAATTTCCAAGATTCTCCAATATTTCTAGGGTTTCCAATGAAGATCTTGGATTAGGGTTTTCTAATGGATTCAAGAAGATCCAAGATGTTGTGACTAGTAATTGCACTAGTACTACCTCACATCTTTCAAGCTACCCTATCTTTGGATCTTCATTAATAGCTAGTTCAAATACAAATTTGGCCTCCCTTATAGCTCCTAATCTTCATCAACAAATTTTCATTACCAACAATGAGAAGTTTCAAGATTCTAATCATAAGATAAATCAGATTGAAGAGATGAACTATGTTGATCCTTCTCTCTCTTGGGCTGGTGATTATGTTGATCCTTCAAATATAGGGTCTTCACTCCCATCTCTGATCTAGGTCAAACACAATCTTTTAACAATCTCCCTCCTTTTTTATTACTTAATAACTTTTGGTCTTTTCTAGGTAAATATGTTTTATTTGGTTTCTTTTTTCCTTTCTTTGGAGCTTAAGCAATGAAAAAGTTTTCTCTATGCGACTGATAAGTCAAGAGTTCGAGCCATGGACCTTATGTCTCAAATAAGCCTCCCAGATTACATCCCTTGGGTGTGGCTGAACCTTTTGTGAAATCGAAATACTTCATGCTCAGGACTTCTTTCTTCACTTCTTTCAAATGTCAAGGCTGATGGAGAAGATTTACCCAAACTAAGAAGAGAAACAACATCATTTAACATGGATGAGTGGTGTTTTGATTAGCTTTGGACAACTTAGACTACGCTATCGAATATATGTTGCTTCCCACTAGTACGGGTACCAGTAAATTCTATCAATCAAAACTTCTTCGACGGTGAGAAGATATCATATAACGTGGAATTTGAATCGTCATCTCCGATGATGCTGGAATCGGAGTGTTCATGTTAGCAGCTAGCAAAAGAAATTCAACCTCTACTATTTCTATTGACGAAAGATTGAAGACTACTCTCATTTGAAGCCGATCATTCGAGGAGGACCCGGGTACATTTTCTAGTTTCAGTGAGTTAGTTTTACTCGGGTACATTTTCTAGTTTCAGTGAGTCAGTTTTACTCTTTTATTATATGTATATAGAATCATATATTTCTTACACTGATGAGGTTTTTTTATGTTAATTTTCTCTTTTATGTTAATTTTCTCTTTAGGATGTGTATAGGTCTGGGTGTTGGGAGTTACAATGTTGGAGTCCTCATATAAGAGGAATTACCTTTTTTTTTTTTGGAATGCTTTTTCTTTTAATGTAATTTTCTAGTGTAGGGAAAAGGGTTGGGTATAAAATTGGTATACAACAGAGGGAGACTTGTTTTGTAATCATTTTTTTGCGCGGATTGCCCTTCGTTTGGGGTGGTCTTTAAATTTTGCCCCTCAAATTTGTGGTCTTTAAATTTTGCCCTTCATATTTGTGGTCTTTAAGTTTTGCCCTTTGCTTGGAAAGGTGGAAGAATATATGAAGTTCTGGGTTCGAATCCCCGCTCAGCATAAAATAAAAAAATAATTTCGCAAGCGTGATCAGGGGGAGTGTATGCCGAATCCGATACAATCTTTAAGGAAAGTTAAAGTTATGGGATCCGGCATAACTAAACATAACTAAAAGTCTGCCCTCCGGCGTACTTTTAGTTAAACACAACTAAAAGTCTGGGATCCGGCATAACTAAACATAACTAAAAGTCCTTTCCCTCCAAGATATTCGGCTTTTTGCATTTCTAAGAAAGTATGCCTCAGATCGAGCTTGCATTTTAATCTTCTTATGCGATATTGTTCCAACTCACATGCTTAATCTCGGTTACAAATTAACAACAATTAACATAAGTATGAATTCAGCTTGAGACAAGCAACCCAAGCGATATGTCCAACTTAACGGAATATAGAGTACTAGATTTTTTCGAATCTGAGCTATTAAATTTAAAGTAACCATAAAACTTTGCGTCCATGACAGTGAGTTTGTGGTAATTAAGTTATATCCCAAAGAAATTAACAAATCAATATTCAGATTCGTGTGGATCCTCGTATATATACTTCAAAACCTAACAATAAATTGTTCGAATTAAGGGAATAGTAGTTAGTATCTCACGTTAATGACAATGGGTTCGTGCCTCGTGGTGTTTAACAATTAACATACGCTATACAATGCAACCCATAATTAGTTTGGAATGACAAATACATATATATGCTTCAAGGCAAAGTCTTGCCCATAAAGGCATAAGTATGCCCCCATCGGCATAAGTTTGATAATTCGTTAACAAATTTATGCCGATGGGGGCATACTTTAATGGGCAAACTTGTATGCCGGATCCGCATAAATTTGTGAAGGAATTACCAAAGTTATGCGGAAGCATACTTATGCCAAGTCCGCCTACGAGGCATAAGTATGCCGTGTCCGACATAACTTTGGTAATTCCTTCATAAGTGTATCTTAGGGGGCATAGCGAAATTTAAACTCGCCTTGCGAATTTTTTTTTAAATTTTGACTGTGTGGGGGTTCGAACCTGGAACCTATGGGGTTTATGCGAAGGGCAAAATTTAAAGATTTCAAATATGAGGGGCAAAATTTAAAGACCACCCTAAAAGAAGGGCAATTCTGCGAATTGCCCTTTTGTAATTTGACCATCAAGTTAATTATTAAGTTACATTGGCCCATGCTTATTTCTTGTTCACTTTGTTTATTGTTTGGGTAGTTTATGACTTTCAAAAAGCATTCATGTTAATTCCCTTAGCTATTTTACAAACGTTAAATTTATGAACATAGCTTCATTTCATTAACATTCGTTGATTCCCTTAGCTATTTTACTATGTTAAATTGAAGGTCGACATAGCTTCATTAGTATTCATGTTTTTCTTAGCTATTTTACTATGTAAAAAGCCAGATTGTTAACGTAAGCCTCTATTCGAACCTTGAGATCGTAAAAATCTATGTTAAGGAGCATTTTCCTTTATTGGGGCGCTATAAAGATCGTATTTAATTTAGTTGTACCAGTAATTAAGTAGCTGATATCGAATGGTTAAATGAAGATTTATTGAGTAGCCAAGAATTATCTATGACAATTTGACGAGAATAAATTAGCTTGATGTAGCCGGAAGGAAACAACAATTAACACTGAGATTTGATTTTTTTTTTTTTTTTTTTTGTGGACGAAAAAACAAACTTTATTAATCATCAGAAGAAAACAAACTACAGACCAAGAGCAGTTGGCAATACCTACCAGGTAGGGCTATCAACAGTACTGCACAGGCCAATAACCCTACGATTTGATTTAAATTGTTATATTTTGAATTTTTGGATATTTTAAACTTGTCCCTTTGTTTTCGGGAAATAAAAATATTGTGGCCTAATTAGGGGATTTAACTAAAGTAATTCATCTCATGTTAGTGCTTTCAATGTAATTTAATATGATATAAGTATATAACAGGTTACTTACATTTTTGTTTTGAGTTATTAATCAATAACATTAAATAGCATTACCGGTAATTATCTTTTAAATGATCTAATCGCGTAAATATTTCTATACCCACCTGATGACACTTAGAATCGAAAATATAGCATCTTTCTTCAATTGCGTAGGTCATAAATTATTTACCCTGCAAAGAAATGCTTGATAGTATATCCTCTCCAACATACTCCTTTCGTCTTAATTTATGAAATATAATTTAATTTAGTATAGTAAAGCAAATTACTACTTTTTCTCGATAAAAAGAAACATATTGGATAAGGTGGAATCGAATCTAACTGATAGGTCTCATTAGTAACAGATACTGATTTTAGAGACAACAAGTAAAAGTGCTTTTAACAAAGAGATTCTTGAGCTCATGTATCTATGAAGTATGAATATTATTGAGAAATATGTTGCTTCAAAAAAAATAATTATGTACTCCTTCTTCAACTGACACTTAGCTTTATTCCATCCAATAGCAGTTTTAAGGCCTGGTATTGTCACGTTTATTCGACTTTTCATGGTCATTGTACTGCTACTGAGACAACCCACTCCTTCATATCAACTTTTTCTTGGCATGTTACAATTCATAATAAGTCGTACTCTTAAGAATAAAGATTTAAGATTTCTTCACAATTTTACAGTATTACTACACATAATTGACCTTTTATTAAGCCTATTGTCACAGTAGAATCATTTTTAATTAGACCTTACTATATATAAGTTCATTAAAGATTTAAGACTTTTGATAAATTTGATGTATCTTTCAGTGGGAACATAACATATACTGTATATCTTTTGAGGTAATAGCTTCCCTGTTGACACGAGAAACGGAGCTAAACTATATTGCATGCAAAATATTTGCAACCCCAAAGCTTTGTGTTTAAAAAAGGAGTACAAATTAAGAGACTAGTAATTTTAAAATATGTAATTATGGTATCTAAATTTTTTAAACCATTACACTTTTATATTCCAAAAATTTCGTCTTCTGACCTTAGAAGATGAAAAAGTGAATTAAGGAAGGCCGGTACATTAAAACAAAAGCATTCTCTCTTTACACCGATGAATACGAAATGAAGAAATAAAGAGTTCAACCATAAAAAACACTCAGAAAGCTAAACATTTTCCACCCTCTTAGATTCTGAATAATTTTTTTATACATATTAGGTGAGTTCTGAAACATAGGCATACGATTTGGCTCAAAGTTAATGGATTCTGCCAAACATGTTGATTTTGCCAAAGTTAATGGATTCTGCCAAACATGTTGATTTTGCCAAACATGTAAATAAAGTAGCTGAATTCTGCCGAACACATAAATAACACTGTAAGTCTGCCCTAACTTTATGAATATCTTCTTTCAATGTTTCTTGCCACCAGATTCTCTAGTACGTTTCTTCAACTCTCACATTTTCTTTCTTCTTTCTGCCAGTATGATCTTCAATAGATTCTTTATCACCATCCCATTTACCAACAACACTTTCTTTAATTTTGTGTGTTGTCTCCTTGGTTGCCTCCCATGCGTCATGCATTTTCTGCTTTGTATTCTCCTGTGCCAATTCAAATGGAAATGATTTTACACTCCTTCCTTCTGGTTTATGTGATACTCTTCACCTTTCGAAAGTCAATTTGACTAAATTTTGAGGCTAAATTGTATTAGATTAACTCAATACTTTTAGACTAAAATTTACATATTCGAAGACTACATGAAAAGTAGTATACGTTACAACTTTTCTCATATCAATTTGGAGAAAAAATATTCTTTAAAATGTTGGTAAGTTTATACAATTTGAATCTCGGGAAGCGAAAAGTATCGCATAAATTGGGGGACAGAGGGAGTACTTATTGTTTAAAAAAGTGCTTATTTTAGTAAGAAAAGATATATAACCAAGCTTTTAGAGGGAAAAAAAACTTTGAGAGAAGTTAACAAAAGCCGAAAGTACTCCTTCTGCTCCAATTTATGGTGTCCCTAAGAAAATGCCAATACACTGTCACACAAATTTGTCACAGAAATTGAGACGGAAGGAGTAACTTCCCCCCGCGGAGGTACTTTTGAAAGCTTGACCAAGTATAAAATATTGTTCTAATATCAACGAAGTACTTTTAAAACAAATATTTTTTTAGCAGAAGCACTTTTGGGCCCTTGGTTAAACAATCCATTAATCCCTTTCAAAAATTGTTTTGGGGAAAATTTTAGAAAGGATTAATTTTAACTTAAACTCCTCATTATATTATACACTTGATGACTAGCTTTTAATTTATAGTTGCACAAATATTATAACATCACTAATTTCAAAAGCTCCATGATTCATAGAATGTTACGACATGTTAAATACGAGAAGCTCCAAAAAAATTGAAATCTTTCCTTCTTGAACTTCATGCTAATTAAATAAGTTCACATAAATTGAAATGAGAGAGTATGGTATAATTACCTCTATAGACTCCATTGTGTCTTTAGTCTTTTCCTTCACATCATGGGCTTTCTTCTTTACTTTATCTTTAGTTTCATGTACCATTTCACTTGTCTTCTCCTTGATGTTATCTGCAATGCTAGTCTCTTCTTTTTTCTTTGCATCTTTGATTTTCTTTTCGATTTTTGCCATGGATTCTTCCATGCTTTTCTTAGTTTTTTCGTTCATCTCGAGAATCCTATCCCCTGCGTCTGCCACGGTCCGATCGTCATTAAAACCTTTATCGTTGTCCGGTTTTCTTTTATATTCTTCTGATGCATGGTACCCCTGCAACATAAAAATGGACAAGAACACAGAACCTTAATTAGAGAAAGTTTCCATCAACTACAAAAACTTGCAAAACCGTACACTCTCCTGACACTATTTCCTTACAAATATTAATCCGCTTCAAAAAGATTAATATCTCTTTAAAATTAGAGAGAATTTGACTTCCTTAAGTTTTTATACCCACATAAATATTATGGCGCTGGTTCAAAACTACACATCTGAAATTTTTTACACACAACAGAAGCAAATCTAAAATTCGAACTCTATAGACTCGAGTTCAAAATTCTACCACAATTCATTACTGTACTTTAACAGATGTGCATGGTCTGGATTAAAGCTAGTTGGATTCGGATAAAACTCATACCTTACCCTTTACATTTGTTTGAACAAGGCAATTATTAGATGTCATTATCGCAAAGTTCAAAAAGTTTCTTTTTGCTAAATTGAGATGATATTCATATAGATCGCTTACTCTTTGTGTTCGTTGTGGAGTCTCCACACCATGCTTAAAGCCGGACGAGCTAGACTACCTAGTGATTTAAGCACCTATATCTTTCTTATGCTTTTTTCGTAAGTTTTCGTGTTCAATCAAACTATGTCGTATAAAATAAAATGAAGGGGAAATTTTGTAAGCTACACAAGTAGGGGCTGATCAAAGATTTAAACTTTATAGTTTCGAGTTTGATTTACTGGTTTCAAAAAACAATTATTCTTAGTACCGATTTACTGAATCTTTTAACACATGACGCAAAAGTTCGTAAGTTGATTTTTAATATCTTTCAGGGATGAATGTTATAACTCCTAATCATGTCATGGTTGATATGCACTATAAATTTCAAAAATCTTCATTTTTTAATGAAATATCGAATCAAACTATAACAACAACAACTATAACATACCCAATGAAATCCCATTTATGGTCTGGGGAGAGTAGAGAGTACGCAGATCTTACTCCTCCGGAGGGGTAGAGAGGTTGTTTCTGGTATACCCTCGGCACAAACACCAACAATTCAAAGCAATATAAAAAACCATGGCAATATATTATAAAAAGTATGATAAAACTCTCCAGAAAAAAAACAACAGATAGTAGCAGAAATCAAAGTGCAAGAAACAACTGATAGTATCGTATCAAACTATATCATAAAAATTAAAACGAAAGGAATATCATAATTAGCTGCCAAAAACAATAAATATAAAAAAAGGGAAATTTGTAAGGTACCTCAGAAGAAGTAGGGGTGGAGGAGAAGCTAACACGAGAGACATTGCTGCTGAGGAAGAGAGAATTGGCTATGGCTTTTTTGATGATTGATATACCTGCCATTTTTGTGTCTTTGTGTTTCTTGCAATAATATCAATTGTCGAGATTTTGACAAACAGAAAATATTGCCGCTTTGGTTGCCAAAATGGTTTGATTTCATAGTTGGAAAATGGCAAGAGATGGGGAAATATTGGTGGCATTATAGGAGTATGACACGTTTGTTAGTACACGACACGTACACAACACTTTGGTCAGTATAATATTTTTTTCCAACACAATTAATACTTTAGTAGTATTCTCTTTTACTCCGTATTTATAAAACATTAAATAACTAGGTTACTTGTCCGCGCTTCACGCAATAATAATCACACCATTAAGTTTAGAAATGAGCCTTTTCTAATATTTTAATAGTGAGTTTAAATAAGGTGGACACGTTAACAAACAACACAATATACATTTGAACAAATAAAATACTAAATCATGTAAAGTATAGAATTGAATTATAAAAGAAAAAATTCACATCAACTCGCTCATGACCAAGACTATCGATAAATATGGATTGCTTAACTATTCTCTGTCTCTGAATATTTAAGTACTGATTCAGTTTAACCCAATCAATTGAAGAACATTTTAAGAAACTTCAAATTCAACTATTTTTATAATTTTGTTGTTATCGGCATACTTTTCAACAGTTACTGATTTTCTGTTCTTTTTTGTGTTTCAGAAAATTTTTTCTCCTCGAGCCTTTTACCTGTTACAGAAGACTGCAATAAATCAACACCATACCTTTTTATTGCATCTTTGAATTTCTTCATTTCATCCAAGATATTGTCATTGGTGTTAGAATCAGTTTCATAGGAGGATTATCATTACCAAATGGAACCAATACTAAAATGCATTGATTACGTAAAACGACAAGAAAAGCATACTAAAATGAATTGATTACGTAAAACGACAAGAAAAGCAAACTCCTCATGAATCACGTTTTGGCAAAATAGCAAACCTCATAAAAGATAGCCAACAAAAGATTACATTGATCAGCTTTTGAAGACATCTTGAATCATTCAGTCATCAAGACCGAATCAATTAATTTGAACGAAGGTTATGGGAAAATGCATATTTGGGATTACACATTCTAAAAAGTTCTAAATGCACACCTAGAATGACATGGAAGAACAGTAATTACCAGCTAAAAGAAAGCTACATATAACATCATTAACAAAAATGCAGTACATTGTTGTAGCAGAACAACAGCAAAATAGAGGTAAGCAAAAATCTAATTGTGGCATTGGTACAACTAAAGCTACAGAGACGACCTTCAGCCCCTTTTATAAAAATGGAAAAAGGGAGAACATGTACATTCAGAAAGTAACACACTGACTTGAATTCCTCATAGTTGACCTGCAAAAACTGCACATCCAGATTCATCTCTGTTTACTGACATACCTGTAGTTTCCAATTTAATCAAGATGAAAGTCAGTTGGTCATTAATCCTATCCTACTCAAATGGACAACAAACAAAGAGCAACACTATTTCAGGCCAAGAAAGAGTAACATGGCTATCTTCTATTAATCTTTAGACACAATAAACAAAGGAAACATAGTCATGTGTATGCTAAATGAGCAAAACAATAAGTGCGAGATAAACCAGCCCTTTCTTTTCTTTCTAGCATCGGATGTCTATCCCCTAAACATAGAACATATAAAACTCAGTTTGACTGCCACGATTATGGACTTTTCATTTCTCTATTGGCAGCTCCTGGCCCGAAGAAAGCGATACTGCAGGGAATAAAGGGAAGGATCAAAAAGGAAAAGAAACATAGTGATTACACGGTTCCTGAAATATTTATAACATATCTGGTGTTACGATTGAATTTAATCGATGTTCAAAAATTTTGATAAGTATGCACCGGTCAAATAAGGCTTGAACTGAAGCCAAAAAGAACTTAGGAGCCTGCAAAGAAAATTTACTAAGAATAGGAGATGCTTTCGTGTGACACCAAAATCTTAATCAACTAAATATTTCATCAATATATTGCTTTGCCTCTGCTAATATTCTCGCCCAAAAAATGTGCTACCACATGCCCTTCCACACAAGTGTTATGAAGCTATGAAACTTGCAAAGAGGAATATCATACCAGTTCTTGTTTTCATTGTACCATTTGCTTTAATCCTTAAACTTGCCAACTTTACTATAATTACTCGATACTTTTCTCCACCCTTTGTTGGCTTGTCTCCTTGAATCATCCTAATAGTGCTCTGAGAAGCCAAAAATGTCAACCGTTGGCTCCAACAATAATTTTGACATAAAAATAATATGACAAAAACACAAACAATGGGGAATTTGCCTTAATTAGGATTAAGATGCTTGAATAGCATTATTGGATGATTCAAATAGCTGAGCATCAAACAGTTGCAACAAATGCTAATTACAAGCTTAAACAAGCATGCTAGGAGAAACCAATAATATTGCTACCCACAACCGCTAGTTTCAAATATGATTTTGCAATAATAATAATAGTGGCGAAAACACAAACAATGGAGGAAAAAGATCAAAAAAAACTTTATGTTCAGATAGTGTCGAATTAAACGGAGAAGAATGATATCTTCTCTGCCTCGGCTACCATGAGTATTACGAACCTGAAGGTTCTGGCTTGAAACTGTTTATGGACTTAATTCTTCTTGTCTATTGATTTATTTGTTATTCATGAATAGAACCAGTCTAGGAAAAGCAAACAATGACTTCGTTAGGGTAAGCAAATGGGTATCAACCTAGCAATTGGGAAAAGCAAATGTCACGTAATAAAGTACACGGTTATTTGCTTATTAATAGAGATGTTGTGGGTTGAGAAAAAGGAATAGAGGTTCAAAAAAGCCAAAATTTCAGGGTTAAAGATACATGTAAATGTTGGCAAAAGCGAGTTGCCACTTCAACTTCGCTACGATCAGCTTTACATAGATATATAAATATAGATTTTAATTTCAAAATCCCAAAAAAGCAGCAACACATCATAATGAAGGAAGAGAAAGAGCACTTAGATAAAAGTCTAATCATTATAATGTTGCTTGTAAAAAGTCGTTTTTTATTATTACAATGTTGTTGGCATGTTAAATGCACAACTCGTTCGCAAATCAAAACATGAAAGAGGACATCAAGAAATAAGAATATAGCATGACAAATGACTAAAAAGCTGAAGATGTAATATAGGCTAAACTCGAAATCACAAAACTATAGTCAATATTTATAGATATTATTTCGAATTTTGTAAAAGTAGATTATACAATTAAATAATCACAATTATTCAATATAGTTTGTTCCGTTTTATCACAACTATACAATTGGATTAGGGTGTCAAATTGCTATGAAAACAAAAATATTAAGTTGGAGGTAAATGAGGGTTTTGAACCTTTTTGAAAATATATATTGAACAAAAATATTTAGTAATTGAACTTAAAGAGTCTAAAATAATAACGAACTTGCATCTGTTGAGTGGATTTTTGAGCCATTTCCTGAAGCCGTGTCTCTATAGGCCATTTCTTTGAACACTTCATGAGTTTCAAAATAAGCATGCCATGTTTTTTTTTTCCGGGTCAAATCCAGGTTGACATATGAATGAAATTTCAATTGGACAGATGAAAAACAATGATTGTAGAGAGTAGAATGTGACCCAACAGTTTGATTTGTCAAGCATTAAATAATAATAAATCAAAGAGAACAAAAACAGGGAAAAAATGTCACTCCATAAAGTTGCAACTAAGGGAAGAAGTTCCTCGCAGCAGTGCCATATATAAGGTGTTTCTGGCACTATGATTTGGTTCGAAAATTTTCTAAGAAAGTGGTTAGTGGTTAATATAAAAAATAGAAGAAGGAGATTAGGAGACTGCCCTGCATTTTGAGAGGAACCTATAAGGTGAATTTGACATTTTAACACACTAATTAGGGGTGTACATGGACCGGGTTGGTTCGGATTTCTTAAACACCAAATCAAACCAATTGCGTCGGGTTTTTAAATTTATACACCAAACCAAACCAATAAAATTCGGGTTTTTCAACCTCGGGTTTTCTCGGGTTATTCGGTTTTCGCGGGTTATTCGGGTTTTTTTTTTTGGGAATAACCTTGATACAAAACATATAACTTTTACGTCAAATATTTCTTTAGTCCTAGTAAGATACAACTATGTAATTAAGGTGTTTCATAAGAAAATAACACAAAAATGTGAGAAAAGTGATGACATTGTATTAAAATATTCAACAAAAGATAATAAAATCGGTTAAAATAAATATTGCTAATTAATAAGCCATAAAGAAAATGACCATAATCTAAAAATACTAAGTCATACTAAAATAAATACGGCTAATAAGTATTAATTACATGACAAGAAAAAAAAAAGCTTAAGTTAATATTTTCCTCTCTAAACCAATTATGCAAAACTAAAGAATAGATATCCAACATTATTGTCATTTCTATGGGTAAATCGAAATTCTTTTGTTAGTATTAGTGTTGAGTTGGTTTTGGTTTGGACTTTATATGAATTACTAACATCCATAGGATATAAAACTTATTCACATTCAAAATCCTAAGTTCAAGCTTGAATAATATGATAATAGATGAAAAACTATGAAAAAAATTATGAAATATTTATAAATTACATTACAAATAAATATTTTTATGTATAAAATATTTTAAAAATTGAATACATGTAATGTCGGGTTGGTTTGGTTCGGTTTGACTTTTTTTAGCTAAAACCAAACCAAACCAATTATGGTCGGGTTTTTTTTTCCAACACCAAACCAAGTCAAACCAAACCACTAGTCGGGTTTTTTTCTCGGTTTGACTCGGTTTATCGGTTTGGTGCGGTTTATTGGTTTACTTTGTACACCCCTAACACTAATAATACCAATTAAACCATTTTGGAATATGAAAAGGGCATAAATTTGATACAGAAATACATGAAATAAAACACCAATTAACATGAAGTTTTGTACCTTCGGATTTTTCTCAAAGGCGATAAGCTTCTTCTCCTCTATTGATTTCTTCTCTACCTTTACTGCTATTAGAATTGGAACTCATAAAGTTTTTGTTTGAAAGGGCGCGACAAATGGGCATGATAACGTCCAAATCCACTCCTCCAAGGGAAAGTGTACACGATCGTCGCAATATAAAAAACCCAATTATGAGTCGGGGTCGAATTCACGAAGCGTCACACCCTGCGGGGTATGACGGGCTCCGACCCGTATTTAGGAACTGCGACTTATCCGTTACTTTGAACATTATAAACCATAACTCAAAGAACACTGCCCACGTGAAAAAGGCCCAAAATAGGAATATCCGCTCATTCGACACATATGTACATATGCGGACCGACAAGGTCGCCACGACGTAACGTATATCATAAAGCGGCAAGGCTAACGGTAAAGTATCAAGAGCTCAAAATAAGGCCGACAAGGCCACCAATATATTATACAACTATATGAATCGGTGGAGGTATAAAACATCTAACTGTACACACACGTCTACGAGCCTCTACATAGAACACAAATGATCATAAGGACAATACCAAATAGACTACAACTCTGAAATAGGTGGAGTGCTACTGAGAATTTGCTGATAGAACACCTACGGGTCTGATTCGTCTCCCTGCCTACCTGCGGGCATGAGCGCAGCGTCCACAAGAAGGGACGTCAGTACGAATAATGTACTGAGTATGTAAGACATGAATAACAACATAATATAGATATGAAAGATAACATGGAATATGAGAGATAACCCACGTACGTCGGATGCCTCGTATGGCGGTGTCATACGAAGCTTAGCTTTTTAAAAAAAAAAAAATATATATATATATATATTATATATATATATATATAGTACCCTGCCCGACGGTGAGGCTCGGTGTCATATATATAGTATCATGCCGGCCATTAAGGCTCGGTGTCATATATATAGTATTACGCCGGCCATTAAGGTTCGGTGTTATCATCGTGGCGGCGTCCGGGGCAATATCATAACATGCCCGCGCGGTGGTGTGCACGTCTACGTGCCATGCCCGACCGATATAAACGCGGCGCGGTGTGAGAAAATACATACATATATATAAAGCATGCATGAGATCATCGTCAAAAGCCACAACTATATCGGGGTGACGTAAGGGTCGGTAGCCTCCGATTATATTATGGATCGGTCATCATCGTTTATCCCGCCTAAGACACAATTATTATAAGGTGAGATCAACGACAATGAATAAAATCGAGAAAGTCATGAAATAAGCTCAATAATCTCATAATAGCATTAAAATCATAAACTTTGGAATTTAAATTAAGATCTTCATTATCATGTTCATCGCCAGAAAACATCTCATCTTAAGTATCATAAGAAGTTTTTAAATTATGAACTTCTAGCGAAGTAAGAGAGTCATGGAAACATATATGGAATCATAAAATAGGAATCATGCCTTTTGAG
>NC_081352.1:29805860-29857569 GCF_029784015.1 Lycium ferocissimum | reverse complement strand
AAAAATCAAACTTCCCCCCTCAACTTTGAACAATAGTCATTCCCCAAAACTCTAATATCTATTTATACAACTGAAAATAACATGTAATAATAGCTTCATAAATATATTTTAATGCAACTAATACAGAAAAAAATACAATAGAGACAAATTCTTAAAAATTGTTTATTTACATTGTAAATGAATTTTAAAATATAATTTAAGAAATATTCCATTAATTACAACCATAACTTGTTTATTTTTATGGACAATAGAGAATAAGAGAGACGTTAAATTTAATTATACATAGACATGTTTGTACATACATATATTTAATGCATATGTAGAAATAATTTATAAATATCACTACTCTACTTTGGTAATAAAATTTCCAGTTACAAAATAAAATAATATATATATATATATATATATATATATATATATATATATATATGTAGTGATTCTATCCCTTCCCTACGTTTTCTTTTTTCCTTCCACCCCCAAAAGCGAAAGGCGGGAATTAATTACTAGTTAACGAGTCAACCCTAAAATAGTTTGGCAAAACAAGATGTTGCGGAGACAGGATTTGAACCCGTGACCTCAAGGTTATGAGCCTTGCGAGCTACCAAACTCTACCCCCGCGCCTCGAAGATAAGAATCGAAAAATAATAGATAAACAAGGATTAAATGCGCCCCCTCCACCCTATCTCTGTACAAATAGAATAGCCCATTTATACAGGAATGGTAAAAGGCTCTATGATCATCAATCATAGAAATAGAAATGAAGTGTTAATCTTTACCAGCTTGATCTTGTTGCCCCTGGCAACAAACATGCCTGAACCATTTCCCGAAGGATGTGTCCAGATAGTCCAAAGTCTCGATAGTTAGCTCTCGGTCTTCCGGTCGAAAAGCAACGTCGATGAAGACGTGTAGGTGCACTATTACGCGGTGGGGATTGTAATTTTCCATGAATTTTCCACTTCTCACTTAGCGACGGAATCTCACTTATTTCCTTTTTTGAGGATCGACGAATCAAATGATATTTTTGTTCCAATTTTTGCCTCTTCTTCTCCCTATAAATCAAACTTTTCTTTGCCATAATGGTTGAATTCTATTAGTATCCATGATACAAGTCGAATCCTAGATGTAGAAATAGAAGAAGGTGGACCCCTCTCCGTCGAAAGAAAATGAGATTATCGAGGATACACACATTAAAAATATTAACCAAATTTGCCCGACGTAGAGGCAATCAAGAAAGCCGCATAAGTGAATATATAACCTACTTTAAAAGTGAGCTAATCCAACCAATCTTGCTTGTACAATGGAAAGGGCCATGGTTTATCTCTCCCGCCGAATCAAATTGGCCAAAGGTGTGCGTTCACGAGCCCATGCTAAAGTTTCAATCAATTCGCCAATATCCACGCCAAGAAATTAAGAACATAAATTCAGTAGGCCCAAACAAGATGTCCAAATAAGAACATCCATGCCCAAACCGATAAACTATTCATACCAAAAGGGTTATATCCATTGATAAGTTGTGAAGAGTTTAACCATAAATAATCCCTTAACCAGCCCATCAAATAAGTGGAAGATTCATTAAACCGTGAAACGTTACCTCGCCATAATGTATGTATATATATATATATATATATATATATATATATATATATATATATACAGAGAGAGAGAGAGAGAGAGAGAGAGAGCTAACAATTATAAAAAAAAATAGCATTAGATTGTCACACCCCCAATTCCTAGGTGTGATGGCACCGACCCCATATCCGAAGTCGAGCGAACCCACAGATTCTTATTACACACATAATGTCTTCAGACTCTGAAAATCAGATAAAAGTAAAATACATATTAAGCTTTCGAAATCCTTCTTTTACCGTTCTCAATTTTAAACAAAATCCGTAATTATATAAAATTTATTAGATAATACAGAATGACATATTGGCGAGCCGCTTACGACCGATAACAATACCCACGACCGTACGCAAAGTCTCTAACATAAATCCGTAAATCATAACATACAAACTCGACTCGGCAACACTCCGGAGCAAATGGAGCACTCACAACTTCGCCGGAACATCTTCTTCGTAACAACTTCAACTCATCCGGGTGTACCGCGCGCATGAAACGCGCCTCCCCCGAAGAAGAGGGTCACAAAAAAATGTACTGAGTATGTAAAGTATGGAATACAGAAAACTGAACCGTAATCGAAACAGACAGTACAAACAGTAAGTACACTATCCAAAGTACCAACACTTATTTTCCAAACGCAGATCACACATACCTATGCCACATGTCAGAAGGAGTACAGAAAGTAAGTAAATCATACAGAATACCAAAATGCTTATTTTCCAAACGCAGATCATATGTCAGAAGAAGTACGGATCCAGAATGTCAGAATGCTGGTTTTCCAGACACAGATTACGTATATCAATATCATAGATCAGAAGAAGTACAGAGGGTACAGAATGCCAGAGAGCTTACTTCCCAAACACAAACCGTGCATATCAGAATCGTATATCATATATGTGCGTATAACAGATCCCGGCCCTTCCGTGAGGGACGCGGTGGACAGAATCGTCAGATGACAAAGACAGATATCATATAGACATATATCAGATCCCGGCCCTATAGTAAGGGACGCGGTGAACAGAACTATCAATGCATGTCGGAACATATGCCATATCCGGCCCCATTATGGGACACGGTGAACAGAACGTGGTCGCCACCCCGTCACTGGCGCCACAACACAGCATAACTCCAGAGTAGGGAATATCTCCGTAACATATCATATCATATCAGAATGTGCACATATCAAACATATCAGATGGCCATATCATATCATATCATCATATATCAGAATGTGTGTACATGGCACAGCATACTCCACAACCCATGTACATGTATACCTGCCCCCTCACATCGAGGCACGGCGAACAATGCAGTGGAATACGCGTGATAACATATCCTGACCCGGGCTCAGTGAAGGAAACATTGAGGCATCCACGAATGGAGTAGTGAGAAACTAATGCAAAATAACATATAACATATTTCCGGAGACTCAGTAGCATAATTCAGATGACAAACCATATAATAGAAATGGAGCAGTAATCATAGTATATGCCGTTCGGATATCACAATAGCATATGTCAAAATAAGCTTTCTGAAATAATTTTCATGTTTCAAAATATATTATGGGACTTATCAAAAATAATTCAAACGAATGTCATATAGTAGTTAGGAGAGTAGCTAAGAGTTTTCTTTAGATTTTTACTCCAAAATAAGTCAAACGGAACAAATCAGAAAATTTCGGGAAAAGCGGGCCCACCTCGGATCAAATGAGGTGGCATACATAATTTACGTATATCACACTTCATAACATCACTCGTGAGAGTTTTAAGGTAATCGGGTCCTATTGGTGCAAGTTCTAGACATTTAGGCAATTTTTCCAACTTTTCATAACATATGTAATTCAATTCTACTGAATGAAAAAGGGGCAAATTTGGACGTAGATTCCGAAGAGTAGAGTCGTCCCCAAAGCTCGTATCAAAGCCTATCATACCTAGGACATGCCAAGAGAAGAATAGGTAAAGCTTTACATACCTTATTCGCTCCTTACGCTTCTCCAAATTCAATTCCCGTTTCGTCAAAAATCTGCAATTGGTCACATTTACCAATTATCAATTTCAAGCCTTTAGAACTTGAATCTTAACTTATACTTTTCTACAAAAATTTGGGCAGCATCTCCCCTATACATATAGCACCCTCGAGAATTTAACTCGGCCAAAATAATTCAACAACAACACCAACAATCATCTCAAAACACAATATAGCATAACTAGTCTCCTTTCCAACATAGTGTAATAGTTTTCATTCCAACTTCACATTTTCAAATCAATACCAACCTTCTCATATTCATTTACTAATCAAGATCATTACAATACAATTTGGAAATATTTCATATCATTTCTACGAAATATTCACAAAATATACAAAGTATACAAATTTTTCACCAAAACCATAATCCATCCGAAACTTCTAATCTTCAACATACATATTCATAACATATTTCCATCTTCCAATTTCATCAACCATAATCATAATTTACATCTTAACAACTTCTATTTCTTGGTATTTTTTCAAATTCCAAACTTATAATACCGTTTTGGCCCCTCAAAGTCAGGTCACCCGAAAACGTTTTCTTAAAAATATTCGTTCGGAGGGCTTCCACTTTGATTTGGCCCAAGGGTCCTTCATGAGTTGTGTTTAACTTTACATATATGATTCATATAACTTGTCACATGTTCCAAAAAAAAAAAATCTTAACGTGTGGGCCCCACCTCAGCTTACAAATAATCCGACGTCAAAAATACGGGATATAACAATTTCGTAACAAATTCATAAAAGTATTATTCCACTTAATATGTTAATGAACTTAAATAAATTTATAAATACCTAAGTTTTAAAAAATAAATATTACATAAGTATAATATAAAAATTATATAAATGGAGGATTGAAAATAACAAGGATGAAATAGACATTGCATAAGATATGGGGGTGGGGGGGGGGGTGACTATTGTTCGAAGTTGAGAGGAGTTTGATTTTTAGATTTTCACCCTTAAAATGTCATATCGTTTTAATGTGAAAGGCAAAACAAAATGGAGAAAAGGTCCTACCGAGAGACGAACCCAGGTCGCTGGGTTCAAAGTGTAGAGTGCTAACCACAACACCATCGAATCAGATCTATTTTTGTCATCAATAACATATAGAAAGACAAGGTTTCTCATTTATAGAAATTAATAATAACAAAATGATTTTAATAACTTTTCACACTTTTTAGGCCAAAAAAGGAAGACCCAAAAGAAAAAGAGAGTACATTCGATAAGCAGAACTCCTTCTAAATATAGCCAAAATAATAACAAAAGACGACATGTAACGTGTTCCAAATAGATTCAGGGGTGGAGCTACATTATACCAAGGGTGTTCGGAGCCGGAAAATTATGTTGGGTATATAGGTTAAATATGGTAGTTTACTGATATCTCCTAGTTATTGAACGCCCTTGTCACAATTGAATGACGTGGCTTAATGATTAAGGGTGTTCAATTTGGGTCTCATCTCGCAGGTTCGAAGCTCATTAAAGCACTTTTTTTGTGTTCCTTTTTAAATTTAGAACGTACATTGTTTGGCAAGCATTGCACTTCGTCAAATAGGGTTCAGTCAAAGGCAATTCTCTACTTTCTTTTCTTTAATTATTCTTTTTAAATATTAGTCTTAAGTATATGTTTAAAAAGGTTTCACTCAAATCTTCTTGAATATCTCAAATTATACGAGTAGCCTCTAAACATTTACCATCCTATGAAAGAAGAAAAGTAGATATAAAAATAAATTATTTATACGAATTATAAATTAATTATGTATTAACCCCATTAGACACATAGTGATTTTCTTTTTTATAAGAAAATATGTTAATGAAAAGTGCAGTCCAATGTAAACTTTAATTCTAATAAAGATGTTTATATTTGTGATTTTATTAATATATAATATTAATTTCTATAATTATATACCTGAAAACATCTCAAGTAAAAATACAGTTCGTTTGATTTGCTATGTAGTTACTCGAAAAAAAATCTATTTAAAACCTCATCGTTTCCACCCGTTGGACGCTACCAAAGATGGTCGCCCGGTTCGTTCTTCTCTGTCTTTTTTTATTCTCTTTTATTACATTTCCAACTTTTTTCTTCATTGGTTCTTAGTGATTTTCTTTATTGGAATTTCTTAAATGATTTTCTTTGCTCAACTAAAATTTTCATCGAAAATTTCAAACTATATTTCAAATTAATGCTTGGATTGTGCTTAAGGACAAACAACAATGCAAAATGGCAAAGCTAAATGTCATCTAGTTCATTTAATTTTTCTTGGTGCACCCATTCATGAAAAAATATGTTTAATTTATAATTTTGAACACCCTTAGCTAGATTCCTGGCTCCGCCACTAAATAGAGCCATTCGTAATTTTGATTTTTGATTTTTTAGAAATGCTTATCTATTATCATATCGAATTAGTTTGGTATAATATGATATTTTTAAGGTCTATTTCTCTTTTGTACTTTATGGTAAGTCGGTAATCACGATTTATTCGCGTCGCCTTAAATGTAGTGGAGAATTATAACTTCAATAATGGTGGAAACTCTTTCGTGCTTAAAATGAATTAAAAATTGTCTAGTGTTGGTTAAAAATAATACATATTATAGTATTCTAATTAAATGCCAGTTTAGGATACTTACGAGTCTTTCCTTATGTCACGCCCCGAACCATGGGTTCGGGCGTAACACGGCACTTCTGTTCGATCGCATGTGACCGAGCGAACCACATGGCTTGTCAATCATCACGATACATAACATAAGCGGAATATAACGTGAATGCATGATGAGCCTTTATAAAACGTAGTAAGTCATAATACTTAATAAAAATACTTTTGAAACATGAGTGCGGAAATAACATGAATGAGCCAAAATGGCTATACGACTTTAGATGTCTGACATGACATAACTGACTTGTCTAGTCTATGAAACCTCTATCATGAGTCTGACTGGAAAACATACTTGCTGGGACAAGGCCCTCAGCATACCTTTAGATGCAAAACTAAATAAAGAAAGACAATGTCTAAACCCAGAATGAGATGGGGCTCACCAATAAGCTGGTACGTGCAAATCCTAATGAGCAGAAGCGTCGTCCTGTAAATCCGTACCTGCATCGTGAAATGCAGGCCCCCGGGCAATAAAAGGGGACGTCAGCACATTGAATGTACTGGTATGTAAAGCAACCGAAAGAAACAACATGGGACATGGAATAACATGATAAGAACTGAAACTGAAAACCTGGACATGAACATGAGCATGAGTATATAAACATGAAGTTGAAACTGAAACTGAATACTGAAACTGAAAGTAAACATGAGTACTATAAGCATGAAATAATCTGTAATACCGACATGAACCACCACGGGGAGAAACGTGGAGTCTGATCTCTGCTCGATCAACTAAGCCATCTCGTACCTTGTCGGGGTACGAAACATGAACATGACATGAATGGATCCAAAATCCCTCAATGGGGAAAATATGAAGGAATCGTCCTAACTGGGCGGAGCGATCCTTATCCGACGTTGGCATACGTAGTTTCAGGCTATCGAGCCTTCTCGGTATTAATACAACTCCCGAACATGAAAATAGCGAAAACATGATTTACCGAATCTTGACATGAACATGGGTACATGAAGACATGACAATAAATACATATATAAAAGTTTTTCATGAAAATAAGGATAATATCTCTTATCTTGTGTTATAGAACCCATGGGATGCATGTTATGGGTTTTTCATAGATTACGGACTGAGTTTCAATTACCAAAACAGTAAATTAAGACTAATCAAACGGAATTGTAACTGACCATATAATATACATCATGGTTCAAGTGTCTAGGGTTTAGCATGAATATACCTAGAATCCTAAGACTTGGTGTGTAATCATGGAATACTGAAACGTGGGGAAGAACAAGAATGTTCCCACACGTGGATAGCTCCTACATACCTTGACTTCCTGCTTTTGAGCGCATCACAATGTCTTTCAATCCCTTCAACTTTAATTTATAACAATACAGATCATAGGGATTCTATATTAGCAACAATATACATGCTTTGATCATCTAAGCATTTTATCAAACACTTGGTGGGCATGAAGCTCCACAACCTTCATTAATGGTGTTTTCTTCACCCAATCCCATTCTTTTACTTATAGCTGATTCTACAATCTCAATTAGATGTAATTAACATCATTCTTCATCACCCATATGAATACAACAATACCAATTCAACAATTCAAAAACCCTAGCATAGTTCATATAATTCTCTTTATCAAACCCATTTACTATTATCCCAAGAACTCATCAACACTTTAATCATCATGAGAAAGTCATGAAACTTACCTTAGATAGTGGTTGAACAAGTCTTGAGTGGAGTTACTCCTCTAGCACCAAAACATTACTTCACTTCCCTCGGATTTTCTTGAATTAAATAAACTTTGGCTAGGTTTCATACACTTGGGTTCATGGATTTGGTATTATTGATCATGGGTTTCCCTTGAATTTTCTTGTGGATGAATGTTAGAGAGTATTTTAGAGGTTTTCTTGACCAAGAGTGATCAAAATATGATTTTGGTCGAGTTGGGTCTTATTTAAAGTAGTCCAGAAAATTATGGACTGACACAACACGCGACACAATTTGCGGGATGCAAAGCATGCTTTACTAAACGCTTGTTGCGTCGCAAACCATGTAGGACCTCACAAAATTTCACTGGCATACTTTGCTACACAACTGCATGGCCGCATGTCGTGTTTGCGGGCCGCATGTTGCGCCGCAAAGTGCGCCAGAACGTGATATTCTGCCCAAATAGTCTGTCATAGAATGGCCATAACTTCTTGTACTTAGCTCTGTTCAAGACCCATAATATACCGTTGGAAATCTATTTCAAAGGGTTGCAACTTTTATCAAGGAAGTTTTCCCAAATTTCAAATTAATAGAGGGGTTATGGTCATTGGAAGTTAGACCTTCTATAAACTCACTTGCAAACATGCCCCGTAGAGTGGCTTCCAACTTTGCTTTGCCCAAAGACATTTCTTATGATTTGATTGGTTTTCAAAACACTTCCTATAACCCTTATATTGGTTCCATTATATTATCATTTTATGGGTCAAACCTTCGCCCGAAGCTACGAGGTGTTACATTCTCCCCCATTTTGAAACATTCGTCCTTAACATTCGGGATTCTACAAAAAAAATTCCAGAGTTTCCCCTGTAATATGGCCCTACCAACCTTTCACAACAACCCGTAATATCATTGCCTCACAGGGCTACATCACAATAGCACTATAAATTGACCACACACGACCAAAAGCATGAAAAGAAAGCTTACATACCTCAAAATCTTGGTGTTTCATCATAAATCTCTTAACCCGAAACAAGTGCGGGCACATGGATTTCATATCCTCCTCGGCTTCCCGTGTAGCTTCCTCAACTTTCGACTCCTCCGGGACTTTGCCGAGGCTATTTACTTAGTTCTCAACTTGCGAACTTGACGATCAAGAATGGCTACGGGGATCTCTTCATGGGTGAGGCCATCCTTAACTGTTATAGTATTAGCAGGAACAACCAACGATGGGTTTCCTACACACTTCCACAACATGGAAACATGAAACATTGGGTGTACAATAGCCAAATCTTATGGCAACTCAAGTTCATAAGCTACTAGACCAACATTTTGTAAAATTCTGTAAGGTCCAATATATCTGGGACTGAGCTTCCCTTTCTTGCCAAATCTCATAACACCTTTCATGGGTGAGACTTTAAGGAACACCCAATCATCAACGGAAAATTCTAAGTCCCTTTCGCTCACATCGCGTCGCAAGACTTACGGCGACTCGAGCGCTTTCAAACGCTCCCGTATTAACTTGACTTTCTCCATAGCTTGATAAACCAAATCTAGTCCTAACAACTCTGCTTCACCTACTTCGAACCAACCAATTGGTGATCTGTACCTTCGCCCATCCAGAGCTTCAAACGGTGCCATTCCAATGCTAGCATGATAATTGTTATTGTAGAAAAACTCGATGAGAGGTAAATGGTCATCCCAATTACCCTTGAAATCTAGGACACATGCTCTCAACATATCCTCAAAGGTATGAATACTGCGCTCTGCCTGGCCATCTGTTTGTGGATGAAAAGTTGTGCTGAGGTTCACCTTGGTACCCAATCCTTTTTTAAAGGATTTCCAGAAGTTCGCTGTAAACTGAGCACCACGATCTGAAATAATGAACACAGGTGTCGCATGCAATCTAACAATCTCATTAACATACATCTTGGCATAATCTTCTGCTGAATGTGTGGTCTTGAGTGGAAAAAAGTGTGCCGACTTAGTAAGTCGATCAACAATCACCCAAATAGAGTCATGTCTCTACCGAACGAGGGTAGACACGATACAAAAATCCATATTGATCATTTCCCATTTCCGGACAGAATATCAATATTCGAGCCGTGCGGCCGCCGGAGCCTCCGGTGTTCGGCTTTCACTTGCCGACAATTCGGGAACTTAGCTACAAAATCGCCACACTTTTCTTGATATCGTTCCACCAAAAATCTCCTTAAGATCATGATACATCTTAGTGGAACCGAGTGAATGGAATACACGGAATTGTGAGCTTCGACATGATTTTCTTTCTGAGCCCATTTACATCTGGAACACATAATCTACCTCGGTACCTCAAGGTACCACTATCTCCCCCCTATTCGAAAGCCATCGTCTTATGCTTGTGAATCCCCTCTTTCAGTTGCAACAAGTAGGGATCATTAAACTGTTTCTCCTTGACTTCCACGACTAAAGAGGAAAGAGCCCTGTTCTGAACAACCACACCACCATTCTCGGAGTCCAAAAGTCGAACTCCAAGATTGGCCAAACGGTGAACTTCCTTTGTCATAACTCTCTTATCTACGTCCACGTGGGCTAGACTTCCCATGAAATGCCGATTAAGAGCATCAGCTACAACATTCGCTTATCCCGGATGATAAAGAATATCCACATCATAATTCTTAAGCAATTCAAGCCATCTTCTTTGCCTAAGATTCAGCTCGCTTTGCTTGAAGATATCCGTAGGATTTTATGACTGTGAAAATATCAACATGCACTCATACAAATAATGACGCCATATCTTAAGTGCAAAAACTACGGTACATGACTACTAGGTCATGAGTGGATAATTCTTTTCGTGAACCTTGGTCGACGAGATGCATAAGCTATAACCTTACCATGGAGCATTAAGACACATTAGAGACTAACTATCGAAGCATCACAATAAACCACGAACCTTCCTCATTCCCTGCGAGTGTCAAAACTAGAAGGAAGTCAATCTCTTCTTCAACTCTTCAAAGCTTCGCTCGCAAGCATCGACCATTTGGAACTTAACTTTCTTCCGAGTCAACTTAGTCAACGGAGCGAGAGATAGAAGAAAATCCTTCTACGAAGCGTCGATAATAACTGCCAGGACCCAAAAATTTCTTATATCGAAGGCGAGGTGGAGTGCAGCCAACTCCTTACGACGTCAATCTTAGAATCAACTTTAACACCTTCACATTCGAGATCACATGGCCTAAGAATGCCACTAACTTAAGCTAAAACTCACACTTCAAGAATTTTTACAAAAAGTTCGCGATCTTTAAGTACGCAACACTATTCTAAGATGTTCTGCATGATCAGCCTCATTACGAGAATACACCAAAATATCGTCAATGAAGACAATGATGAATAAGTAGAGATAAGGCTTGAAAACCGTGTTCATAAGATCCATGAAAGCGGTGGCAATTTGTCAACCCAAATGACATAACAAGAAATTCAAAATGGCCATAACGGGTTCGAAAACGGTCTTCGGAATATCAACTTCTTTAACCTTTAAGCGATGATGCTTTGGTAGATTAATCTTGGAATAACATTGGGCGCCCGGTAGTTGATCAAATAAGTCATATATTCTAGGAAGAGGGTACCTGTTCTTAATGGTGACCTTATTAAGCTGACGGTAGTCTATACACATACGTAAGGAACCATCCTTCTTTCGGAAAAATAAGATTGGAACACCCCAAGGCGAAACATTGGGCCTAATAAGCCCCTTATCAAGAAGATTTTTCAACTGGGCTTTTAACTCTTTTAACTACGGTGGAGCCATTACGTATGGCGGAATAGATATCGGCGAGTATCGAGAAGTAAATCAATTCCAAATTCAATCTCCTGTCGGAGGGACTCTGGAAGACATACAGGGAAGACTTAGGAAATTCATTTACAAGCGGGACATTGAAGAGTTGGAGTCTCGACGTACGAATCCTTGGCTCGAACTAGGTAGTAGATATAACCTTTGAAAATCATTTTTTACGGCTTTTAGGTAAGAAATGAATCTACCCCACGGTACTACCGAATTTTTCTCCCATTCTACGACCGGCTCGTTAGAAGCTCGATCTTACCACCTTAGTTCTACAACATACTATGGCATAACATGAAGCTAACCAATCCATACCCATGATCACATCAAAGTCTACCATTTCTTATTCTGCTAAGTCAGCTGTGGTTCTGCGGTGATAAATTAGAACTAGACAACCCCTATAAATACGTCTAGCTATGGCTGACTCTCCCACTAGGGTGGACACTTCAAAGGGTTCATGTAACTTTTCTAGTTCAAACCCAAATTTCCTAGCAACAAATGGGGTTACATAAGATAAAGTGGATCCTGGATCAATAAGGGCATATACGTCGAAAGTGAAATTGTTAAAGTGCACTGTGACAACATCCGCACGAAGCTTACGTATCACGATGGCTGTCGAGCATGCAAACGGTTTCGCCCACCGCTTGTGTTTCCGGACCTATTTGCGTTGTTCCTGTGGGCTTTGATTATTACGAGGCCCATTGCGGGTCGTGGTGCACGCCACGTTGCCTCCCGTACCTTGCTGGCCCGACGGACAATCTTTACGAAAATGGCCTCTCGCCACGACCATAACATATATTCGTACCCGTATGACACGCACAGTGTCTCTATTACAACAAGTATATCGGATGAATTAAGTCGGCCCGGCCAACTTTCTGCGAATAAGAACTTGATGGCACAGGGTGCATGCTATCATTACGAAACTTGGAAGTGGGGCACTTCAACGTGGACGGAGCGAATCTTCTTGACTTTATTCTTAAAGAATTTCTGTTTCGGTTCATTGGCGCTCCGATGAGACTTGACCTGTTGTTGAACTCCTTGTCTTTCGCTTTTTGTAAGACTTCTTCCTCCTTTAGCCTTGTCTCATTTTGCCTGTCACGAAAGCAACCATCTTGGAGATATTCATTGCCCCATTACGTACAGCAATATTGGCTCCGTCATACAAATAGGAATCGAGACCTCCAACGAATCTTCTCACTCTTGCCCTCATATCGGGTAACATTTGTGGAGTATCTTAACCGACTAACGAATTCGGATAGTAGTCTCGAATTGACACCGCCGTGCAGCTTAAGCTTCAAAAATTGCTCGGCCTTAGCGCCTGCGACTTCTATTGGCATGAAGTGGTCCGAAGAACGCCTTTTGAATTCATCCCGTAGCGTCGGTGCATCCTCGCCTCGGGATAATTCCCAATTCGTAAGTGTTTGCAATGTGGCCCCGATGAGCTCAAGTAGGTAGCCGATTTATGTGCTTGTCATAGTCCTGAAGATCTTTTGGAGAGCATCAATGTAGTCCTGAGGATCTTCATCCTTCTTTATCCTCGGGAATACTGGGGGATTCATTCTGAGAAAATCCTTCATCTTAGAAGACTCTCCACTACCTCCTGAACTTGACCCAGATTCCTGACGTTGGGCCTGAGCTGCTACCAGTTGTGTGAGCATGTTGATAGCACTCCTAACATTCCAATCTGAAGCACTAGGAGGTGTAACGATAGGGGCGGTTGGGGGTCATTCCCCGAGTCGGAACGGTATCTTCGTGAGCTACTTCCGCGGCAGCCCTTTGACTGGTGGCTGTGTTTCTCTTCTTGTACTTTCTTTTGTAAGGCATTTTTAAGAAAACATGTACACGCACGAATTAGGAAGCCATCCTAAAAATACTGCTCTAACCGCACTTGATCTAGAGGAATATGAAAGATGTGAGACAATCACGAATGTCTTGGTGGTCCGTGTTTATATGTATGGGACCTAATACATATAAAGAGACCCTACTTGGACACGGTTTCATAGACTCCCTAATGATCCTTGAACCTAAGCTGCGATACCAAGCTTTGTCATGCCCCGAATCATGGCACAGGCGTAACAACGCACTCGGTGCCGATCGCGTGTGCCGAGCGAACCACATGGCTTGCTGAGTCATCATGATACATAACATAAGCGGAATATAACGTGAATGCATGATGAGCCTTTATAAAATGTAGTAAGTGATAATACATAATAAAAATACTTGTTTAAACATGAGTGCGAAAATAACATGAATGAGCCAAAATAGTTGTACGACTTCAAATGTCTGACATGACATAACTACTTGTCTAGTCTATGAAACCTCTATCATGAGTCTGACTGGAAAACATACTTACTGGGACAAGGCCCCCAGCATACCTTTAGATGCAAAACTAAATAAAGAAAGACAATGTCTAAACCCCGAATGAGATGGGGCTCACCAATAAGCTGGTACATGCAAATCCTAGTGAGCAGAAGCGTCGTCCTGTAAATCCGTACCTGCATCGTGAAATGCAGGCCCCCGAGCAATAAAAGGGAAAGTCAGCACATTGAATATACTGGTATGTAAAGTAACTGAAAGAAACAACATGGGACATGGAATAACATGATAAGAACTGAAACTGAAAACCTGGACATGAGCATGAGTATATAAACATAAGTTGAAACTGAAACTGAATACTGAAACTAAAAGTAAACATTATACCGTAAGCATGAAATAATCTGTAATACCGACATGAACCACTATGGGGAGAAACGTGGAGTCTAATCTCTGCCTGATCAGCTAAGTCATCTCGTACCTTGCCGGGGCACGAGACGTGAACATGACATGAATGGATCCAAAATCCCTCAATGGGTAAAATATGAAGGAATCGTCCAAACTGGGCGGAGTGATCCTTATCCTACATTGGCATACGTAGTTTCAGGCTATCTGAGCCTTCTCGGTATTAATACAACTCCCGAACATGAAAATAAGCGAAAAACATGATTTCTGAATCTTAACATGAACATGGATACATGAAAACATGACAATAAGTACATATATAAAAGTTTTTCATGAAAATAAGCATAATATCTCTTATCTTGTGTTATAGAACCCATGGGATGCATGTTATGGGTTTTTCATAATTACGGACTGAGTCTCAATTACCAAAATAGTAAATTAAGACTAATCAAACGGAATTATAACTGACCATATAATATACATCATGGTTTAAGTGTCTATGGTTTAGCATGAATATACCTAGAATCCTAAGACATGTTGTGTAATCATGGAATACTTGAAGCGTGGGGAAGAACAAGGATGTTCCCACACGTGGATAAGCGCCTAGATACCTTGACTTCCTCGCTTTTGAACGTATCACAATTTCTTTCAATCGCTTCAACTTTAATCTATAACAATATATATCATAGGGATTCTATATTAGCAACAATATCCATGCTTTGATCATCTAAACATTTTATCAAACACTTGGTGGGCATGAAGCTTCACAACCTTTATTAATGGTGTTTTATTCACCCAATCCCCATTATTTTACTTATAGCTGATTCTAAAATCTCAATTAGATGTAATTAACATCATTCTTCATCACCCATATGAATACAACAATCCCAAGTCAACAATCCAAAAACCCTAGCATAGTTCATGTAATTCTCTTTATCAAACCCATTTACTATTCTCCCAAGAACTCATCAACACTTTAATCATCATGAGAAAGTCATGAAACATACCTTAGATAGTGGTTGAACAAGTCTTGAGTGGATTTACTCCTCTAGCACCAAAACCCTACTTCACTTCCCTCGGATTTTCTTGAATTAAATAAACTTTGGTTGGGTTTCATACACTTGGGTTCATGGATTTGGTGTTATTGATCATGGGTTTCCCTTGAATTTTCTTGTGTATGAATGCTAGAGAGTATTTTAGAGGTTTTCTCGACCAAGAATGATGAAAATATGATTTTGGTCGAGTTGGGTCTTATTTAAAGTAGTCCAGAAAATTCTGGACTGACACAACATGCGACACACTTTGCGGGATGCAAAGCATGCTTTGCTAAATGCATGTTGTGTCGCAAACCATGCAGGACCTCAAAAATTTCACCGGCATACTTTGCTACACAACTGCGTGGCCGATTGTCGTGTTTGCGGGCCGCATGCTGCGCCAGAACGTGATATTCTGCCCAAACAGTCTGTCGTAGATTGGCCATAACTTCTTGTATATAGCTCTGTTCAAGACCCATAATATACCGTTGGAAATCTATTTCAAAGGGATACAACTTTTATTAAGGAAGTTTTCCTAAATTCCAAATTAATAGAGGGGTTATGGTCGTTGTAAATAAGATCTTCTATAAACTCACTTGCAAACATGCCCCGTAGAGTGGCTTCCAACTTTGCTTTGCCCAAAGACATTTCTTATGAATTGATTGGTAATCAAAACACTTCCTATAAACCTCATATTGGTTCCATTATATTATCATTTTATGGGTCAAACCTTCGCCCGAAGCTACGAGGTGGTACACCTTAGCGGAAGCGGATTTGCAGCAATCACGACTCGTGTCACCAGTCGTCGGGAACACGAAGGGGATGAATCACCTTTGTCTACAGCCTAAAGAGTCCTCCAACGGATGCAAAGAATTAACCTTAACCCTAGCTGTTTCTAGGTTTTAGTACGCGTCTTCCAATAGAGTTAAAAGTTGGGCTAACTAATGGGCCGTCTAATTAGCTAGCCCCCTTTATGGGTGTAGTAGGCCCAAAACTATTTTTTCCAACACATATATTTGAGTAATCTTTAGAGAAAATACATCATTTCACCCCTAAACTTGTCCGCACAACTCACTATAGCAATTAAACTTAACTTGTAATTGTATACCCCTTATTGTTGTTTGAGGTGAAATAAACACCTTCTAATGTTGATGTGGCAAAAAAGAAAAAAGAAAAAAGAAAAAGAAATTTAGGCAATTAAATAACATAAAAAGGTGGGCCCGCTGATATATGTAATATTATTATACAATAAATCAATAAAATAAAATAAAATGGGCCTTTTCTATTTCTTCTAAACCCCCCTCCCAGCCCCACGCTTCCTTTCCCTCTCCTCCCTCTCCATCGTTTGAAGCTCAGTGGAACCATTAATAACCTAAAATGAACGATTAAATACCAGCAATATGGACATCAAATTCTTATTGTTAAGAAAGGCCCAATTTTGATTCTACGCCCCCACTACCCCCTCCCTTTCTTCTTCGCAGCCACCCCTCCCTTTCTTCCCAATTTTCTCTGTTCATAATAATCTTTCTAACTTAGCTTATATACAGAGAAAAAATGGAAATGAGGGTGGTTTTTTATTATCTTAATCTCAACGGGTGTCCGCTGGATTATTTTATCACTGCTTCCTCTTGTTTTTCTTTGGAAAGGGGGTTGTTGTTGGGGAAGGTGAAGGTCTTTGGATTTGATTGGTTGCTGATGATGAAGAAATGCAACAATGGAAGAGTGTACGGAGGTGGAGCCGTGTAACGGCGACGTGATTCGACGCATATTTACTGTGTGAGTGAGAGAGGAGAGGGTGACGACTGTGAAGATGGGAAGACGGGAAACAAGGAGAGGGAAGATGCCGGGGGGGAGGGGGCGGGGAGAAGAAGGAGAAAGGGCCTGGGGCCCATATATATATATATATATATATATACATACATACATACATACATACATACATATATATATATATATATATTGCTAAAGTCTAATTGCATATAAAAATATATGTAAGGAAAAGGAAAAATAATGAATAAATAAAAAGAAAAGAAAAAAGAATTAAAAAATCAAATATTAGATAATTTTTGACATGGCAACGACGTGGCGTTGATGTGGCAATGATGTGACGCGTGTGTAATACACCCCCTCATTGTGAGACTGGTATTATAATCTCAGAGTGGTATTTATTTCACTTCATACTAGATTAGGGGGTATATAATTACAAGTTAAGTTTAATTGCTAAAGTGAGTTGTGCGGTCAAGTTTAAGGGGGAAATGATGTATTTACTCTAATCTTTATTGTATAGTTTTATATTTAGAAGAGCGTATAGGATAGTAATGATAAGCATAGCCCCATCTAAATAACCGAAATACTAACAAAAGACGGCATGTGACATGTTGGTGCAAACATCAATTGTCATGAGGTTAAAGTCTTATCATACAAATTAAAAGACTGTTATATATAAAAATATATATATATATATGTTAAATATATATATATATATATATATATATATATGTAATTCTTCCAAAACCCTCCAGATTCAGAGAATCCTTTTTCAAGCGAAAGTTTATTTGTTTTAAGCAAATGTGAAGTGAAAGTTTTACTATCTTTTATTCTGGATCTTATCATCGACCATATTTCAGCTCACAAAAAATGGCAGATCAGGAACTTTTATTTTTTTTAATGTGATTTCATATTTTTATAGCTTTCTGATGAGAACGTCCGTCAAAATTGATGTTTTATAGTATATATGCGTAAAATATGATAGTCAAGCTATATACACAACATAATTTTTCCGATGAAGGGCGTTCAACTAACCCATTCACTAAGGTAGCTTCGTCCCTGTCCTCATATGGCGTAGGTCATTAATGATGTGGTATTCCATTCATATTTGTTCATGCATTTATAGTTAGCAAATCATCCTATACTTATCTTCATTACTAACGGAGTTTCAACATAAAATAAATGAATTCTATGTGTTTTTTAAAAGCAAGTTCAAATTCACTTTTTAACTTTGGACTACGGCTTAAGCTTATCCTCAGCTTGGAGTTCCATTAAAAATCAAAGCTAAACGAGTTTTTTTTTCCTAATGACAAGGGTAATATTAGACCAAAAGTTTAACAGAGAACAAAGTTACTCAATTTTCGATTGATAATATAATTGACATTTGACCCTTCTACCATTTATTAATCAATGAATTGGATCAAAGTAAGTCAAATGAAGAAATATTAATCAAACCCGCTCAACATGACTCAATCTTCTCCCTTTTCTGTTTTGCTATTTTCTAGTAAAAATGTGAAAGTGTATTATTGTTCTAATAGTCATGTAGGTTCTTCCAAACGCACGATGTCCAAATTAAAGATTTTGAATGTTTGGTTTTGGTTGTAATTTGAACCATCATGTTACATTATATTGACCTATTTTGACTCAATAATTTGGTGGATCTTTACAAATTCATTATATTGAGTCAAGTCAACAAACGAGTCATAATCCAACATGTTTAAAGTTGAACAATTCGCATGAATTACTGAAAACTATGTTAATCTTACCATCTCTACTCGTGATTATTATCCAGAATTTGCAATAGTAGTAGCGGAAAGTATTATTTCAAGTTGTAGAATTCGAATGAATTACTGAAAATTATGTTAATCTTACCATCTCTACTCATGATTATTGTAACACCCCGTACCTTTAACTTAAACTTTGATCATGATCCTACACTTAGAAGATTAGATAAAGAATGTGGGAGTTAGAATTTCCCTGTTCAGTTGTAAGATGGTGGTTTACGCCCACGAACAGTGACAGTATTTCAGTTTAGGCCCATGAACAGTGATCGTAAACTGGAACCAAGAATTTGTGAACATTCTGGAATTTGGCATTTTGATGTCACATGGTTAAATAAGGATCGTATTTCGCTTACTTACGGCTCGTATTTCAAAATGTATTCGGAATTTGGGAAAACTTCCTCGACAAAAGTTGTAGATCTTTGAAATACCTTTCCATCGGTATATTGTGGGGGTCAAACGGACATCTGTTTAAAGAGTTATGGCCATTTTACTGAAGAGAGGCAGTGCAGTCCGTAAATTAAAATACGGACCGTAAATCAAAATACGGTCCGTATTTCAAAATACGGCCACCACTGTTCTGGACGTAAACTGTAATTTCACAGGACAGTATATATTCGTCCATACCAGTTCAAGTCATTATTTTTCATTCCCTCAAACCCTAGAACGACCTCCTACTCTCCTCCATCATCAAGAACACCAAGGTAAGCCCACTCTAATTATTCCAACTCAATTCTAATATATATCCTTGTAATCTAAACAAGAAATCATCATTCCTAATCTAGGGTTTTCAAGAAAACCCATATCAAGATTCAAGAATCAAGATTTGGAAAATCTTCTCCAAAATTCAAGTATTTAATTCAAGTTTTAGAGCAATTAAGGTATGTAGAACTTCCATCCACATGTGGGAATCTCTACGTTCTTCCCCATGCCCTATTTCTTGATATTCATGAAGTTCAAATCCTAGGGCATTAAACCCAACATATTGGTAGCCCGTATTTATGTATTTATGTACATGAATCTTGTATCTATATTCGTTATTGTATTCCTAATCTTCCATTACGGTTATTAGAAATCCCTGCCTTAATCCATGAATCATGAATTCTTCCTCATGTGTTCTCATTATGTTTATATGAAACTTTATGATTCTATCTAGCAAGTTACAAGCATGTTTTCAAGTCAATTATATATATGATTACGAACTATTGTTATTACTCATGAATCAAGAACACGTTTGCAAGACTATGACAAGTTATCTTATGAAACTATATTTCAAGTTATTTCACGAAACCATGTTTACAAGTTATTTCGTGAAATCATGATTACAAGACAAGTACAAGTTAATTCACGAAAATCACGGGCTTCTTAGCCAATTATATTATGTTCATGTTTTGGGAGTTGCACGAATTACGAGAAGGCTCGGATGGCCGAAACTATGTAGCCACCATAGGACAAGGATCGCTCCGCCCGGATAGGACGATACCTTAATTTTACATCGAATGGATCCATGTGCACGATACCATCTTATACCCCGGCAAGGTATGAGGGCTTTGCTGATCGCGGCGAGGACCAGACTCTACGTACCCACGTGGTGATATCACATGTCGGTTGATGAAATGCTCTCCCTACTTATCATGTTTTGCTTATGTTATATATATATATATATATATATGTACTCATGCTCATGCTCATGTTCATGTCCAGCTTTTCAGTTTCAGTTCTTATCATGTTATTCCTTGTCCCATGTTATTTCTTTCAGTTGCTTTGCATACCAGTACATTCAATATGCTGACGCCCCCTTTTATTGCCCAGGAGCCTGCATTTCACGATGCAGGTACTAATATACAGGACGACACATCTGCTCAGTAAGACAGCATTCGTATCAGCTTATTGGTGAGCCCCACCTCATTCGGGGTTTAGTCAACTTTTGTTTTATGATTAGTTATGCATCTAAGGTATACTGGGGGCCTTGTCTCAGCAAGTATGTTTTCCAGTCAAACTCATGATAGAGGTTTCACAGACTAAACAAGTCAGTTATGTTATGTCAGACATTCAGAGTTGTATAGCCATTTTTGGCTCATTCATGTTATTTCCGCACTCATATTTAAAAAAGTATTTTTATTAAGTATTATGACTTATTACGTTTTATAAAGGCTTATCATGCATTCACGTTATATTCCACTCATGTTATGTCTCATGATGATTCAGCAAGCCATGTGGTTCGCTCGGTCACATGCAGTAAGGCACCGAGTGCCGTGTTTCGCCCAGGCCATGGTTCGGGGCGTGACAACTATTATCCTGAATTTGCAATAGAAGTAGTGAAAAGTATTTCTTGTTCAACAGGAGTAATATTGTTACACCTCAGAAAAAAAGAAGTTGAGTCCATGAAATAATTCTGCGGGCGAACAGTAGACGCGGATGAACAGTAAAAACACATAAATTAAAAACCGAGAAAATCTAATTTTTTTTCATTTTCTACCCCTCTCTCTCACTCTAAACTCTCTCTAAACCCTCCCAAACCCTCCTAAAAGATCTCTAAATCTTTCAAGTTGAATTCCTCCAAATCAAATCAAGATTTCATCTTAGGAATTGGAAACTAGTTAGGAAAGGATTATAGTATTTGGTGCTTGATGTGTGGCTGATTATTGAAGCTTGGAGCTAGGATTTTAGTTGAGTTTTCTGGGCAATAAGGTATGTAATATACTCTACTCTTGTTAATTAAGTTATTCATGGGAGAATTCCCTAGTTTAAAGTGAAGGAAATTATGTTATGAAGTCATAGATTAGTTGGTTGATATGGTTGCCTTGAGGGTTGTTTTTGATTGGAACTTTGAGAGATTTCTAGGTGCTTATATTGCTATATGAGGTTGTTGATATTTTTGTTGATGTTGTTGATAAGTTGTTGTTCTTGAATTTGGGAGAATAAAGTATATAAAGATATTGTATACAAAGCGTATACCGGGCTGTTTTGTGCCGATATTTGGGGCTGTTTTATGTAATTTTCCTGGCTGTTTTATGATAATATTTTGGGGCTATTTTATGTGATTTTCGTGGCTGTTTGTGACAATATTTTGGAGTGTTTTTATGTAATTTTCGTGGTTATTTTGTGACTATATTTTGGAGCTGTTTGGTATAATATTTGTGGCTGTTTTGCGATGATATTTTGGGGACTGTTTTATGGTCGTTATGGACTGTTTTGTGGGCTGGAATATCAGGGGATTGGCTGTAGTTGTTGTTGTTATATTATGGTTATACGGAGATAAAGAAGTGTATACAAGCATTGGCATTCGAATGTATATTGGGCTGTTTTGGGAGTAATTTAAGAATGGATTTAATTCTAGTTTAATATGAAATTGTTGGTATTGTTGTTGTGGTATTTTGATTGACGTTTGGCTAAGTTGAAATTTCGAGGATTGTTAAGTTTACAGGGGAAATGCTGCCCAATTTTCTCTGGAACTTACGACGCGTTCTTATAATCGATTAACTAATGTTAATATGAATTCTCCCGTGAAGGTAACGACGTGACATTGGGGGAGAGCAAGTGAACGATAACATAGCTAAACGACAAAGGTATGTGAGGCTAGTCCTTTCTTTCTAATGGCATGAATCCTATAGCATAAGTTCCCTTCCTCTTAATGAGTTCCTATATTCCGGAAAGCTAGAAGCTTATATCCATAAATATCTATATAAGATAAGAGATATGATATGATGATGCCATAGTGATAATGATGTTATTTATTGCTTACACTCACCTTATGTTCTAATTCCTTCAAGGTGAGGCAGAATGTCAATAATTGCTCCATAATGAAATCGGGAAATCACGACCTTACATCACCCCGATAGAGTATAGTTGATCTTGAGTCTTATGCATGTACTATGATAAGCATATTATGATAATCATATTATTACAAGTATTTTTGATGAGCATGTCATGATCATATTACACCGCGCCTAGTTGGCCGGGCAGTCACCGCTAAGGCGGGCAGCTATACGGATACACCATGACCTTTTGGCATGGGCAGACACCACTAGTGGGCGGCATGAGATGGTACCCCGGACGCGGGCTAATGTTATTGATTATCATACCGTTCCGATATGGTCGTGCATTTATATACATATGTGTTATGCATACATGAGATGTTGAGTATGGAAGTAAGTCGCACGCAAGTATGCCTCTATGATTCATAGTTAGTTACAGATTATACCTTATTTTATTGATGCCTCCCTATTTCATTGATGTATTATTATTGATTATGCCTCTCATACTCAGTATAATATTCGTACTGACGTCCGTTTTCTTGGACGTTGTGTTCATGCCCACAGGTAGACAAGGAGACGATCTTGATCCAGGTGCATAGGAGTTAGCGGCTGATTTGAGAGCACTCCATTGTTCGGAAGTGCTTATGGTTATTCTGTTGTGTATATCTATGTATATTTTGGGCATGACGGAGTCTTGTTCCGCGTATATGTATAGTACTTCAGTAGAGGCTCGTAGGTACGCAGTGTGTGTAGTATGGTCTCACAGTTTTTACGTAGATGCATACTACTATTTTGATAGCCTAAGGGCTTATGTTTATAAAAGTACGATTTCTAGCATGAATTGTATATGAATTTGATAAAGAAGAGTATAAAAAGTATAGTGAGCAGTATAGTGAGCGGTGCTCGGTGGTTAGCCCCGGGTGCCCGTTGTGGCTCCTAGTCGGGTCGTGACAAATATAAATGAATGTTATACAATTATTCTTTACCATGATTGTTTTCTTCTCAAAATACTATGGCTCTTATAATTGAGTTGTGGACTGCATGTTTCATTTGGTTGCACATCTTGAATTTGAGAGTTAATATTTTCAATTACTTCCCTTTCCATCTTTATTAATTCCACTATTAAAAATTATCCAAAATTTCGACGGAAGGTGTCGTATCAACTTTGAATGTAAGACTTTGTTCAAGACAAATTGTTAACTGATTCTGTTATAGCCCGTATTTTGCACGTTTGGATATTTCAAAGTCATCGTGGAAAGTTAAGGGCGAGACCATTTTCCGAAATCATTTCAATGTACAAGTAGGTTATGAATATTGTTTACAAGTATTATTAGTATGGAAATATTGAGAAAGGTCAGGGGTAAAAAGAGAAATTTACAAGATGGCCAATGGAAATAATGTGGAAGGTTAGGGGCAAAATCGTAATATTGAGAAAAGTCGAGGGGCAAAAAGGGAATTTCACCCAAGTTTCATGAAAATTCCAAAGAGGCCATATTGGCCATGTGACAAAAATAAACAAAAAGGAAAAAAAATATAGAAAAAGATGACCAAGAAGTCATCCTTTTTTTCAAAAATTCAAGAAATCTCTAGAGAGGGGCATGTGCCCCTCACATGCTTGGAGAGATACCAATATATATATATATATGAGTTGCCTTCTATTCAAGAACAAAAAAAAAAAAAAGAAAGATGAAGAGCAAGGAGAAGGCCTATTCGGCCATGGCTAAGAAAAAAATAGCCATTGGAAATCTTGTGCCAAAAATTATTTTCTTCATGTATTCCTACCAATTCAAGGGTTCTCGACAACGTGGTATAATTATTTCGGAGGATAGGACGCTTGTTTCATCGATGTAGCATCTTGGTCAAGTGAAGGAGTTAGAAGGAAAAAGGTAAGAACTAGTCTCTTTTATTTTGTTATGATGGTTTATATATGTTGTAGGTTGAAGAAATGGATGAAGTATATGAAAATATGTGTGTTGCGTGCTTGGGCCGTGTGTGCATGTGATGTGTTGTGTGGAAGATTAAGTTCATTTTATGTTGCGAGTTGCTTGTTGTGGTATGAAGAAATGCATGAAATTCATGGAAATAATGTGAGTTGTGTGTGTGGCCGTGTAGTGGTGTTGTGGCCGTGGGTGTGTCTTGTCGTTGTGTAGAGAAAGAATGAATTAATGTTATTAGTGTTTTGGTTGTTGTTATGTGTAGAAATGAATGAAAAGCATAGAAATGTTGTGTGTTGAATGTGAGCCGTGTGGGTGTGTTATGTATGTTGTAGCCGTGTAGGGGGTGGTCATGTTGGAATGATGAACTGATATTATTTAATGTCTTGGTTGTTGTTGTGTGGGTTCTATGACAAAAATGAAGGTTTAATGATTTAAATAAGTTGGGATCATTTGTAGGTTGTTGGAAAAGATAATTGAATCATTTTGAAAGTTATTGAATTGAATAGAAGTGGATAGTGAAGTGTTGTTAGTATTGTTGTTGGATTGGCCGGGTTGAATTCCCGGATTACTGTATGTTGATTTGGGCCGAGCCATATTCTCGGGACGGTGTATTTACAGAGGAGGTGCTGCCGAAATTTCGACAGAAAGTAAGCGAATTTATTTGGGAGATTAAGACAAGTATTGGTTAAGAATGAATTCTTAAAGCTTTATAATTAATATTTGGTAAATGTGACCAAATTGTAGATTTTGGCAAACTTGGAGCTGGGATTTGGAGTAGCGTAAGAAGCGGAAAAGGTATGTAAGGCTTACTCTTTCCTTCTTTGGCATGTCTTAGATATAATAGGCTTGAATACGTGCCTCGGGGACCACTCTAATTCTAGAAATCCGAGTTTGAATTTAGTTACTATTCATTCAGTAGAATTGAACAAAATAAGGTACGCTTTTTTTGTAAAGAAGTGTTCAAACGTTCGTAACTCTTGAAAATGAAAGCGGAACGCCTTGAAACCTTCGAGGATAACCCAATGAGACGTAATGGCCACATTTTTATGTTTGCTACCCGACTTGACCCGAGGTGGGCCCACAATCCCTGAGACCTATGTGTATTGTTCTATTTGCCTTATTTCCGTACGATAATTAATGGAGACTTTTGGCTAATGTTCCGTGTTTGCTATAAGTATCCGGTAACTCAGATATGAGTATTCTGATTTGACTATCCTGACATAAACACTTCGATACGAATGATCTGATATGAGTATTCTGATATAAGCACTCTGATGTAAATATTCTGAAATAGAAATTCTGATGTAAGTATTCGGATATAAGCGTTGTGATATAAGCATTTGATACAAGTATTTTGATATGAGCATTCTCTGTAAGCTTTAATGTTCTTCATACACGATCCCGGATCGCTTGAAACGTCCGAAGAGGTCTCTGCACTTCAAAAGCCCATAACTTTTTGATACTAATTTGGAAGGACCCGAACCTTGCTTCTGGATCTTCATATGTCGGTAAGTGTACGTATCCATCGAGTCTGGATTTATGTGCATATGGTTTCTCATGGTTCTGCTCGTGCATGGCTTAATGTATCTTTCATCGAGTCCGGGCCGGGGCATGTTATGTTCTCGTGCGTACTCTACGGTATGATTCCGATTCACCGAGTCCCGGCCGGTGACATGTTCTCGTGCGCATTTCACCGCATTGTTCACCGAGTCCCTCGTACTTGCGGGCGGGACACGTTATCCGTATGTGTTTATGATGATACGGGGATGGCGGCCGGATGGCACTTGATATTATCCACCGAGACCCGATGGAGGGCGGGACACGTTATGTATACTTGGTACATGATTCGACATGCATGATTCTATACTACCGAGTCCCTTAACAAAGGGCCGGGACACGCTATTTGCATATATGATATATGATTTTGTTATGCATGATTTTAACTACCGAGTCCCTCACGGGAGGGCCGGGACACGTTAGACACATATGAGACATATGATATCATTTGAGCATCTCCGTGCATTCGGTATTCGTCCGATGTATGTCATCTTTTGAACGTTCGTACGTTCCGTATTTCGTCCGATATATGCGCATCTCGAACATTCCCCGTACGTCAGATTCCGTCCGATATATGACATCGTCTGAGCATTCTGTACGTTCGGTATTCCGTTCGGTATACGAACTCATCTGAATATTCTGTACGATCTGCACTCCGTCCGACGTGTGACATCACCGGTGCATACTGTATTTTCTGCACCTTTTCGGACATACGATCCGTAATTGCTAAATACGTATTTTGATATTTTCTGGATGACTCGCCTATCCTCCGCACTCTTTATGACATATGAGACAGTACCTAAGACTTGAGTCTGGAAAGTAAGCGTCTGGTATTTTGACTATTTTGAGTAATGTATTTATTTATTTATTTTTTTTGTCTTGTCTGTCTCGGTTATGGTTTTGTTTTCTGTATTGCATGCCTTACATGCTCAGTACACTTTTCATACTGACCCTCCGTCTTCGGGAAATTTCGCGTCTCATGCCACGTGTACTCCCGCATGAAGTTATTATTGAAGATGTTCCGGCGGAGATGGCAAGCCCATTTTCCTGTGAGTGCCGCCGAGTCGAGTTTGTCCGTTATGATTTACGGATCCGTGTTGGAGACTTTGCGCACAACGTCGTGGGTGTTCCATTAGCCGTTACGTTGTATGTATTGGTTACCGTTCAATTACGTATTTTATGTAATTTGAAAGCAACGAAAATAATTATTTTTGAAAGTTGTATTTTGTATTTTATCCTTATTAGAGAAAAATTTATGTGCGTAGTAAGAGTCTGAGGGTTGTAAGTTTGAAAGCCCATCACACCCTAATAAGGTTAGGGTGTGACAGATTCGACCTTGTTATGTGAGGAATTTTTAACCAAACACACCCTAAGAATCGTTGTAAAGAGAAAATAGTTCATTTTAACTCACTGTATTAATCACAACTAAAAAATGCACAGAAAGTAACCTCCTTTTAACTTTGACTATATCTCATAACATTTCCTCTAAAACACCAGACAAAACTCATTTCAACTCACTATATTCACAACACAAAGAAATTACACAAAAAGTACAGTAATAAGTCATATCATGCTCACTATACGCTATGGTTTCATGTTCACTTAATTCCTCCTTTTACCTTTTCGTTTCTTGTACTTCCCTTTTCCTTTTCCCTGCTTTCCAGCACCCTGGTCACCGCCTCGGGTCTCAAAAGTACTGACAGATGGAAGAAGATCCGTCGAAGCAACTTCATTACATGCTACATCAAGTTTCTCCGCGCATTGGTTCTCTAACGCGACACTTACATCCTTAGGCACGATGAGCTGATTCAAGAAAGCTTCTAGCTTGGGCTTTTTTGACAGAATGCTCTTTAGCAATTGTTCAATGCTTTCTTGTTCCAGAGTGCTGCATAACATTAAGCACAAAATACTTAAAAAAGGTTTTATTTAAAGATATGAAAAAAATTCATGTACAAAAACATGCTAGGAGAAGACGGTATCAAGACCAGCTTAAATGAGCAGAAATTTTCACCAAAAGGGATGCTCTTTTTGTATCTCTTGCAACTTATGGAAACTAAAGATCGTGACCTCATTGAAAATCTTGAGAAAAGTAAGCAAACAATTTAATGTTTTGCGTGTAAGGTTTGAGAAATGTATGAGGAGTATCCAATACAGGCACGAATTCTAGTGTCGGATTCGGCAAAATCTAAATTTTAAGATTCGGGAGTGCGATGATTCGGCTAAGATTCAAAATTATTACAATGGAGCTATAAAGAAATTCTAAATTTTGAGAGAGAATCCAAAATTTTAAGGTTCGGGTATATGTTTGTCCAACATTGCTTGAGAGGATAGAAATCAAAATTCAAAATTATAAAAATTTGTCCATGGACTATATTTGTATAACTTTTATGTTTGCATGCAACTTAGTAAAAAATAGGAGTCCAAATCCAAAGGGCGGTCTAAAAAGGGACGTTTGGATAATCAACCTTAAAAGAGCATGCTCCTATTTTATAAAGTATGTGCAATCACTCAAATAAAAAACAACCTCTGGGGCCAGGGGGCACATTTTAAAGATGAAGTGTTTGAATGAATTTCACATGTCACTATCCATATTAAACCTTAACATTTAGAACTCGACAGCAGCCACGTCGTATGCCCCTCGCCGTTCATATTAAAATTGGCGAGGGGTGGTGGAATTACGTTTTATTGATCTAAAATGACACACTTAACCAAAAGTAGCACAGTATGATATAATCCAGCAGAAAAAAAAAAAGTTAAAAAATGGTAAGAAACAGCAAACCTTTTATTCATTAATGAATCGAGTTGTAACAGCTCCTGAAGCATATTACGCGCTTCCTCCATCATGTCCTCGCCAGCATAAAGTTTCTTCCCCGAGCACAGATTAATTGCACCCGTCAAGAAGTTCATATTAGCATTCATTTCCTCCTTAAAACAGCAAAAAACACAAGTTCAGTAACTTAGTAGGAAGAGACAAAAACATGAAAACAAACAATTCAACAAGCACAGAGTTTTACTGAATTCCAAGTCATAACACTAAGAGAATTAGGATTAATTTCACCTTCAGATTAACCGTTAAGTCAAGTGCAGAAGTTCCACAGCCATCATTGCCAATAGACTTCAAGACATTCGATATTTCCTGAAACACGGCCCAATTCATCTGTTGATCTGACACGGAAGTAACTGCCGAAGGTGGCATTGCCAAACTGTTTGGTTGATCACCAGAAATTACGGAAATTTTCCCGGATGGATCAGACATGACTTCCGGAACAGTGACAGTTTGAACTAGTGAACTGTCACTTCTAGGTGGAAGCAACAAACTCAAGATATCTTCTCTGCTGCAGTTTGTTCCCAACTGCACCGAAACAACATTGGGATACTCGACTTCCGTAACAATCTCACCAAGGGTGACAACCAAAAGAGGATCTCCACACTTTTCAAAAGCTTCTCCAAAATCATTTATCTGAACGTAATTAATCTCCATTCCTCGCTGAAGAATGTCATAAAGTTCCTCCGGAAGCTGGTTCCTAACATCATCGATACTGAGTACTTTGAAAAGAACATCATAGTATTTCTCACAGTTCACACACAGTAAGCACAGGACAAGAACCAGTCTCAAAAACATTTGCTTATAGTACAGATGAATGTTAATTCTCGATCGTTCAATCCACTCAACTGTACCTGCTTTATCATAAATCAATTCTTGCACCATCACGAGTACGGAATCATAAAATTCTTCTAGAAGCTGTGTGTTAATTGCATGCGTGGAAGTCTTTCGGGCTTCAAACTGCTCAGATATCAGCCACTCCACAAATGAAGATTTTGCAGTGAAGAAGATTCCACGATATTGAGATACCAAAATCAGGAAGCGCTCAAGAAGATACAAGAAGCACACTGGGGAGAAAAAGTCATCTATTTTCATCCAATTTGCGCTGAAGGTATCCTGCAAAGCATCACAAAATTTCCGCAATAACGTAACCTCCATAGTTTCCGCCGCATTGTTTGAAGATCCCTCAGAACATTCAAGATTACCGTCGCTCGATAGAACTTCTTGAAATTCCAACAATTTTCCTCCAACAGAATCGCCTGACTCAAAATCTTCCATACATTCCCTCTGTTTCATGCAATTGAGAGTTTCAAAGAATGACTTCCAAGGAACATCCGATGGGATTCTTCCAACAACTTTCTTGTACAGCTCCTCGGAAAGATTGCCAGAAGCAAGCCATATCATCACTATCCTTCCAATCTGTCCATAACTAAGAAGATCACTGGTGCCAATGTCTCGAACAATGAATTCTTGAAGTACGTCACATGAAAGCTTTGTTCTCCTTAGAACAATCATACTGTCCACCATTGATTGTCGGGGATCGAGGGGGAATATCTTTTCAAAGTATTTTCCAGACAATATCAGAAAGTTATGTATTCTCCCATCATGGTGTTCGGACTCCAACAAAAACTTTGCGATCTCGTACACATTTAGTAGGCACATGCTTTGACAAAACAGAGGCATTGACTTTACGGCCAACTCATAGAGGGATGCAAGAGTTTCGAGAACTTTAAGACCAACTACGAGTAATTCTGTATGCCAATGAGTCCGGGCAGCAGAAATAAAATGCCGAGCATCAACAAATACCATCTGTTTGTTCCGTTTAATGACAAAGTTTTGAATGTTTTTGACCCATTCGGCTGCTGGATGAAGCAGAACATACGTAATGTTGAGACCATTCATCTGCTGCCTTGCGCCAAAGTATTTTAGGCAGAATTCTCCAATCTCCTTGAATTCACCATAATTTACGTCTCCGAGGCACTGGATAGAATCAAGAACATCGATGACATTCTTCTTCCACGAATTCCAAAAGTGAAGCATTGTCCCAACACTAACCTGGCAGCACGAAATCAGTTCTTCCAAATCATGTAGATTGCCCAATAACTTATCATCCCAAACATACTTCTTTACATCCACTCGAATATGAAAATCCAAGATTTTTCTACAGCACAACATTTCACCAAGGAAACTTTTACTTTTCTGAGAGGAACTGAATATATGCTTCAAGTCGGACCAGTCACCTGACTCACCTGCTAAAACTTTAATCTCAGTGCACATGGTTTCAAAATTTGACCCATGCTTCGCGAACGACGTCGCCTTCTTTAGGAGTTCATCCTTTCGCACGAACGATTTCAAAGGCCAACCTTTGCTTCCGTCCATCCATAAGGAGTGAGAGAGCACATATAAAAGGACGAGTGAGCACGCCTTATCGAAATCCCCTCCCTTCCCGAGAAGATCAGCTTCACAAAGAATATCACCATTCAGCCGTGCTATTTCCGCTGCTTCAGCAAAGTTTCCTGATTCTTCTTCTAAGAATTTCAGCTTACATGTCCATCGAGGCAGCTTTCGAGACATTAAGATATCTCCGCGATGTCCTATAAGGAACCCGACCATCACTACATTTATTCCTCCAATAGTCAACCTTAACATCTAAAGCTCTATTTGGCTTTACTTCAGTAAAGGAGATTAATTCAGCAAATGGTGCTTTGACTATGTCTTTCAAAGAAGCAGCAATTTCGGCTCGCGTTTCTTCCAGTAAGGGGAAAAAGAAAGAACCAAAGTAATGATCCAGTGATTCAAATGATTCTGGAATCTTCTCCGCCTAAACGACAACACGAAATCAAATTTACATGGTAACTTATGAAAATGTGACAAACACAACACATACTAGGGGGTATCCATTTACACAATTATCAATTTATCTCTTGAAAGTTCAAAAACAAATAACCTTTTTCAAACAGAAAAGGGAAACTTTTGAAAGTTAAAGGACATGTACAGCTTGTTGGATGGTTGTCACGTATCGTTTCATAATATATTCTATTGTGCTATATTGATTCGATAAATACAATGTTTGGATCGATTGTATCTTTTCACGTCTAGATAGTGGCGGAACTAAGTAGTGCCAAGGGCCCCTTCATCAGAGAATTACACTGTGCAATAGAATAAAAAAGATCTTTTTTGGTAATACGTGAGCTATTGAATCCCCTAATACGTGAGCTATTGAATCCCCTTGGCACGAAGAAAAATTCAAGTATAGTCTTAAAGGGGGTTCAAAAGTCATAAAGGGGGTTCAAAATTGCTTTAAGTCATATGTTCAAGTTATAACTGTGAACTTCTACAACTTTTTTGAATCCCCTTGTATAAACTTCTGGCACCGCCACTGTGTCTGGAGAATAAGCTTACAATATAACAAAGAAAAAGTAGAGTACAGTATAGAGTTAATTATTATAAGACAAGGTAGGGTAAAGGATAGAATAGGATTATTAGATAATATTTAAGAGCAAGATGAGAATAACAAACAAGGTAACAATGCAACCACGCCAAATCGATCGTTACATGAAATGACACTTTTCTTCTTTACATAAGAATGAATTTGACAATACAATACACTACAATAGGTAACAACCAACGGGTGTGTCATTGTCCCTGAAAAATGCTTTTCTAGTTGTTCTGATGGAGTGTAAAAAAATACTTTTCCAGAACAGTATATATTAAAATCTAATAATAATATTAAATAATTAGAGGATTTTCTTATGAAAATTTGAGTCATAAAGATTTAAAACAATGTTCAATTGTTAGTTAGAACGAGTAACATGAAATTAATAATCCAAATAATTGTAAAGAACTTGAGATCATTTCCCCGTTTGATGGTTTATGATGACAAAACACTAGCAAATGATCTCTTTAAGGAATGTTTTCCTGAACAATAACTTCTGTCGTACTAAATACACCCTTAAAGAAAAATAATATGTAATTGAAAAAAGGAAAGGAAACAGCCAGAACATATATTCATTACTTAGACATCTTAAGTCGTATCTCACTCTAGTGTTCTTTTTCACATTCCAAATTGAATTCACCTCTAAATCCCTTTCAGATATTACTACTTATAAAAAATAAAAATAAAAATTACAAAAAATGCCCATGCTCCTTAATCCATGATGTAATATGCTAATATGCAATAACTATTTAAAGATCAAACCAAAAAAAAAAATGTGCACAATGTAAGTCATGCAACATTTTCATTTTTATTATTCCAAAATATTGCTACTCCAATGTTTCATAAACAAATTTTAAGTATCCCTTCGCTTTACTACAAAAATAAAGCGCTAGAAGCATTTTCATTTTTATTATTCCAAAATCCAATACAACACACAGAAATGGAGGAATACGAAGAAGTTACAGTGGTAGATCACGTTTCTCACACAGTCAACAACAATCCGGATCCATACGGGTTCGGGTCGGATCCATACCCGACTCATCAATCAACTCCTTACGAATTCTGAAGGAAAACATTTTATTTTTTAGGGAAAATTACGCTCTATGTCAATTTTTTGAAAATATTTACTCTACGTAGCCCATATTTTTGAGTTTGTTACCCGATTAGCTCATATTTGTGTATAAACACCTTCATAAACTAAAAGGTTGATACATTATATATAATGCTGTCCCCCCAAGTATAATGTTGTATAATACTACGTCTGCTTTAATTTATGTGATAAACTTTCATTTTAAATCTGTTCTAGAAAGAATGATACATTTCTATAGATAGAATAATACATAAACAGGCCCTCAAACTTAGCATCAGCTGGTAACTATGTCCTCTAACTTTGGGTGTGCACAAGTAGGTATCTCAACTTGTATAAATTTGAACACCGTAAACACAAATGCTGATGTGACACATAAAATTTTAGGTGTCTAGATGGTCATTTTGTAAGTTGGAGTGTTCAACTGATAAAGTGGTGACAAGTTGAGGTGCCTACTTGTGCACACCCAAAGTTGGAGCGCATACTTGCCAGCCGAAGCCAAGTTTGAGGTCTGATTATGTATTATGCCATTAATTTAACTTAAAACCTCCTCTCACAAATATATGTGGATTGTGTTAAATCACAAGTTTCAAAAGTCTTTCTTTTTTTCTTAAATTCCGTGCATATTCAAACTATATCATGTAAATTGTGAAGGGAGTATTGTATATTGGGCCACCTGGTGTAATAATTTTTAAAAGCTGTATATTTTTGAAAATATCCCAATATTTTATTCGTGAACTCAATAGATCACTGAATGTTATCTGTAATCTCAACAATAATGAAAATAGGTAGCATGCCTATTCATAATAGTACGAAACCTACTACTTGCGGAAAACTTATTCCTAATACTAATCAATTTTGGTTTCCTACAACTTTGAATTATTTTTTCCAACAGATTCTGAAGGAATTTTTAGCTCCGATGGAGGGCCAGTACTACCACCTCCTAATGAAATGCGAGAGGAAGGCTTTGCCTTACGCGAATGGCGAAGGTTAGCTTTGATTAACCTTTTCCATTTTTTTTGTTACATAGTAAATTAATAAAGGCCTCTTACTAAAAATTAACTTTTTCTCCAATATTTTCAATTTTATTCGAACTCAACTGTATGAATCTGCTGAATATTGTGTAATATCTCGATAAAATAGTTCATGCAATTAAACTATTCTTTTTAAATTTGGATCCTATACTTTCCATGTATGCATGTTATCATATTGTTTTCGATATGCTTGGCCCTATCTCGACCTTTTTTTGTTTTCTCTCTCTTATCTTCTCTCTCTCTCTCGAGCCGAGGGTCTTTCTAAAACAGCCGCCCTACCTTTCGCCAAGTGGGGGTTGAGTGCCGCGTACACTCTACCCTCCCCAGACCCCACATGGTGGGATTATACTGGGCTTGTTGTTGTTGTTGTTGATCCTATACTTTCCATAGATGTAAACGTAGATTGAAAATAATATCAATAAGATAGGCTTTATTTTGCTAGAATTGCGAATGGCGAAGGTTAGCTTTTCCTTCTTTTTTCTTTTTTAAATTTATCGAATTTGAATTTTGGTTATTGCATCAGTAACTACTATTTGATCCTCAACTAGTTAGAGTCAACTGTACGAATCCTTAATATTAGTATCTGCTGAATATTGTGGATTCTCTTAATAAATAAGCTTATACAGATCTTATCCCTTCCTTTAGCTATGGAACTGGTGGTTATACCTCAAGTTAAATGAAAATCATTTCTAGAGGTGGTGCGAGTTTCTGTCTTGGTAACTGCTTGCCAGATTTGGAGCTCTAGTACTATTAATTGTTTTACTAGCTACAGATCCTACCTACATTTGATAGAAAAATCTTATGAAATTCTAAATTAACAGTAATACTAAAAAAGGATACTTCCTCAACTTGTTAGCATCTGATTGCACCTGTTCTTTAACTTGTAATAACTATTTACATATATGTATATGTATGTGTATATATATATACGTGTATATGTGTATATATATATATATATATATATATATATATATATATATATATTGGGCGGGCCAGGTTGGAAATAAAGGTCTTATTTCGTATTTTATTTTTGAACAATTTTTGTTAAATTTTAAATAAAACAGAATATTGCGTCTGTTCAGAAAAAGGAGTGTTTCTTCAGAAACAGTCTCCTCTTAAACTTCTAAAAGTACGAATACATACCAGAAGAAGCGATACTCGGACTCGGGTGCGGGCGTCCGATACGGGTGAGGATCTAGAGACCGGATCCTTCATGATCTAAATTTTAAGTTGCGGGGATACTGATCCAGGTATGGATACGGGTGCGGGGATTCATTTAAAAATAATTGAAATATCTAAAAATCGACCTCAGGAGAAAATATTGATCAAGAGGAGAATGGGAAGGAGATAAAAAGGAAAAGGAGGACATAAAAATTTCAATATGCAAGGTATTCCATTTTTCTTCAAGTCCACCTTAGCTTTTGTTTTGATTATAGAAATCATTCAGATCCTGTTCTAATTTTTCCGTTGATTTTGGTCAAAGTACCCAAAAGCGGTTGACCAGACCGGGTACGGATCCCACACCCACACCCATATATTTTTTAACGCGGGTGCGGCACCGAAAGTGAAGAGTCCGATTAACTTAGGAAGCGATTCAATTTGCACGTATTATACAATTGTTGCTGCATAACGCCCGTTTTTGTTTGCATTTATCGGAGGTTCGAACTGAACGGTTCAGACTTTAAGCCATTGGCGTATTTGTTTACACAAGATCCAAGACTTATTTGGTCCGAATAGTCTTAATCATTAAGATTCGAACCAAGTCTTAATATCATTGCGCATTTTTGTATGTAACTTTTTATCACCAAAATTCTCCAACCCCACCCCCAACCCTCCACCTCAACCCCACCCCCACCCACCCTCCACTCCAACCCCACCCATCCACCTCAACCCCACCACCCACCCCACCCTCCACTCCAACCCTCACTCCCACCACCTCCACCCCACCACCAACCCCACCCCTACCCCACACCACCCACACCAACCCCTACCCCATACTACCCACCCCCACTCCCCACCACTAACCCCTACGCTACACTACCCACCCTCACTACCCCCACCACCAACCATACCCCCACTCCATACCAACCCCACCCTCACTCCCTACCAACCCCAGCCCCACTACCTCCCACCCCTCAACCTAACCACCCACACACTCACTCACCCCTCCACCCCCACTCACCACCCACCACGACTACAAAATATCTCCACCATTACTAGTGAATGTAAATATTTCATTTTTTTAATCAAATAATATTTTATTAAATTTGTATTTATTTTCTACTATTTAGTTACTTTTTAATTTGAATTGCATATTTATTATGTTTAAATAACTACATTATGCATATTCAAATATTGAAAAACAATGCGAGCCTTAATGATTAAATGTTCGTACCTACATGTACAACATCTTAATCATTCAGATACGCGATTCATTTTCGCACGTCTTAATCTTGTGAAAACAAAATGAGGCCTCCAAGATATATATACACACTTGGCAACAACACTCTGTTTTACGTACAATTATAGTCTTTGCTTGCGTAAATGAACAACAACATTGATATTCCATTATATTATACAACAAAAAAAAAAAAAAACTTATATTTGCAATTTAGTCCTCCATTAGATAAATTAAGCAAATAGGGAATAAAATAAAATAATTCAAAAAGGAAATAGAGGGTTATGACCTCTATTCAATATGTAGAACTAATTCTCTCATTCCAAAACCTAAGTTCTTTGCTACCCTAAAAAGAGGAATGATGGGAACCACAGGAGGAGGAGAAGGTGTCGATAACTTTTTAAGATGTCCGGACGTTATTCTCAGTGAAATTCAGTCCCAGCTTCCACTGAAAGATGTAGCCAAAACCAGTGAGTTGTCCCGGAGATGGCGCAGCAATTGGGCTGCTCGTCCTCAAATTCATTTGGACGAAGCAGATTTTGGGGCCGATTTTGTAGGAACCAGGGTAAGAGACCAAAAGAAAAGAAAGGACTTCTTGAAGTACTTGGACAATTTTGCGAAGATCCAACAACTGTGCACTTGAGAATTTATTTCTTCAAATCACAGTTGAGGATTATTATGCCAAAGCCATGTTCAGAAAATGAATTATTTTTGCCTTGAAAAATAATCTTAGAAAATTTTGTCTCAGTGCAAGGATGCCTTCCGGTAATGTTTTTGAGTTGGGTAAAGTTGAATTTACAGCACCTAAAACATTGGATGAGTTAGAATTCTTGCATTGTGATATATCCAATGGTTCTTTTACGCTTCCCAATGTGAATTCGCTCTCTCTAAATCATGTCTCTGTTGAGGATAAAGCTGTTGAGAATCTCATCGCCGCGTGCCCTGAAGTTCAAAAGTTAAGCATTCATAGACCTGAAAAGTTGAGAACTATTATAGTTCCAAATTCTACCCTGAAATGTTTAAAAGTCACTATTAGTAAAGATATAACTCGTATAGGAATAGAGTCCCCAAACCTTGAATCTCTTGAATTTGGTTGCTTATGGGCCTATGGCAAACGTAAAGTAGACATTACTTCCCCAACTAAAGTCAGAGTTCACATATTGTTTTGTTAACGACATTGATGGGAGTGTGTCGGAACTTATAAAACAATTCCCTCTACTTGAGAAACTCGTGATCGATTCTACCCTTAAGGTGCACAAGCTTCTTCTTTCTCAACCCGAATCTGCTCAGCTTGTGCTTAAGCATTCCCACATAGTAAATGAGATAAAAATAGACACTCTGAAGTTATAATTGTTCGAGTTCTTTGGTCTCTCTGGTCGATACACGCTTATTCTCGGAATTGAAGCTTCTCGTGAGTTGGATTTGTTCAATTCGAATTAAACCCTAGGGTGCTCAATGCTGGCTGGTACACTTGGATAAGAAACAATTTGAAGTCTTTTGCTCATTCCAAGCATGTAAAGTTGATTTGAGAGCGAATTCACATTGGGAAGCATAAAAGAACCATTGGATATATCACAATGCAGGAATTCTAACTCAACTAATGTTTCGGGTGTTGTAAATTTAGCTTTACCCGAGTCAAAAACATTACCGGAAGGCATCCTTGCACTGAGACAAAACTTTCTAAGATTATTTTTCAAGGCAAAAATAATCCATTTTCTGACCATGGCTTTAGCATAATAATCCTCAACTGTGATCTGATTAAATAAAGTGTCAAGTGCACAATTGTTGGATCTTCGCAACTTCTCACAGGACTTCGCGAATTTGTCCAAGTACTTCAAGAAGTCATTTCTTTTCTTTTGGTCTCTTACCCTTGTTCCTACAAAATCTGCTTCGTCCAAATGAATTTGAGGACGAGAAGCCCAATTGCTTTGCCATTTCCGGGACAACTCACTGGTTCTGGCTGCATCTTTCAGTGGAAGCTAGGATTGAATTTCACTGAGAATACCGTTCGGACATCTTGAAAAGTTATCGACACCTTCTCCTCCTCCTGTGGTTCCCGTCACTCCTCTTTATAGAGCGGCAAAGAACTTAAGAGTTTTGGAATGAGAGAATTAGTTCTACAAATTGAATAGAAGCCGATGACCCTCTATTTCCTTTTTGAATTATTTTATTTTCTTCCCTATTTGCTTGATTTATGTAATGAAGGACTAAACTGCAAATATAAGATTTTTTTTGTTGTATAATATAATAGAAAATCAATGTTGTTGTTCGTTTACGCAAGCGAAGGCTATATATGTACGTAAAACTTATTGTTGTTGCCAAGTATATATATACTTAGTCTCGGTTAATTCCATTTTGATAAAGGAGGAAAACAAGTTCTTAATGTTGATCTTGTATATATAGAAAAATATGTCAAGCCAGTGGCATGTGGACCTAATTAGGATCATATAATCGAGGTTCTAGTTGCTGCTAGCTTACTGTTTCAGCGGCTTATTCATCATGGGAATAATTGGTTCTGCAAAGCCTCTTCTCTTCTTGATCTTTTAGAAAGGGGTGGAGAGTGAGGTTGATGTGATGAGTAATAGAGTCCAATGGTGCTGGTGGCTGGATTGAGATCAGTTTTTGGTTTTCCTATTCGAATATTTTTTGTGAAAATAGAAATGATGCTCGGATAATATATTCGTTATAATTTGTGATTTTATTGGGGTGCAGGCAAAATGCTATCCATCTTGAGGAGAATGAGAACAGGGAAAAGGAAATTAGAAACCAAATTATCGAGGAAGGTGAAGAGTTTAAGAAAGCATTCTATGAGAAAAGAACGCTCAATATTGAGACCAATAAGACTAACAACCGAGACAAAGAGAATGTAAGTTCTTTGGCAGTTAACGTCAGTTCCTCCCTGTTCATTCTTTTAATGTTCCTTTATATCTAAATTTGACTTGTTTTGTCGTTGAAACAGGTGTACTTAACTAATCAAGAGAAGTTCGACAAAGAAGCTGACAAACAATATTGGAAAACCATAGCGGAGCTCGTTCCTAAAGAGGTTCCAAATATTGAGAAGAAAGGACGGAAGAAGGATCAAGAGAAGAAGCCATCCGTGACAGTCCTCCAAGGGCCCAAACCTGGAAAACCTACTGATCTTTCAAGGATGTGTCACATTTTGGTGAAGCTTAAGCACAACCTGCCACCTCCCGCCCCTGCCAAGGATGGCAAAGCCGGGAAGGATGGAAAAGATGCAAAGGGTGGGAAAGATGTGAAGAACACTAAAGATGCAGCAGCTGAGGGAACTCCACCTGCTAGTGAGTCGTGTTACTCAGACATTAGAAGAACCTGTTGCTATTGTGAATGATCAGCATGCAACGTAATCTTTTATCTGATTGTGTGTAATGTGTCTTTTTCTACTATGTTCTTTCATGTTAGGCACTCGATATTCTGTGCCTTGCTCCATGTTCCATTGGTTTGAGGCCTGGATTTTTCTTTTTCTGAACATCAAGATCTTTTATTTGTAATTGGAGTCGAGACGATTCTCATGTTCATAGAAAGTTCTTTTTTTCTCTCTGATGTTGATCTTTTATCTTTCTTTATTCATTGTGGTTTCTTTGGTTGACCAACAGGACCCATTCTGTATCCTTTTATGTCATGATCTTATGTGCTACGGGAGTTTGAGGAGTTGATAGTGTTAAGAGCCCTAAAAACTTACTCCTTTTATCCCAACTTGACATTATTTTCCTTTTGTTTGTGCCGAAATGATTGGTACCTTTTTATGTATTTACTTCACTTATGGTCTCATTTTGGCCATTAATATCACTTGTGTGCATGCAACACTTGGTGCAATGACAAGTACCCCAATCATAGCATTTTCCGTGCATGGCCCTAGAGTTGGAGATGAGGGACCAAAAATTCTTAGATCTTATGATTGAGGCATATATGCGAATTTATGATTTGAACTTTATATAAACGAATTAAGAATTTGGAAAACTTATGTGAATGTACATTTCGGCCAACATACGGTTGTATATGTTGTGTATAGATATGTATACTATGTGTATAGTGTATATATATTATTTGTATATATGTATATGCAAATAGTATAAAGTATACATTACCTATACACTTTGCACGTATTTTGTAAACTGGATGGCCGAATGGTATTTGACTATAATTTTCCCTTTAAAATTTATGATTTCAGATTTGGAATTCTACTACATTCGATCTAATTTATTGCCAAAGCTACTAGATTCAGATGAACCAGTCGCAGATCTTATTTTGCAAGTACCGTCGTGTTTGATCACTTGAGGTAATCGTACTTTGAAAATCTTATGTCATGAATGGTATAACTAACACCAAAAGTTAGAGCATTTGAAACGTAGAATCCTCGAAGCAGTTATATGAGTTTGCATGCAAGCAATTGAGCCCCCTGTTGCTGGTTTCTTTCAAATGCAGCGATCAAAACCGGGATCCAAATAAAATAAGAACAGAAATATAACAGTAGAAAAGTAAAGAAGTTAAAGATAAAACAATTCGCCTCGTCTGATTCTATGCATGTCGATCCAGAGACACTATTAACCTCCAAACAGGGTTCACTGCATCACTTTAAAAGAAAAAAAGAAAACACTTGACGATGCAGAATCACAAAAATATGAGCACCTTTAAGGATAAAACCAAATAATTAGAAAAAATAAGGTATCATTTATTCAAATAATAACTTCTTCCATTTTTTTATACAAAAGAAATTCCCTATGGCTTCTGTCCAACTGTAGTTGGTGTAAATATGCGCCTAACCCACATATCACGTGTTGCAATATCCTTATCACTGAAACCAAAGCCCCGTGGGCAATAATTTCTTCCTAAATTCCTCTTCTTTGTAAAACTAAAGCTGTCAACTCATCCTGAGGTGAAATATTCAATTGCCATTCACAAATGATTAATTGAATGATTATCTAGGGGTCACCTGAGTGATTGTAAGGGGTACAGAACTCATTTGATGACTTGTACTGCTTTCAGATGACTTCAGTTTTGATTGTGTGCTACTAGAACCCCCCGAATTTTGGAAAAATCCTGGTGGTGTGAGTTCTTTCTCATTTAGCTTGATGTTTCTTGTGAGCATGTCAGGAACCTGGCTCATCATCGGTCTTTGATTTGCATTTTCTTGTGTACAAAAGAGAGCTACCTTAATGTACTTGAGGACTTCTTTTTCTGGAAAATCTCCCAGTTCTGGATCGACTAACTCCTACAGCTTTCCCTCTTGGTAGAGCTGCCATGCCTGATACAGTAAACTGTAATTCGATTTGCCATTAGATAACAAACCCTTTGGGAGTTATAAGAATGTTGGGTGCTTTATTTTTAAGAGCAGTTATCAGGAATTCGCGAGTAGACAAAAAAGGAAAGGAACAACTATTATTTGCTATAGTTACTTGAAAGTTTCCTCACTATTTAGCCTGAAAACTAGCAAAATTTAACATATCTAAGTATATTTTCACATTTCTTGGTGTTGCTCGCTCTTTGTCTATTTGAATGATTGGTAAATGATGTTCAAGACAAATATATGGCTGCCTCCCAATTACGGCCTTTACACTACTACTATTATGATGTGAGCAGTTCAAATTATTATAGCAGCATGAGCTACTAAGGGATACATTTAGATGCAAAATGATACAAATCCATACAAGAAAAATTTTCAGCAAATATTCAGCATTTGACTCAAAAGAATTGAAACGCCTAGCTATAGCCTTCCTTAAAGGCACCCCCTCCCCCAAAAACCAAAATCCAAGAATGAATGGAAGACTAACATTTCTAAAAATCACATGAAGGTAACACACCTATTTGGCACAACAAACGGGACAATTGGACATTAGATCCTCTTTCCCAGAATAACATGAATGCTTGATTGTCGGCACAATCTCAATCTCCTATTGCTGTAAAGTACCATCTTTTACCAATGAATACCTTGTCAGATCAGCTCCACTTTGTACTAACATTATCTGTTTGCACTCTTGCGCCTTTTTCACCAGATTAGAGAAAGGTTCAAATACCCTATTGTCTTGTTCATGTTTCTTTCCATTCTGAACCTAGAAATCTCATATTGCACATATTTTTATTTGACCCTCCAAACAACTATGCCTTAGGGTCAAACTGTATGAGTTCTCCCTATCCACTCCGCTCTATTTGTGCTCATTTCTTTCCACTACTAGTAAATTAGAGGTTCTCTAAATCTCACACCTATTCCTAATCAAATATACAAATCTTTAATAGACCAAAGACTACAAGACTACTGGTAACGACGGATATAAGGTAAGTCTAATTTTTCATACAAGGAACCTAATAAGTGTGATAACAATGATTAAACATTAGTTCAGAGGCTATGTAAATCCTTTGCTTCCAACATGCTCTGTTCTAGCTAAAACCACATTAATATTGGTGAAACTCCAACAACTGTTCACATCTCTAGGTGGAGTAAAAGATTAATCAGACACTATTGGTGAATTTTACAAGACAATTTACTTAATTTACCCTCCCCAGACCCCACTTGTGGGATTACACTGGATATGTTGTTGTTGTTGTTGTAATTTATTTAAAGTATTGGAAAGAAATGTGCCCCAAATAGAGCATGGTGGATAATTCATATGACCATCCAAATTAGTTGAGGCACATTTAATTTTTTGATTGATATATACTTATAAGAGATGGATTCACCCCTATCTGTCTATAATTTGCTGACCGACATATACATAACAGAGATGGATTCACCCCTATTATCTACAGAATCACATCTTTATGTGCCCCGGAATTTTCATATTTTAAACGGAAAAGGCTCAAATATGCCATCGAACTATCGGAAATGGCTCATTTATGTCACTCATTAATAGTTTGGCTCATTTATGCCATCAAACTATCGGAAATGGCTCATGTATGCCATCGCCCGTTACCAAAGTGACTCATCCATGCCATTTTTCATGAAACAAAAAAACAAAGAAAAAAAAGGTGAGGATACAAAAGTTTCACCTGAATCCCTATGCTTGGACTGATACTTTGCCAAAACCTGATCCAACTGCAGGAAAAACACAGTGAATTACAAATGGAACGGAAAACGCGGTAAATTACAAGTGGAACGAAAAACACCGTGGTTTTAAAATGGAACGGGAAAAAAAGAGTAAAAAATTTCACCCGAATCTTCATGTTTGGACTCACACTCTGTCAAAGCCTGATGTAAAAAGGAAAACCTAACAATACAGACACATGAAATCAAACACCAACCAAACATGAACAATTTGCACCTTCTTCTGATACTTCTCATAAGCTGAAACTACTTCTCCTAAGTACATTTCTTCTCTCCTCAGTTACCATTGGAATTGAAAACCCGTAGGTTTTACTTTGAAATGGCTGAGGGGCTGAATTCTTCTCAGCCATTGATTTATCGTTTTTTGCCACCTCTGCTGGTTAGGAAGAAGCAGAAGGATAGCCGCTTTATCAGGGAAAGCAAACGGCAACAACCAAGCATTTGGGAAATCAAACGACGGATTTATTAGGGGGGAAATGGTTATTTTATTTAATAGAGACGTTGTGACCAGGGGCGAATCCAGGTATAAAAAAATGGGTTACGTGAACACATGGTCACCCGACTAAACTCGGTATATTATGTATATATTCCATAAAATATATCTAATATTAACTAAAGGAACATATGCTCAAACTAGACCGAATGGAGCACTGGCTATGTGCTACCTTTAATTCCTTAAGGTTGTGGGATCGAACACTACTAAATGCACTTTTGCGTATTTTTTTTAAAAAAAAAATTCTACGGTGAACTCATCCTCTTGAAATCCTGAACTCGCCTCTGGTTGTGACCTTTTAAATATATTTATCAAATCCCAGAATACAAATTTCAAACCAAAAATAAAAAAGCGTCTTCCTGGAAATTCTCAGAAATCTGGAAATCTCAATGAAAATAGAATGTCCACATTAAATAAACAGAAAATAGACCAATTGATGTTGGTCGGTTGCATAGATAAGAATTTAATGATGCAAATAAGAAGTAGGAATCTGATGAAGTTAATTTAAACAGAAATTAAGAATTTTTCAATTTTTCGCAAATGACCAACGACTATCAATTGACTGAGAAAAAGCAAACACGAGAAGATTACTGCATAATATAAAGATGAATCGACATACAAATTCAATTTAGGGTTAATCTGTAACTGAAGCCTAATTTTGTAGATTTAATAATTGAATTTATTGAGTGAAAATGCCTAAAATCTGAGAAATTAGATAAATACATTTTCTGAACAATGAGGCATGCCACATCACGGGCCTCATGTCATGCAATTTTATATATATTAACTAGTTAAATTGCCCGCGCTCCGCGAGGTTAGATATATTTTTTTTTTTGTAAATTTTGTTAATATAAGGGATAAAAAGATTATACTACAAAATCAAATAATAAACAAATAATGCAAGACATACATATAACGATCAAATGTATAATCTATCTATATATATATATATATATATATATAAAATTGCAGGACTTAGGCCCGCCGAGATGGCAATTTCTATGACCAGAATGAGTATTTATCTTTTTCCTGGTTTATTTGACATTTAAAAATTCTAAACTTCAGTTATTCATTTAAATAAAACTCACACAAACCGCTTCGGTTAAACTCAACAGGCGCTCAGCCGCTTTCTTTGCCTACTTCATTCAGCCTCTGTCTTACTTCTGCTTCAACAAACCGTTTCAGCGTATTTTCCCCCTTTTAAATTTCGTCTCATCTCTCCATATAAAATCGAAGATCTGCAGAATAAACGAATCCTGTGCTTTACCGCGTGGATTGGATAAGTAAAAAAAGAAAAATAGAACAAAAAAGAAAAATAGAACTATGAAACAGCTATGACTATATAGCAAGAAAACTTAAGTAGTCACCAATAGGGTGCTTAGATGGTAATATAGAGGCAATTTTCATGAGGAGCACAGCGGAGCAGGCAATGCACTTCTGCAAATCGGTCCTACTTTTGTGTCGGGTACCTGCACATGCATCGCCCTCTATTCATTCTACAATATATAAGTAATTCATTCTAGTAAAACTTCCTGCAATATTACAAAATCCAGATATATTAGTCTATTTTAGTAATCATCAACCATGTTTAAAAGGATAGGTAAATGATGAGTGCGTAAAAGACAGAACAAAATCGAGGGATGATGCCTTTTTGTAGAAAGTCGTAAGATATGAAGGTTTGTCTTGATCCAAGCAATTAACCATACTTTGGTATAAAAAAGATGCTGCAAAAACGAAATCTTGTATACCTTGACTCGCGAGTCACATAAATATAAGCCTGCTATCACCATTCACCAAACAAAGTGTAAGGTATCCTTATCATCTCTGGTGAACTCTTGAAATGGAGCCTGGTTCTTTCACTGATTTTGTGTCTTCTCACCCAAACAATAAGAAGAATAGTCGTCGACAGACATTGTTCACTGAAAATACATTAAAAAAAGTTTTCAAAAATTGGTCATACCCTTTCAGCAAGACGCTGGGCACCTTTCGGCTCCTAGTAATGTATAAAATAATTTTAGCTCATCAAATGCAAAAACACTCTCAAGTTATTAATTCAAAAGGAGAACTCAATTAATAAAGCCAAACCAAATAAATGAGAGACAATGCATTCATAAGCAATACGCGCGCCAAAACATATACTCTTATCAGTTGCGATTTTCTTCAATCAATTCGTGTCTAACTTAGTAAGACATATTGTCTCAATATAGCTTAAAACTACAGATTTATATGAAATACTTCATTTTATTATATTCTCACACATAGACATATGAATTGTAAATCCATAGTAAATGTTACTTGCCGGCCACTGGATAGAACTTAGAAGCATGGTAAGCCAGTCTTATACTCCACCAAAAACCACTTAATCATCTGTATAAATCAAGCACATTCATAAATTATCCAAATTAAGGGCAAATGAAAGGATAAGCAGTAAAGCCATATGACATGTTTGTTGCAAAGGAACAAATAAAATATGCTTTCCATCTCTCACTAAATCGTTGCCTCGTAACCCCCTGCAATACGTATAGTATCTAATTGAGTAAAACAAACTATGTTTGGTTTCTATTAAGTGAGTCTCCCACAAACATGTGTCTCTTTGTTCCTCAAATTCTCAATCAGCGACCTTGGTTTAAGCCTAAAATTTAAAAAGCAAATTAAGTAATTGTTCGAAGATTGGACGAATGAAAAGGAAAGAGAAATTAAGATTGGATAAAATCAAGAATTCAGGAACAATGGTCCTCCAAAAAAAATGACTAAAAGGTGCAAATAAACAATCAAAATGAAGTGAAGTTAAGAGACCTAAATTCCCATAACATCAGAAAGAGTGGCAACCCTACATGTGGGAAATTCCAGTGGGAGATACTTTTCAATATTGTTATCGATATGGTATATTTTTAGGCGACGAAACCATTAATTAATTTAATAAACCCTAATTCAAACCAATTATATTGACATAAGAAGAAATTTGAATAAACCATAATAGAGTCAAAATAAATGCATTGTAGAACCGAACCTATTGAATCAACCCCAATATAATCTCTTGAAAAGAAATTTAAGCACAACTGAATCAAGAGATAAACACATACTACTATAAGATAAGTGAAGAAGGAGAGTCAAAAGGCATTTCCTGGAGTGGAAATTTGACAACGAATAGACTCATGTTGACGCTTTTCAGCCTATGTCTTGATTTGTAGTTCATTTAAAAAATGAAACAGGATGATAGGCAAAAATAATACTCCTAACTGATTTAATCGCAAACAGAAGAAAGAAAACGAAATGAATGAAACTTCATACAGGAACAATGTGCGAATAAAGTTGAAGAGATGAAGTGAATCTGTGGAAACCGAGGCAAGCCGGTAGGAAGTAAAAAAAATAGGACTTGATGGGAAATCTTCGAATAGAATATCATATTAAGAAAACCAGTGAGAAACGGATATAACAACCTTATTTTGGTGTCCATAGAATCTCCCCCAATTGTCAACATGCACAAGTAATGATCATAAACTTGAAATCGCTCAATCCTGACCACCGGTTCTCTTTGCTTTGAGGCAAGGAATAAACCGTAACTGTACTATGCTTCTTCTTCTTCTTGCGAAACATGAACTGATTTGTTTGAGAAGAGGAAGAAGAAATCCCAAAATAATGCCAAGGCTGGCCGGCACAACAGCCCAGGCTGCTACGTCATATATACATATGTTGGAATTATATATACACTTTATATACAAAGAATTATACATTTTATATATATATACAGAATTAATCATACATTTATTTTACATAAATTATACGTTAATTATACATTTATTATACACATATTATATGCAATAATGATATGATATTTTTTTTTACATATACAATAGTGATACATATTATATACCACAATGATACGGTTTCTATTATACATTTTTTATGCGTATGGTACACTTTCTATACAAGACTGATACGATTTTATATACACATGCTTTGAAATTATATATACACTTTATATACAAAAAATGATACATATTATATACAAAAATGATACAATTTTCTATTTTATACGAAGCAGATTCTTTTGTCTTGATACACATTATATACAAATGATACATATTATATACAAAAATGATACATACCTTATTGATTCATATTTTATACAGTTTCTATACATTACAGATAGGTACTGATACATATTTTATACACAAATGACACATATTATATATAAAAATCGCCTCAAACATTTTTGCAGTTAGAGAAGGCAAATGGAGAGGGTTAATGTTTATCTCCGCGGTATTGGTGGTGGGTATGATTTGTGGTATCGCATGGAATTGAATAAGTCTGATAGAGAGATTGTGGTTGGTCCTGTTGCGAAGCTGTGTCATTCTACTTATGGAACGGCAGGAAACTGGACGGTTATTGGTTCCAACATCTACTATGCTGGTGGATTCCTGACTGATCGATGGAGGATTAACCCTTATAAGGAATTGATTAAGCATAACACAGAAGAACAAGTTCCCGTTGACTATTGGCAGACAGAATCAACCCTAAATCTTTCCCGTATGTCGCCTGTTGTAGCTGCTGTTGCTGTTGGTAAAAAAAGAAAACTATGTGTTTTGGGCGGCGATCACATCTATATTGATAACTATCAAGAAATACTACGTGGCAAGGAGGAAACTGATGATCCTCTTCGGAACAAAGGTGGTGAAATTTATGATATCGAAGGAAAATATTGGAACTTGGTGGATACTGAACTAGAATCGTTTCCTCGTAATTATAAAGTTGCATCTGTTGTGGAAAAAGATGGGGATGAGCCGACCGAAATCGTGTTTTATTGCTTGGCTAAGGGTGCTATGATGTTTTTCAATGCAATTACTCGTAAGATATCGAAGAATGAAACAGTTGAGGAGTTTGCTTTGTGGCATATTTCCCCCAATTCTTCTCCGGATACTTCCCCGGATTCTTCTCCGGCTACTTCTCCTCCACGTCCTCCACAATTTCTCAGTCCTTGATGCAAACTTCCATTTACTACGAATGGTTACCGACACTGTACCTGCTGTGTTCACTAACAATACATTCTATTGGTTCACCTTGGACATGTACTTGTATGCTTATGATGTTAAGGCTAGAAGATGGTTCACATCACAATGTCTCTATGATCAGTTTTTAGCTCAATGTCCCAAACTGCAATATAACACTGACTTTGCAGTAGCTCCCATTTTGGTTGGCCTCCCACAAGATGGGAAATTCGTGGTGTTTCTTCCTCAAGAAAGTTCTGAAGAATTAATAATGGCCTGCTTTAAGGTGGAGATGCAGGTTAACTCTTTGAATGTGCTGACGGAGTTTGTTCAGCTTGTATACCTTGTTGAAGAAAGTTCTCTGCTCGATGCTCTTTTGTTCTATGATGGGAAGGCAGTGTGAGTAGTACCCCTTTTAAATTGTCTTTATTTTGGTAAGAAAGTTCATTTTTCATTTTACAGAATTACTTCCTGATATCTTTTAAGAAACCTAAGTCCTGTTTATGTATTCATGATTGTTACAAGAAATTGATCTACCTCACCTGAGGCCTCATCCTATGGAAATATGATGGCAACTGAAGACAGAATATGGTGCCAATTTAAGGTTGAGCCCTAAGGTCGAGTTGCAGTTTAGTAAAACAATTGTCCCATTTCAAAATAGCTTGGGATGAGTTGAAACGTGATTCATTCCCTGATGATATAGAGCTACAAGCAACTATAAACACCAAGGGACACGAAACAATAAATTTGTTTAAACAATAGAGGTGCATTTTATAGATCATTGTCCCTAGTAATACGTTTTGAAATATTAACATTTTTACATAATATTCTAATATGAAAAATAAACAATTATGACAGTGTTACATTATAAATACTTGGTACTCCTTCCGTCCGTTGCAATTGCAATTTTGTCGATAAGGGGGCAAATTTTTGGACAAAGGGAATATTGTATTTTTTGCAAGTTTCTATAATCATCAATGCTAACAGAAAAACATAGTTGTTAAACATAGTTGTTTGTCACCTCTTTGTCATTTCTTTAAGGGATAAATAATTATTTGTTGCAAGTAAAGATAATGAGTGTAGTTATTTTATCTTTTGATCCACAACAACCTTTTGAATTGGCTTGATGAACATCTAATAGTGGGCAAACAATTCCTTTTGTCTGTAGTCAAAGAAGCCTTGAAATTCCGTTTACGCAGCTTGTCAAATAGCACTCTCTTAGTACTAAATCTAATAAAATGAATCTTTTTCTCAAAAATAATTAGAATCCACTAAGTAGAGGCATTTGTCAAATGCTATGATGATGTTTTGATTTTGGGGAGGTCCCAAACTACTATCTTTAGTTGTATGATTATGTATACAAAAGAGGAAATGTAAATTAGTTGCGAGTAATTTCTTTTTCGCTTTTTGCTTTCGTGCATTGTTCAGCTTGCCTGAATTCTGCTAATGATTTTCTTGACAGCAGTGTTGAAGGTTGAAGAATACTGGCTGCAATGGAGACCTAATGGTGAGGAGTTGTTGGATCCATATTTTTACTTCTTTCTGTTTTGAAAACTATTGCATCAGTGGTTTCCCCCTTTCCTCATGAGGTTATACATGGACGAATTAGGAAATTTTGAAGTGCATCCATTTTTTTAATCTTTGTATTTCATTTCATTATCCCGCCATTTTCTCTTAAACTAGCACTTAATTTTTTGCCTGATTTTTTTTTTTTTTTTTTTTTTTTTTGAGGGGGGATGTTGGGGATTTTTCTAGTTGTCAAGAGATTTGAAATTCTTTATTCTTTCGAAAGTTTTGAAATTTGATGCCTTGAGCTCAGCTGTCCAAATCTAGAAATGCATAAAACTTCTGTTTTAAGTTTTGATTTCTATCAATATGAAACTTTTGGGGGTGGTGAAGATTTTGGTAATGCTTTAATGGATTTGTAGTATGATATCCTTTAAGGCAAGAAATTTCCTTTCCTTTATTAGCAAAGTTGTTGCTACCAGTTTACCGTGGTTGCAATTATTTGTTCTTTTTGAAGATTTTGGTAATGCTTTAATGGATTTGTAGTATGAT
>NC_081352.1:29764061-29805760 GCF_029784015.1 Lycium ferocissimum | reverse complement strand
TGCCTCAAACCTCGAAGTTGAAGAGGTATGACCGCTTCACACTCCTTCAACTGGCAGGCATCATCAACAACCAATAAGTCAAATGGTTCCATATCCACTGAATGTAGCTTATATGAAGTAGAAGCACTAGAAAAAACCGAGGAAGCCATTTGGATGCAGAACTCCGTTATCCGATCCTTTCTCGTCGCAGTAGGAAAATCCAGTTTCCCAAGAGATTTCTGAAGATCTTTTAGAAGAACAAGGGACTGGCTACTTAAGGACACCCCAAATGTTTGCTGACAAGAAAAGAGCTTCTGTAGTTCTCTAGAACCGACATTCTTATGAAATAACATCCTCTCATGAGAATTAAGTAGGGAGAGAGCGCGCACTATGCTTTCAACGTTTTCTCCTCGAAGAAACCGTATAGGTACATGGGTACAGATTGTAAGCAAAAATTTCCGAAGAGATGAAGCTATCGAACTAAACTGGGAAAAATCTATCAATGAGCTGTTTTTCACCTTTACCTTCGGAGCTTCCTCTTGCTCACTGAGTTCCTCCAGAAAATTAATCATAGAACTTACACAGTGATTCCAACCAGTCATTGGTGCAAGGCACTCCGCCAACCTGCCAACACGATAATCGAGGGAAATCTCCGCAATATCTTCACCATCTTCACAGTTATTATTCCCAAACAACAGAATATCACCCAAAGGACAAAAGCCATCAAATTCATTCTTATACGTCTCCTGAACCAGTTGAACCAACTTTGAAGCAACTCGGGCTGTAGCTACGTCCGTTGGGGCACAAGTAATGGTTCTACACTTCATTCGCAGTAGTGTAACGAGCATTGCACTTAGCGTCCTAGTCTTTCCTGTACCAGGTGGACCACAAATAAGTTCAACGGAAGCCTTGTGGCGACACTTCACGGTGGCAAGAGAGGTAAGTATTGCACTAGCCTGCGAATCGTTCAACTTGGACAACAGATTACACGCAACTGCTCCAACTGATTCATCATTAATGGATGTGGAACAAACATCACATTTCTGTCCGATCCGTTTCTGCAAGAAAACAAATATCAACAAATGTTTATATCATCCTTGGTTTCCATTTATCCAAAGATACATGAGAGAAGAATACAAGCATTCAGTCCAAGTCCACACTCTGAGAAAACAAATCACTACTTGAGGCACGGCCGGGTAACAAGAAAGCAAACGTGTTTTAATCCGTAAATTAACAAGGGACAAAGTGTTTTAGTGTCCACAGAGTACATATATCGAAAACGTAAAATTCTAAAGAAATAGAAAAGAAATGCCAATCGTGTCCCCAATAAATAGTGCATCAACATCGTAATGTAATGATAAAACAATATTTATAAAACAAACATACAACTTTGAGAACTGATCATCAATGAAAAAAAAAAAAAAAAAAGGATGATAAGCTAACTTTGTTCAATAGTTTTCTGGTCACACTTAAGAGACAAAACCGTCATACATTAACTTGAAATGAATCATGTACCGATCATTTCAGACAGAGATACCATTTTCAATTAAAATCCAATCCACTTTATAGCAGCAAAATATCAGAAGAATAGCTCTTTTGTCCATACAAAATTTTCAATTTTTTCAAAAACAAAATTCAAAACAGTGTTTGGTTATACATTGGACTGATTTTTTAAAATTTCTTTTGAAGATGAGATTCCAGTTTGAAAAAGTGGTCTTGACCAGCTTTTCAAGTGAAATTTTTGGACCAGTTTTTCAAGTGAAAATTTTATACCACTCACAGAACTTCAACTTCAATTTTTTCCAAGTGAAATATGTTTCCTAACACAACTTCGGCTTCAAAATATAATATTTCAACCTCAACTTAAAAAGCTCTTTTTTGAAGTATCAACTGAATTCATGTCCAAACACTAAAGCGGCATTGCTTTGATCAATATTCTAGTATACATTAGGGAAAGGGGAGGGGAACCTCGAGATGAAACTTCTGATAGCAACTAAAAACGAGTAAATCAACAAGATCACTTACCTCGGGCACAGGGCGCAGGACTTTCTCAATCATATTCAAATTCTTTCTCATACGCAACGCGTCCCAGACTCTGTTGTTCGGCATTACATTCACCAAAAACACTATATGGCACGATTGTCGCATTCCCTTAACAATTCCGCTATATGGAGGAACTCTGACTTTAAAATTAACCAATGCATCATTCTCATTGGCATCAATAACAGACGCAAATGTCCAATATCCCGATCGCTGCAGGTCATTAGCCGTTTCAGGGTTTGCATTCGAGATAAGAACAATATCTCCTGGCGATGTCCTATAAGGCACCCGACCATCACTACATTTATTCCTCCAATAGTCAACCTTAACATCAAAAGCTCCATTTGGCTCTACTTCATCAAAGGAGATTAATTCAGCAAATGGTGCTTTGACTATGTCTTTCAAGGAAGCAGCAATGTCCGCTCGTGTTTCTTCAAGTAAGGGGAAGAAGAAAGAGCCAATGTAATGCTCTGCTGATTCAAATGATTGTGGAATCTTCTCCACCTAAACAACAACATGAAATCAAATTTACATGGTAACTTATGAAAATGAGACAAACATAACACATACTAGGGGGTATCCATTTACACAATTATCAATTTATCTCTTGAAAGTTCAAAAACAAATAACAAACAGAAAAGGGGAACTTTTGAAAGTTAAAGGACATGTACAGCTTGTTGGATGGTTGTCACGTATCGTTTCATAATATATCCGTTTCATAATATATCTTATGTACTATATTGATTTACTAAATACAATGTTTGGATCGATTGTATCGTTTCACGTCTAGACAGAGGCGGAACTAAGTAGTGTCAAGGGGGTTCCCTTCATCAGAGAATCACTGTGCAATAGAGTAAAAAAGATATTTTTTGGTAATACATGAGCTGTTGAATCCCCTTGACACGAAGAAAAATTCAAGTATATAGTGGTAAAGGGGGTTCAAAATTGCTTTAGGTCATATGTTCAAATTATAACTGTGACATTCTACAACTTTTTTGAATCCCCTTGTATAAATTTCTGGTAACGCCACTGCGTCTGGAGAATAAGCTTACAATATAACAAAGAAAAAGTAGAGTACTACAGTATAGAGTTATTATAAAACAAGGTAGGGTAAAGGATAGAATAGGATTATTAGATAATATTTAAGAGCAAGATGAGAATAACAAACAAGGTAACAAGGCGACCATGCCAAATCGCTCGTTACATGAAATGACAATTTTCTTCTTTACATAAGAATGCATTTGACAATACAATACACTACAATAGGTAACAACCAACCAAACAAGCTGTTAGGGTGTGTCATTTTCCATGAAAAATACTTCTTTGATAATGTTTCTAGTTGTTCTGATGGTGAGTAAAAAATACTTTTCGAGAACAGTATGTATTAAAATCTAATAATAATATAAAATAATTAGAGGATTTTCTTATGAAAATTTGAGTCATAAAGATTAAAAATAATGTTCAAGTGTTAGTTAGAACAAGTAACATGAAATTAATAATCAAAATAATTGTAAAGAACGAGACATCATTTCCTCATTTGATGTTTTATGATGACAAAACACTAGAAAATGATCTCTTTAAGGAATGTTTTCGTGGAAAATAACTTCCGTCGTACCAAATACACCCTTAAAGAAAAATAATAGATAATTAAAAAAAAAGGAAAGGAAACAGCCAGAACATATGTTCATTACTTAGACATCTTAAGTCGTATCTCACTCTAGTGTTCTTTTTCACATTCCAAATTGAATTCACCTCTACATCCCTTTCAGATGTTACTGCTTATAAAAAATAAAAATAAAAAGTGCCAAAATGCCCATGCTCCTTAATCCATAAACAAGTAATATGTAATAACTATTTGAAGATCAAACCAAAAAAAAAAATGTGCACAACGTAAGTCATGCAACATTTTCATTTTTATTATTCCAAAGTACTGCTATTCCAATGTTTCATAAACAAATTTTAAGTATCCCTTCGCTTTACTACAAAAATAAAGCGCTAGAAGCATTTTATTCTTCAAAGAAATACTCTTTACCAAGTTTCAAAACTTTAGATATGTAAGTCAAATTTATACAAATCACAAAAATGTATGAGAGTTACACATCTTTTCAATTTCTCAATCCTTATAAATGGCCCAGAGCCAATGGCAGAGCCAGAAGTTTATTAAAGGTGTTCAAAAAGTATAACACAAGGAGAATCCAAGGGGGTTCATTCTAATATATATATATATATATATATATATATATATATATATATATATATATATATATATATATATATATATATATATATAAATTCTCGCCAAAGGGGTTTGGGATAAACCCCTTGTCCCAACCTAGCTCCGCCCCTGCAGAGCAAGGAGCACAAGGGGTTCATTATATCCATGATTAAAATTATTCGTTATGTCTATAACAAATGTTAAATTTTCTTGGCTTTTGTTTGTTTAATGTGTTGTATTTTGAATCTCTTAACGGAAATCCAAATTCCACCACTACTTGTAATTTTCTCATGTCATTAAGTGTTATGCTAAGATTAAATTTCCAAAAAGAGAGATGTATTTTGAGACAGAAAAAATGTGTCACACAAAATAAAATAAGTACCTGATCTTGATATAAAGTGTCATCAAAAATATCTTTGATAGACCATGAGAGGACCAAATCAATAAAATCATCTTTAGGCCATGCAATCTTCTTCTTCTCCATAGAAGAACCCCCTCCCATCCTTAAAAAAAAAAAAATCACAGATTAATTCTTCTCAAACACACCTGAAATACACATAGATGAGAAAGAAAAAAAAAAAAGAAATTGCAACTGCATATCAAAATTGTTGCATGCAAAGTTGTATACACACCGGACGGAGCTACAATATTATGTGCAGGTTAAACGAAAAAAAAAATCACTAATACGACAATAACAACGCCTCAATCCCAAAAATCCACTAATGTGTATAAATTTTTAATTGCTAACTTAGTAGGCACTTGGACATAATAAATTGAGTGATACTTGAAAAAAGTAGCATTTAAAGTTGAAATTGAAAATAGTATTTGAAAAACTCATCTTAGATATTAACCAAAAAATCATGCAAGTGCATAACCAAATAATATTTAGAAGGAAAAAAAAAAACTCGTGTCCAAATTAATGGGTCCTTGGTAACAAAATGAACAATGAATTCAATAGCAAGTACAGGGAAAATAACACTCTATGTCTATTTGGAGAAAATATTTACCCGAAATGGCTCATATTTCTAATATTACCCGAAATGGCCCTTTTATACATTATTATATACTAATTTTATACAAGGTTTATACATTATCTATAATGCATGTATAATGTTGTATATCGTGTGTATAAACACCACTGCAAAAAAGAATTGGCTATGCAGATGTAAATAAAAAATATGGCTATGTAAATGTAATATTTTATGTTGGATGTATATTATTGAAATTATCCCAATTTAAAACTCATAAACTTCAAAATTTGGCTCCCCTCCCCTGTGTGTATCACACACTAAGCAAAAACAACAGAAAAGCAAAGATGGATTTCTATTGTCATGAAGGGAAAAACAAAAGAAAAAGAAATCAACCTTGATAGTAATATGTAGTAGGACAAAGTAAGCAATATCAAAGAAGAGATACTCAAATGAATAGCAAAGGAGTAACTAAAATGAGGATACAGAAACCATTTATGTACAATAAAAAGGAAAGAAACAAATAGTTCTTGGAAAACGGAAGGGCGATCTTTTCATCTTCCTCAGGGTCCTACACCTTTTCTCATGAATTATTTTTCTTTTTAATTACTCCTCCGGATCAAAAATAGTGTTCACGTAACCTCTTTTTTTTTAGTCAAAAAGAATGTTTACTTATCAAATTAAAAAATAATTAATATTATTTTTCAGATTTGCCCCTATTAAATGTGACGTGATCAAATCTCAATGCATATTTAATTAGATGTAGTTTAGTCAAATTATTTCTTTTTATCTAAGAGTTAGTATTTTCTTAAAGAGTGTGTAAATTGTTAAATGGACTCTTTCTTATCTGGAGAGAGTAATTAATTAACTACTAGTCCTCTATTGGAGTACTCACTCAGTTTCTAAATAAATAGTATTTTAGGCTTTTTACAGTTTCTAAATAAATAGTAGTGTTTTAGGTTTTTCATTTTATTTCAAAATAGAGGATGCTTTAGAATTTTAAGAAGTTGATCTTATTCATCTAAAATTACCCTTACTTACATAATCAAGAATCATTAAATAGTTTTTCTTTTTCTATACATTTAATTAGGTACTCCCTCCATTCACTTTTACTTGTCCACTATACTAAACATAAATTTTCACTTTTACTTGTCCACTTTAGCATATCAATAAAAGATAAACTTTTTTTTCCTGTTTTATCCTTAACATTAATTACTCATTTTTAAATCATTCTCCAAGTTCAATGTGACTATACACCAATTAACATGGTATTATAGTAAAATACATACTTCATTTATTAATTCTTAAGGAACGTACAAAGTCAAAAGTGAATAAGTAAAAAGTGAACGGAGGAATTATAAGTTAATAAAAATATTTCTAATTTTTTAACAGTGAGCACTTACTTAAAGTGGGTGCAAAAGCTTAAAAAAAAACTACTTATTATGACACGGAAAACGGAGAAAGTATTACATATTTAGGAGATAGTACTATTGTTTTGAGTAACTTTGCTTCCACTAATTATCAGAAATGTGGTGAAATCAACTGATCTTTTTTTTGGTTTAAGAGATTTTAAGTTTTAGGATAAAAGAATTCTTTTAAAAAGTGGTTTTCTGTTAACGAGCGTATATGACACATTTATACTATGTGAATTTGAATTAATCGGATAATGTGTTTCGAATACTAAACTGTTAAACCAAAATAGTACTCTGTTTCTATCGCCAAGAATTTGGTGGGATTGATATTCTTTAATCAGAGGTCTTATATTCTAATTTTAAAAATAAAAGAATCACTTATAAGAAACACTTCTCTCTTTAATGGGACATATGCAAATCTAAATTATCAAACCAATTAATCTTGAGTACTAGATGATTAAACTAAAAAAAATGTTACTTCCTCATTAATACTGTGGAATCATCTGGAAGAAGGTGAATAAAGAAAATTACTTACTTGTCCTTTAATGTTAGACCAAATTAATGAGTACATTATATTGGATTTTACCATAAACTTTTTGTCAATATGTGTTTTCATATTAAATGATAGTATTAAAGTAAAGTAATGTATCACCAAAGAATGTGTAGTGATGAAATAATCTCTTAATTTGATTTCATTCGAGTTCGAAAAAAAATCTTCATAGGAAGTTTTTCTCAATGGGTCCTACGTGGGTCGAATTCAATTCAAATATCGTTTATCGGATGGGAAACAACAAAAGGGTAAAGTAATGTAGTTTAGTGTAAGTATGAATTGACTAGATAATTTCTCACATCTCATAGGCTTAATACATAAACAACTCATTAAATTTTTCCTTTTCTAAACCAAAAAAAAAACTCTTTCAATTTGTCAATAAATTTTATTTACACATTTAAATTGCCACTCGTTTCAATTGCACCTGAACACAAGATGAAGTGTTTTTATTACACATTTCTAGTGTAAAATTTTAGATTTTTTTTTTATGTGTGTTTTCAAGTACCAATTACATAAATAAGTTAATTAATCACTTCAAATATGTTACCTCTTCTAATTATACGCAATAGCCCTAATAAACGGTAAAACATCTACATTTCTCAATTGAGGTTGATATTTATAATAAAAAAAGATGACATATTTTATGCGGTTAACTTAACTATTTAATTGATGCTTGAGAACACGCTCAATTTTATTTTTTAACAATTTACATTAAAACTGTCCAATATAAACACTTTATCATGTATTTAAGTGTTCAATCGTAGTTCGAAAGTTGACGGCGCCATAAGCCAGTTGGGATACCGAGCCTAAGATTACAATTCACAGGCTAAGCATAATGTGGCAGGTTCAATGGCCTTAAAACTTACAAGCTAACCCTACTCTTTTTTTCTTTTTTTGTAATTTTTGGGATTAATTAATACATATCGACCTTCTAACTTGCACAATATTTTCTTTTACGCACAATTTCTTTATCATGATCATAAGTTATGCATAGTAAATTAATTTAGTTTAACCTAAATATCGATTCACATTATGTTATTTTCCTCGAGGGGAACTAGTGCATTGACCTCTTCTGGATCCTTCAATCAATCTCAAGTACAAAAATCAAAGAAGGAAAGGAAAATTGACGGTTGAAATGTTGGCTCATTTGAATCAAGGCTTCAAGCATAATGATTTTATTGACCTGTAAAAAGTCGGCCTAACCTTAGAGATGCGCTAATATATCTAAGAAATTATTCCACCAAACATACTCCCCTCTGGATGCAGGAAGTGTTTTTGGCGATATTAATTTCTCTCTTAAATTTAGTTGTAGAAAAAAATGAGGTCTTAGATTATTCTAGATATTCAAGAAGATAAGTTTTGGCTAGTTGTTGTCCTTGTTACTCTACATGGGGTCGGGATCCATAATCTATTAGTTGTTTTTAGAAGTCAATTTCAAGAATAGACTTATCTTGAAGTTCTTGAATATTTGATTAACTTCTTGACCCGTTCTTGAATTCAAGAATCACTTTAATTCAAGAATCACTTTCTTGAATGCGTTTTATCTTTAGTGTCTGTATATTTTCGTTTCTTTATATTTCTTTTTAGCTTCCGCACGTTGTTTGACTTTTCTTTAATTTTCTTGAATTTTCTTTTTTAAGTTCTTGGAACTCTAACGTGATTCTTATCAAGGAAACCAGGAATACGTACTTCGTGCAAGTGCAAAACTGAGGCAAGATGAATTCTTATGTATTCTCCCTGAAATGCCATTCATTTGCACCTTCACTTTTTAAAAGGATCAATCTTAGATTGTGAACCAACAATATTTAGTCAAAGAAATAATTTTTTTAATCAAAGGAAACAATTTATTTTACTAGTAATTATTATACATGTCCTCTCTTTTTTTTTTCCTTTGAAACACGATCACTAGAACAATATTCTAACATCATCTTTAGTAAGAAGATTTTTATTCTTTAAAACTAACCTTCAAAGGACGAAATAGGTAAATATGCATTTTCAACACCGTCTACCTAATATTCCATTGTTTTCAAAGCTATTAGACCACCGAAATAGGTAAAACTTAGCTGCTTCTTTGGTACAGAATTTTTTTGGACAAGAATGCCCCTAACTAACACACAGGACAAGTTTGGCAAGACGGTGCTTGAATTCGGAAGATTGATAAGTGGAACCTAAGTAACATTTCATCATGAGGATAAAAGATTTGCTGGAGTTCCAAATTAAAATCAAGGAAAGATTTTTGGAGTTCGGATCTTTACAAGTTCAATATTAAGGAACAATTCATAGGGTTTAAAATTTTGTTGGAATTTCAAAACCAACAAAAATTTATGAAGGTCGAATATTTATAAGTTCAAAACAAGTAGTAATAAAGTTAGAGCTTCAAAGTCAAGAATGTATCCATAGAGAACCACCTTCTTGATTGACTATATTTGAGTTTTTGGAGTACTTTAGGATTATACTCCGTGCTAAGGACTTGTGCTTGTGGGTCACGAATATTGCAAACTGGCGAATCTGATGGTCGACAATCGTTGGCTTACCAAAGACTTGTCCGCTGCTCCAACGGGCGGAGCGTTGATTGGTCGCTCAAGAGACTGACTCTCTCTTTCTCTCTGTTATAGAAATACAAATAGGAAAGGCGAGTAAAGTGATTGAGAAAGTGTTCATTTTCGCTGCAAATCGATCCATGAAATTCAAAACTTTATAAATTTTACTGTATTTTGAAGGAGAACTTTTTATCCAAATCTTATTTTCGCATTAGAAGTAACAAATACTCTATTATTTTAAAATGGTGACTAAAACCTCATAACAAAACAAAAAAGACTGACCGTCCCACCAAATTTTTATTACTAGTACTAGCACTAGTATTATTTTAAAAGAGTGAATCTCACTTTACCCCCCTAACATTTAAGGGTTGGGAAACGATACTCCCCTCACATATTCAATGGGAACGATAACCCCCCTATCCAATATTTTTCGGTGAGAATAAATAATTAATTTCAAAAAAATAATAAAAAGTCACTAAACTAGCCATTAAAACGAGATTTAATCTTTGTTAAATCTGATTTAATCTTTGTTAAATCTTACCTATATTTTTCTCTATATGTCCAAGTTTTGAATCTTTCGTCTATATATATATTAACGATTAAAATTAAAACACAAAATTTGGAAGACTGGAAACCAAAGAGAAGATAATTCAATTGCTTATGTAAAATAGTGCTAAGTAGTAATTATTAAATTTATCAATATATCTCACGACAAGTAACAAGAGAAAGTTTCTATTTATATTTTGGACGAATTCAAAATCACGACTAAAATCATATATGATATTATTTTGATTAAACGTAAGATACTAAATGAAAAAGAAAATAATTAAAATATCATAGTAAGAAAAACAGAATGAGAAAAGGGTTAGAGAAATGTGTGTGTGTGTACATACACACACATATTCATTATGAATTAAATCTAAAGATTAAATCAAATAATATTTAAAAACATTTAATTTGTTTCCTTTAATTTCACAAAAATATCGTTAATTTGAGTATATTATATTGAAAATTAGATGATACTTGACATTTTGTTATGATACAATGCACTCAAACAAGCCACATCACAATGTAACATAGATCAGTGTCTTTTAATGTCATCCACTTCGTACAATACTAGTTACTATTTAGATTGTTGAATAATTAAGATCTTGGCCCTCCGGTCCCCCAAACCAAAAAAAATAAAAAAAATAATAATATAATAATAATGAAGGAAATATAGCTTGAAATTTATTAATAGAATTTTTCAAGCAGTTGTTATACATTATTTTCGTAAGAATAAAAGGAATTTATTAACAAATAGCTATATATCGTATTTAATTCTAGAAAGAAAAAGAAAAAAAAAAAGATCTTTATTAAAAATAAAAGATTCTCACCGAAAAATATTGAATAGGGAAATTATCATTCTCATTCAATATATGAGAGGATATTTTTTCCCAATCCTTAAATATTAGGGGGTAAAGTGGGAGTCACTCATTTTAAAAAGAATATCAAAGATCAAAGAGAAAACAAAAAAATGAATAAGGGCCCCCCAAAATAAAGAAAAGTGTAAAGAGTGTACAAGTGTCGGAAGAAAACAGAGCAAAATCTTATCAATGAGAGAGTAATAAAAGAAGGATTCGCTGACTAGGATTCGTGTCAAACTCAATTCAAATATTTATGGCAATGGATAAGATCTAGCTGATTAATGATGAATAATTCCTCGTATTTCCCACCTACTCAATTTTTCTTGATTTTATTTCTCGAAAAAGTATTTGAAAAGTTCCCTTATTCTCCAACAATCTAACAACCATATACTACATTAATTTCATTTTATGTGTATTAGTTTAATTTAAAAATATAAAAGGACCTTTCAAATTTATTATTTAAACTAAAGATATGTATAAATATTAAAACTATTTTTTAAAATTTTATATGTATAAACATTTCAACAACAACAACGTACTAATTAATTATTTATTCATTTAATTAATTTAATAGTGTAATTTGACAGATGAAATATCCCTACCTCGTGGAGCTAGAGAGATATATTGTATCCGAAAGATCATCTATTCAAGTAATTTTTAACATGGCATGTCATTGTTAAAGGAAATGTCATTAAAAAATAAAATAAATTTAAAAATGACACTGGATCCCAATTCACCTTTTTCAGTATAAAATTCTATGTCGTTAATGCATATTATCAAAATAAATAAGTAGCAGTGAATGATGTAGCATATAGCCAATGAGTTCAATTCCAACATTTTCAATCTAGATTATAAGTATATATGTAAAAAGAATTATAATTCTAGAAAAAAATTATTGAATCTTTATTTTAAATGTACCTCCTACATTCCAAGCGCAGTGTAGCGGTCGATACACTTACCCTCCACGTACTCACATCGCGATTTTACCTGAGCATGATGTTTAGATATTTAATGATGAGAATCAGGTTTGGTGATAAAAATTTAAAGGAACATTATATTTATATTTTAAATCCACCTCTTCATAAAAATGCGCCCATTTTGTCGGAATCCTAAATTTGCCTCTATCTATTTCATTAGAATTAAAAAAAAATCCAACATTAGAATGAATGAGTAAGGTAAGATTTGACACCCTCCATATGCTTTTCTCATTAAGAAATTTTATTTTATTATTAATAAAAATTCATATCGACACCCCTATCAGCTAAAAAGAAAATGGAGGTACTATTATTTTATCATTGTCACCTCCACCTCAGGAAAAAAAAAAACATCTAAAAAAATTATAGTTTTCCTTAATTCAAGAATTGTTTGGCACTAAAATCTTCTTTCTTATTGCCCTTCCAAAAAAATTAAAAATCAATGGTCCACCACATGCCCACAGTTTAGAATAAAATTTTACCTCTGTTTCAAGATTCTAAATGGATAACTCTGACACCTCTATGACTCTTCTTATCTAATCTAAGAATAATAATCCCATCTTCTTTTTTCCCCCTATAAATACTCAAACATTTCATTATCCATTCTACCTAATCATAATTGATTCAATTTGCTTCTTATAATTTTAAGATCTCTATTTGTTTGTTTTCAAAAGGTTAAAGAAAAATGTTGGCAATATTCAAGAGTGGTGTTATTGATCCACCAAAGGAGTTACAAAGTCCAGCTTCATTACAAGCATCAATTAAAGCTGCAACACCTGAAGAAACTATGAAGAATTTCCTATCTGCAAATCCAAATAATGGTTTTTCTATTGGATTTATGGATAAAGCATTTTTGGCCTATTCTAATCGTGCTAGTTCATACAATACTTTGCAAAGGTATATTATAAATCCTTTTTTTTCTCTTAAAATTTGATTAATTCTGAATAGGGATGACAACGGCACGAGGCAGGACAGGACAAAAAATAAATGAGGTAGAGATGACAATAGAGTGGGGCAGGGGAAAACATTGTGCAACTTATAAATTTGACCGGTCGATAAATAATAATTAAATTTACTAACCAAATGTGTAGTAAAATAACAGCAACATGTCCAGTGTGATCCCATTCTGGGCAGGGTAATACCTTACCCCTACTTCTATGAGGCAAGCAAAGCAGGAACATATACTATTATGTATTAAAAATATATATTTTATATATATTAGTTGTCAATATACAAAAAAATATACATTATGTATATTATAAACTAATATACATTATGTATATTATAAACTAATATACATATTTTCGTGCTATTATTTTGATTGATAGCTATTTATGTCAATTTCTCAAACATAAATGAGTAAAACAACAAAGCGAGGCAAATGAGTAAGAATACTTAGGTAACCATAAATTTTGATATTAGTTCCTGTATAGTGTACTTTTGGTCCTTATGCTTTTGAATTTTCGCAAATTTTAATTTAATTGTTATATCATTTAATTAACTTTATTTAATTGCTATTTCATATATAGATGGTGTAATATATACTCCTTTTTCCAAAAAAATTAAAATAAGCTTTTAATTTTAAATTTAAAAATTATCCTTTTTTTTATAGTTAAAAATAGATTACCCCAATTTTTTTTATTTAACTTTTTAAATTATTTATCCAAACAGGCTACACATAATATCTAAGGTTTATTCTTTTTTCCTTTTAATGTCTTAAAAATATTTTTTCTAAAAAAATAATTTAACTTTATTTTATTTAAAAAATTTCTTTTTGGACCAAATTAAAAAAGAACAATTTTTTTGGGACGGAGGGAGTACGTTCTTTTAAAACGGCGTAAATGTACTAGTCTTGTTAGGAGGTCTACCGGAAATAACTTTTCTACCTCCCAAGATCCCAAGGGAGGGGTACTGTGATTTCACTGGATATATTGTTGGTGGTGGTAGTGGTGGTCTAAAAGTACCTAGTATTATCTCATGTTTTAATTATTGTTCTCGAATTCTCCCAAGTTTATAATTTTTCTGCCTATGAATATTTTATATGATGCAAAATTATTGATATATATATATATATTTATATATTTTTTTTTTGTAGGATGTTCTGTGGTTTGAATGACATATACTGCATTTTCTTGGGAAATTTAAACAACCTATGTGCTCTAAACAAGCATTATGGGCTATCAAAGAGTGCTAATGAGGCCATGCTTGTAAGTGAGGCATATCGGACCCTCCGTGATAGAGGCCCATACCCGGCCCATGAAGTCCTCAAGGATCTTGAAGGTAGCTTTGGATTTGTGATATATGATCACAAGGCTGATGCAGTCTTTGTTGCCCTTGTAAGTATATATTACAAACATAGAAATACTATTATGTTTATTTTACCTTTTGGACAAGTTACACATTTGGCCGTTCGACCAAAAATATTTATAGCGACTACCCTATACATATAGTATACTGTCGTTATACATATGCTGACTATAATTTTGCCTTAATTTGTTTTATAAGGTCATGCTATATTTTTTTGTGTCACTAATTAATATCATGAATGGTGTTATATGAATAGGGCGGTGATGAAAAGGTGAAGCTCTTTTGGGGCATAGCATTTGATGGATCCGTGATGATATCTGATAATGTGGATCACATAAAAGCAAGTTGTATCAAATCATTTGCTCCCTTCCCAACCGGTATGTATCTCAAATCTCAAATTTAAAAGTAATTCCTAATTTATTGCCGAATTAGTGCCTAGTGGAAGCTTAGCGCACCGAGTTATCATATTTTTTTAATCCCCTAAACTACAAGGGTTACCAGGGTCAAATTGCACAAAACCATTGCCTTTGGTCACGTGCTAAGAATAGCGGGAGCTTAGTACATCATGGTGCCCTCTATTCTTTATTCACTAGGCTACAAGGGCGGATGATGAAAATAGTGAGTAAATTGCACTAGGCCCCTACTTTGGTCACGTGGTAAGAACTCGACACGTGACGAATTGGTTAGGCGCAAATTATAGTTCTGAATCTTGCTTAGGACAAAGCTTAGTATTTACACTTGTCGAAAGGTAGAGGAGTAGGTCCATACTTTGCAGAGTTTCAAACCTACGCATCAAATTTTTCTTGATATCTAAAAGAAAAATAGAACAATTATATTACGAAATTTGGACTCATAGTTGTCAAAGTTCATTTTAATCTCAGGCAGGGGCAGATTCAGAATTTTACATTTGTAGGTTCCAACGATCTCAAGTTAATATATAATTAGGAATGAGTCACAATAACATTTATAGACATTTAGTAGATTTCGTACTGCATATATAGAGTTTGAGCAAAAGTTGTTGAATTTCCTAATGCATATGTAGGGTCTTGAGTACAAGTTGTTGAGTTCTCGTGAACTAAGTTATGTGTAATTCCGACTCTGATCTCGGGTGTGATTGATGTGTTTTTGCAGGGTGCATGTACCATAGTGAAACAGGATTGAAGAGCTATGAGCATCCTAGTTACAAGATGAAAGCAATGCCAAGAGTTGACAGTGAAGGTTCAATGTGTGGAGCTTATTTCAAGGTTGATGTATACTCAAAAGTTAATAGCATGCCAAGAGTTGGTAGTGCCGCAAATTGGGCAACTTGGGGCCAGTAGACACTATTTTGGACCTCATTAAAAAGAAACAACAACACTAAACAAAGACTTGTTATCTTTGTCAATTATTGCTGTCTTTTCTGATTATCTCCATTGTATTTCAATCATTTCATCTTCCAAAAGGCACTCAACCTTGTGAATTGTCTTTGAGATTCCTAGATTGTAAGATACTTGTTTTTTTTCTTTTGTCTTTTTGGTTTTCTTATTTATTTAGTTCTGTTTGAGTAGGAAAAAGTGATGTGCAAATTTTCCTCTATGATTAGGGGGCTTTCATATCTTCATCTCTTGTATGTATAAGTTTCAATATCAATAAAAACTTGACAAAAAATAAATGAATGATTTAATTTTGAGTTTAGTAGGTGATGCAACAAAATTATAAAGTTTGAAAAGAAAAGAAGAGGTTATTACTACGCGCAATGCATTTATGTTTTGGAATGACTTGAAGTAATTTATAGATAAAATCTTCATAAAAATTGAAATTTATAATCTTAAAAATAATACATGTTATTTACTAAGGGCGGATCCATACTATTAGGTGTGGGTTCGTGGGAACCCACAACTTTCATTCGAAGTTTGTATTTATAATGTGAAATCCTTCAAATATATAAGAAATTTGAGTTTGAGAATCCAGTAACAATAAATATTGCTAGTTGGGAACTCACAAATTTTAAGTTTTGGATCCGCCTATGTTATTTACTATAATGTAAGAGTGATCTAATCGTGTAAAAATTGAATTAGGAATCAACTAATAAAGACCCTCTTAGTTCATCCGTATATGTTTGACTTGCAAACATTTGTTCATTTTAAATTTTAACAATTTAGATTTATTCTAGTTAATATATTAAAAATTGAAGATCCATAGAATTTACATTTGACGCTTCAAGACTTACTTTTGCAATTTGTATAATATAAACAGCCTTACTTTATGCATCGCGTAACACTATGATTTGACTTAATGCCTTCTCTCTAACTATTGTACCATTCTTTTGGGAAGTTTACCCTTTTTTCTTGCTCTCCATTATGTTCACTTATCATATTTAACTTATTCTGGGTATTAAATTTTTTTAGCAGGGGGCGTTCCTTTATTAGGTTTTACATAACATAAATTTGGATTAGTTAGGGTTTTTGGAACATCGGACAAGAAATTAAAAAAAAATATTACTTCCTTGTTTTAATTTATGTGGCACGCTTTTTTTTTTTTTTTTTTTTTGTCTGTTCAAAAAATAATGTCACTTTTCTATATGCGCTTTTTTATTTAGTTGGGTTGGATTTAAATAGAGCGGATTTAAAAATGAAATCAGGTTATGTTAGAGATTTCCGTTAAGACAGGGTATATTTGAAAACTTTAATAGCGGGAGGGATATTTTTGACCCTTTTCCCTAAAAATAATTTACTTTATGAGATGATTTATAAAGAACACAAATATCTAAGGCTTATTTTGGACAATAAATTTTAAAAGTCTTCATTAATTTTTTAAATTTCGTGTCAAATTAAATATTACCACATAAATATTATTTAGGATAGAGAATCATATTTAGTGTCCTCATTAACTTTAATTAGCTATGCCCTCAATATGCCTGACGTGTTTACAATGTGACCATAAATTACCAAGACCTTAAATTGTGGAAGGTCACCAAATCTTTCAAACTCGTTTGCTATGTGACCACAAATTTATATTATTCTTTATTATCAATAGAGAAGGAAAACAGGCAGGAAACAGACCAATGATTATTAAGCATATAAAAAGAAACTAAATAAATATGAAGACGATTGTCAATGTGGACCAGTGTGTACACATAAAGCACCAAATGTCCACCTCCCTATGGTGATTATGTCCCCCATCAAAATTTTCTATAGGAATAATTTGTACAAATGCAAACACTTCACGTCGTCATTTTATATTTAAATTCTATCTCAATCTAAAAATTTGTACAAAAATAAACTCGGGTCATAATTTTGGTACACCAATCTTTGCCTGACTAGTAAAATTGACATTGTTCATAAATTATGTCGAGGGAAACATGACTTTAATACAAATTGTTCACAAGTTTTTTAGATAAGCAAAACTTGTCTTGCAAGTGATAGAGACGGTCGTAACTTTAATCAAATTGTCCACAAGTTGCTCAGATGAACATAACTTTAATCAAATTGGTCACAAGTTTTTACGGGCAAATTTGCCTTACAAGTTATACCGGCGGGCATAACTTGAGTACAAATTGTTCAAAAGTCCCATCAAATCGACAACTTGGGTTGTGACAATTTCACCAATTAAACAATTTTTATATCACCTAGTAAGATAGATTATATATTTTTTTTAAGAAAATAACTAATATTTAATATTTAGTAATATAATGTTTAGCTAAATATTGCTAATTAACAAGCCATAAAAGAAAATGACCATAATCTAAAAATACTAAGTAATGCTAAAATAAGTATTAATAATATGACAAAGCAAAAAAACTTAAGTTATGTATTTTTACTCTCTAAATCAATTATGCAAAACTAAAGATAGATATCCAACATTATTGTCATTTAGTGGTAAATTGATTTCTTTGTTAGGATTAGTGTTGAGTTGGTTTTGGTTTGGACTTTATTTGAGTTACTAACATCTACAGGATATAAAAAGTTATTAAATTCAAAACCTAAATGTTCAAGCTTGAATAATATGATAATAGATAAAAAATTACGAAAAATTTAAGAAATATTTATAAATTACTTTACAAATAAATATTTTTATGTATAAAATATTTTAAAAATTGAATACATGTAATGTTAGGTGATGTTATTTTTTAGAAAACCAAACCAATTATTTATTTTATAAGGTAAACCAAAAATATTATTTTTTCGATTTATCCACTTAATATACTTCTCATTAAATATTATTTTTATATATATACAAATTGTTTTCCCATCAAATCGACAACTTGGGCTGTGACAATTTCACCAATTAAACAATTTTTATATCACCGTGTAGATTAAGATTTTTTGCTAATATTTAATAAGTATAATGTTTAGCTACTCTCTCCGTCTCAATTTAAGTGTCTTTCTTTATTTTTTATTTGTTCCAAAAAGAATGTTTATTTCTATATTTAGTAAGTTGATAATTCAAACATTCTACATGACACGTTTATAACCACAAGATTCAAATGATATTTTAGTATATTACACACATTTATTTGCTGAAAAGATTAAATATCTCTTAAACTCAATACCTAGTTAATCCATAAATAAATTGGGATGAATTATGGAGGGAGTATTATTCATCACGTGAGATCATAGTTTTTCTATCTCTCAAATGTTAGGTGATGTTATTTGAAATTACAGATTATTTATTTTATAAGGTACAAAAATATTATTTGATCGATCGTATCCACTTAATATACTTCTCATTAAATATTATTTTTATATATATCCTTTACTTTTTTACCTACATGAAAAAATACGTTATGACTAAAATAACCAACATTAGAAATTGAGCTAGTGACCATATTTTATCATGCAAAATTAAAGAATGTCAATCATTTATTTGCTGAAAAAGTTGAATATATATTCTGATAAAAATACAAGCGGTAGCATGTTCATCCATAAATAATTCACATTAAGATCGTATCCACTTAATATACTTCTCATTAACGCTTTTGAAATTATACGTCCGTACCCCACGTGTGTTACCTATTTTTGTTGTTGTTGTAATCATTTATCCGAAAAAGTTAAATACATATCACACAAAAATACAAGCATAGCATGTTCATCCATAAATAATTCAGATAAATTATAGGGACAAGAAGTTTTATTCATCACATGTGAGATCATAGTTTTTCTATCCCGCTTTACCAACTGACACAAAGTATAAATCCTGGTACTTCTACCCTCATCTTAATAGAATTCACGCACAACTTCTCTTTGTATTTATTTCTTTTAAGTCTTTTTTTCTATTCTGTTTTAATTGGAGCACCAATGAATAATTTATTTTCAGAAAATTTAAACTCTTTTTTCCGCAAATGATTCACATAAGTAATGCTTTAAATGAATATACTCAAGAGGAATATTCAATAGTTGAAATCGTTTAACAACCCAACGAAATTGGAAGTGGTTGTTGAAATGGTAATAAACAAAATAAAAATTTGTGGTTGGCAAAGTGAGAAACTAAAGTAAACAGAAAGTTAAGAAGAATAATTATCAGTGTTGTTGTGGTGCTTACGCTTTTGGAAATTATACGTCTGTGTGCGTGTGTTACCTATTTATTTTTATTACATAAAGTCATCCAACTTAATGAAATTTATCACACCAAAAATACTTTCATTTTTTGTTTCATAATAATCATCCAATTTAATTAAAGTTTATCATACAATATTTTTTTAAAAAATAAAAGTCATTCAACTTTGACCAAGTTAACTAATAAGTAAATTTAACTCGAATTCTTATATTGTATATCAAAATATGACATGCCAGTACTCGATCTAAAGTAGCTAGTTAACTTAATAAAATATAAATGTAGTGGATCAATTTTAGAGACCTTCCCTCAGGATTCTCTTCATAACACTAACTATGTATTGCCATTAATGACAGTATTAACAGGGTAAGAATTGCGGGCTATTTTCTTGGTTGTTAAACTTTTTTCCGTGAATGATTCACATAGGTAATACTTTAAATGAATACACTCGAGGAATATTCAATAGTTGAAATCGTTTAACAACCCAACAAAATTGGAAGTGGTTGTTGAAATGGTAATAAACAAAATAAAAATCTGTAGTCGGCAAAGTGAGAAACTAAAGTAAACAGAAAGTTAAGAAGAAGAATTATCAGTGTTGTTGTAGTGCTTATGCTTTTGGAAATTATACGTTTGTGTGCGTGTGTTACCTATTTATTTTTATTACATAAAGTCATCCAACTTAATGAAATTTTATCACACCAAAAATGCTTTCGTTTTTTGTTTCATAATAATCATCCAATTTAATTAAAGTTTATCATACAATTTTTTTTTTTTTAATAAAAGTCATTCAACTTTGACCAAGTTAACTACTAAGTAAATTTAACTCTAATTCTTATATTGTATATCAAAATATGACATGCCAGTACTCGATCTAAAGTAGCTAGTTAACTTAATAAAATATAAATGTAATGGATCAATTTTAGAGACCTTCCCTCAGGATTCTCTTCATAACACTAACTACGTATTGCCATTAATGGCAGTATTAACAGGGTAAGAATTGTGGCCTATTTTCTTGGTTGTTAAACTTTTTTTCCATGAATGATTAACATAAGTAATACTTTAAATGAATACACTCGAGGAATATTCAACAGTTGAAATCATTTAACAACCCAACAAAATTGGAAGTGGTTGTTGAAATGGTAATAAACAAAATAAAAATCTGTGGTCGGCAAAGTGAGAAACTAAAGTAAATAGAAAGTTAAGAAGAATAATTATCAGTGTTGTTGTGGTGCTTATGCTTTTGGAAATTATACGTCTGTGTGCGTGTGTTACCTATTTATTTTTATTACGTAAAGTCATCCAACTTAATGAAATTTTATCACACCAAAAATACTTTCATTTTTTGTTTCATAATAATCATCCAATTTAATTAAAGTTTATCATACAATTTTTTTTTATAAAAGTCATTCAACTTTGACCAAGTTAACTAATAAGTAAATTTAACTCGAATTCTTATATTGTATATCAAAATATGACATGCCAGTACTCGATCTAAAGTAGCTAGTTAACTTAATAAAATATAAATGTAATGGATCAATTTTAGAGACCTTCCCTCAGGTTTCTCTTCGTAACACTAACTACGTATTGCCATTAATGACAGTATTAATGGGGTAAGAATTGCGGGCTATTTTCTTGGTTGTTAAACTTTTTTTCCATGAATGATTAACACAAGTAATACTTTAAATGAATACACTCGAGGAATATTCAATAGTTGAAATCGTTTAACAACCCAACAAAATTGAAAGTGGCTGTTGAAATGGTAATAAACAAAATAAAAATATGGTCGGCAAAGTGAGAAACTAAAGTAAATGTAGAAAGTTAAGGAGAATAATTACCAGTGTTGTTGCGGTGCTTATGCTTTAGGAAATTATACGTTTGTGTGCGTGTGTTACCTTTTTATTTTTATTACAAAAAGTCATCCAACTTAATGAAATTTTATCACACCAAAAATACTTCCATTTTTTGTTTCATAATAATCATCCAATTTAATTAAAGTTTATCATACAATTTTTTTTTTTTATAAAAGTCATTCAACTTTGACCAAGTTACCTAATAAGTAAATTTAACCTGAATTCTTATATTTTATATCAAAATATGACCTGAAAGTACTCTAAAGTAGCTAATTAACTTAATAAAATATAAATGTAATGGATCAATTTTAGAAACGTTCCCTCAGGTTTCTCTTTGTAACACTAATTATGTATCGCCATTATTGGCAATATCAATAATTCAATAGGGTTAGAATCGCGGGCTATTTGCTTGGTTGCTAGGATATGATAGACAAGAAGAACAATCTAATCCCTAAATAAAACAATTTGAAAGATTTGTAAGTAACAGATCTCTTATATTTGAATTTTGATATTAGATTGTAATTTGGACTTTGGAATAAGGGACTTAACTTTTGGCCAACAAATTATTATATTACTTGGATTCTGGCCTACGAGTTGAATAAGTAATCATTCGTTCTGCATTTAATGTTTTAAATTTGCTAGGAAACTTCTACAATTAGAACTCAAAATGGAAAATTCATTTTTAACTTTAGAATCCGAATCATAATTCATCCAAAAATACGTAGGGATCTAGTAGAAATTTGATTGATTAGGAACTTTCATCTTGTTAGTAAGGGTTGCCTACCCGAACTTTCATCTATGTAATTAAAAAAAAAAAATCATCCAAAATACAAATTAGTTGTTATTACAATATTATCTAAGATGGAATGTATTTATAGTGTCGAATCTCAATATTTGAAGGATATTTTGGTTAACCAACATTTATATTCATGCCTTTATAATAACTAGCAATATATGCCTGTGCGATTCACGAGCCGAACATGTTTATTCACTTTAATTAGCTAGTCTTTAAGGTTTGTATTTTGAAAATAACTTTTAAAAACATTCTAATTGTTATTATATATAGCAACATATACAAAATGTATTTTATGTACCATCACTTTAGTTATAATTAGAAAATGAAGTTTAAAATTTAAAAACATATGATGGAATTAAGTCTTTGATATAGAAAGAGTCGGACTTTTTTCTCAAAAAGAAAATTTGTAAGAATATGAGAAAAAATTAATATTTTGATTCTAGATTTTTTCTTTTAAATTCTTCAATATCTATGTGTATACCAACAGATTGATATCCATCTCAATTAACTAATTATTCAGATCCAAACATAAGAACCATTATTATATATATTGAATTTTTTAAAAGCAAAACTAATAAAATATTTTTATTAAATTAATTAAAAATATATTATATTTTTTATATTAACCATTATAGATAAAAAAAAATTTACAAAGAAATTAAAATTAGAAAGATATATGTTATATCGTAAATGACCAAATTTTAATTCCGAAATGAAAATATAAAGTAATACATTTTATAAATGTAAAGAAACAATAATTAGAAAATGCAAAAGAGAGTAAAATAAGTACAGTATTGACAAAGAAGAAAAACGGGGATAAAAGTCACTCCCTCCGTTCACTTTTACTTGTCCACGTTGACATATCGAGAGAAAAAAAAATTCTTCTTCTTATTTTACCCTTCACATTAAATACTCATTTTCAAATCATTTTCTAAAGCTATTGAGACTATACACCAATAAATATGGATATTATGATAAAATATATACTTCATTTATTAATTCTTAAAAAACGTGAAAAGTCAAAAGTGGACAAGTAAAAGTGTACGGAGGGAATAAATATGTGTAGAAGAATTAAAATTGAAGTGCATATGTGTATATATGAGAAGAGAATAAATACTCGGAGTGCATATGTATATATATGTCCAAGTGGAAATAGTCAATACTATGACATATGTCCAAGTGGAAATACTCAGTACTATGACATATGTCCAAGTGAGATAAAAAAGTAGTTGGTTAAAGTGTACAATGTATATAACTTTTGATACAAATTTGCATTGCTATTATTCGTCCTCTCTTCACATTTAAAGTATTGACAAAGAAGGAAAATAGGGATAAAAGTCACTCCCTCCGTTTACTTTTACTTGTCCACGTTAACATATTGAGAGAAAGAAATTTTTGTTCATATTATTAATTTTACCCTTCACATTAATTATTCATTTTCAAATCATTTTTCAAGTCTATTGAGACTTACACCAATAAATATGAATATTATGGTAAAATATATACTCCTCCGTCCCATATTACTTGTCACTTTCCCTTTTGCACGCCCTTAAGAAATCATAAATAAAATATGTATTTTACTATCTTACCCCTATTTCTCTTCAATAAATACATTCTAATCAAAATTGACTATTTTCAAGAACATTTATTACTAAGGGTAAGATGAGAAATATTTAATTAATTTTATCTTGGTTTTGTAAATGAACAAGTAATTTGAACATATATTTTTATTAATGTGGCCAAGTAATATGGGACGGAGAGGGTAAGATGGGAAAGATTTAATTAATTTTATCTTAGTTTTGTAAATGAATAAGTAATTTGGACATATATTTTTAGTAATTTGGCCAAGTAATATGGGACGGAAGGAGTACTTTATTTATTAATTCTTAAAGAACATGAAAAGTCAAAAGTGAATAAGTAAAAGTGCATGGAGGAAATAAATATGTGTTGGAGAATTAAAATTGAAGTGCGTATATACATGAGAAGAGAATAAGTAGGCGTTTGGCCATAGAAATCAAAAACTTTTTCACTTTTTTTGAAATTTTGGAGTTAAAGTTGTGTTTGGTCATAGTTTTGAAATTGTATTTTTGTTGGTTGAAATGTACTTATTTTGATTGTGAAAAAAGTGAAAAACAAGTTTTTCTTGTTTTTGGAATTTTCATGGCCAAATGCTGATTCCGAAAAAAAGTGAAAAAAAATTTCGGAAAAAAGTGAATAATTCTTATAGCCAATCGGGTCGTAAATATTCAGTATTACGACATATGTCCATGTGGGATAAAAAAGTAGTTTAGTAATGTAGCCAAGTATTATGGGACGGAGAAATACTTCATTTATTAATTCTTAAAGTACTTGAAAAGTCAAAAGTGAACAAGTAAAAGTGCACGAAGAAAATAAATGTGTCGAAAAATTAAAATTGAAGTGCATACGTGTATACATGAGAAGAGAATAAATATTCAGTACTATGACATATATCCATGTGGGATAAAAAAGTAATTGATTAAAGTATACAATTTATATAGTTTTGATACAAGTATTTATTACTGTGTTAGTCTCTCTTGGATACTTATATATATAATAGAAATATGGATAGGTGTAGATATATAATAATTTTAAATAAATAGTACTCATATGTTTCAAAAAAAAAAAAAAAAAAAACAGTACTCATAAAATAAACCCGTTGAGACATTGAGAAGACAAATAATTTCACAATTATCACAAAAATAATAGTAAAAGGAAGTTGAGAAATACAGCTAGCGTGTTGACAGAGTGGCAAAAGAACAAGAGCCATCGCTATCAAAGCTCTAAGGGATCGTTTGGTACACAATATTAGCTGGGATATTGCAGTACTAATTATGAGATTAATTTTATATCATTTTTGGTAGAATGTATAAATTTATACCTTATACCAAACAAAGTATAAAATGCATCTCAAACTTAAAGATGGAATATCCCATCTTATCTCATTAATCTTGAGATTATTTTATTCCATCTTCTAGATGAGATAAATTAATCCAAAAAATGGAATGAATTAATCCCAAATAATAATTCTGAAATAATTCTGTCTACTTACCAAACGACCACTAACGTAATATAACCAAATCAAAGTGGTGCGACAATACAGCCTGAAAAGCATAGCTATAACAAGTCGTCTTTTTTTTTTTTTTCTTTTTCTACGCATTTGCTTTCACACTACTCTCAAATTTTGGTTATTTTTGAAGCTCCAAAGTCCGTTACGGTACGTAACAATTTCTTCTATCACACACTCCGAATCAATCACTCTATCCCAATTTATATAACACTCTTTTTTTTATTCAGTAAAAAAAAAAAAAATACTTTGTAGATTTAGTAGCAATTTAACTTTTAAATGTCCTTTATAGTTACACATACAATCAAACCTCTATAACAACATCGTTGGGTCCTAAATTTTTTGACTGTTATAGAGAATGACTATTATACATCTATAACAATATTGGCATTTAAATAATATTTTGCTATTATAAGCAAAAAAGATGCATAAAATCTAATTTCTCATTTTTAATTGCTAAATTCTAAGCTTGATGGAAAGAAAATCTTTTAATAATGAAAATATATATTTTCATATGATATTTTTTCACAAATAGTATATTCAAGGATCAAATATTTGGTTAAAATCTCTATACTTATTATTGGTAATTATAAATATTCTATTTTTATAAAGATGATTAATTATTATATTAGCAAAGAAAGAAGATAACTGTTATATGAGGGGTAATTTGACAACGAACATTCTGCTGTAACATTATTTATTGCTGTTATAAGTAAAATATTATTTAAAAAAAAATAATATATAACATAAAAAATTAAGTTATGTTATAGAGAGCGCTTTATATGCGGATAACAAGGTTTGACTTTATTTGTACCTTGTTTTAGACAAAAATTCCATTACTTTATGTCTTAACCAAATGAAAAATGGTAAGACAATACAGCTTGAAAAGCACAGCTTATGATAAGTCTTTCTCCTTTTCCTTCTTCGCCTGCTACCGTCCGATCGATCATTTCTTCCACACTAACGACATCGTTTTCACTCTCAAATCACTGCTTTTATGTTTTCACTTTTTTCTTCTTCATAAACTCAAAAATTAGTTTCATTTTCACATCTCCGAACACAATTCTCTGTTGTTCCAAAATTTTAAGGTACGTAACAAATTTCTTTTATCTCTCTCTGAATTACTACTATTTAGGATTTGAATTGAGATAGCTATAGTTTAATTTCCTAATTTTAGTGGATTTTTTTTTTCTTTAAAATTGCTGGCCATGCTGATCAACAGTAGAGAATTTAATTAAGATAATTAAGTTTGAAGTGATTAAGCTTAATCAGAGTTGGAGGTTTTATTTTATAGAAATTTGCAAAAATGGTTGATGTGATTAGTTCACAATTTTTTTATTTTTTTTTAAGTTTTGGTAAGTTGTGCTCATGAAGTTTTTACGTATAAATAAATGATATTCTCTTTTTAGGGAATAAACCGTTTTTACGTATAAATAAATGATTTTCAGAAAACGAATGAAATGCATCAATTGACTGAAGTGCAATCTTCTCTTTGTTTTAATTATTTGGTTCGTCCGTGTTGGTGAAAATACAATAAATTACAGTTAAAAATAAAAAATATCTCGCTCTCTTTACGGAGATACAACTCAACTGCGGTAGAATCGTCACCAGTGCAGAAGTATAACTAAACTCCAACAGTTCAACACATCATAATCAAAAGGAATTGTGCCATTTTTTTGCGACAGATTAAAAAAAAAGTGTATTACATAAATTAAGTAACTTTGGCCGAAATCTTGTATTTAAATTTAAATATTTATTTAATATATCTAAATAATTTATTCAAAACCCAGTCAGTAAAAAAATTGTGATCCAAAATCCTTAAATTAAAAATCCCGACTGTGCCTCTTTCTTCAAATAATAATTCTGATCAAGCCAATATAACTTCATATGAGCACAAAATATTCTTTCAACACACTTTTTAGCTTTAACTTCATAGTTTCAAATTTTACATAGAAGCCAAGACCCTCTCTATTCTTTCTTTGGTTTTTGAGATCTCCTCATGTGTGAAAGATGTAAAATCATATAGATAATATATAACTGAAATTGTCAATTTCAAAACTCATAAAGAAACCCAGATATGCTCCTCGCTAATTATGTAAAATATACCTTAAAACAAAACAATGTCAAAACTAACTTACTTTAATAGGTCAAGGTTTGTTCTTCCTCATTTGAGAACTTAGTGAGACCAGGCAACAAAACAACTTATTATAATTAATAATATGGTAATTGAATTGGCAAGTTTATAATTCCCATTCCTCGAATCAAGAAAAAATAATTAAAGCATGTGAAATTGAACTGCAAGAAAGTAAAACGAAATGACCATAAAAATTTCAAAACGAAAGTGTTTTTAAGTTAAAATGTTAATAACCCAAATGCCAAAACTAAACAAATAAGTTGATTAAAATAGCAATTATCTGCTTGATACATATTTTCACACATCGAGGACAAAAACTTCATCTAGATTGTAACTTATTTTCCACTGAAATCAGATTGTACCTAAAACAAAAGAAATGAAAAACATTACTTTCTTGGTCGAAAAAATTTGAAACAAAAGAAATGAAAATAAAATTAACAAAGCAGAGAAAGGAAGGAGTGTTACTCATTACATTGTTCATCACAACTCATGCCTCAATTTATGCAATTTGAGATTACAAAAACGGAAACACTCCTATTATAATTGAAACTCTAATAAATTGTTTGTTCAAATTGGATTAGTGTATGCATTATTCCCTAAATCCAGGATAGTATATACTAACGGGATTTTCTTGCATATTTAGATAATGTAAAATTGAATGATTGGGAATTGATTGACTTTCCAACTCATTTTACACCATATGAATATTTTTTGTCTTATATAAGCATTCCTTATAAGTTATATCATCTCATTTACGGTAACTTCGAATATTGAGCGACAAATTAAGAATAAATTATTTAGGTAGAAGTAGTAGAATATTTGTAACTAAAAAATAAGAAGAGATTATGATGTATCATTTCAATTATGGTAACTCCGATTTTGAGCGACAAATTAGGAACAAATTGTTTAGGTAGAAGTAGTAAAATATTTATAGCTAAAAAATAGGAAGCTATTACAATGTATCATTTCAATTATGGTACTTTTACCTTTTAATTCAAAGTTAAATTCAAATTGACTTTTAACACGATTTTTTGAAAATTAATTATCTTTCAAGTCAAATTCAAACCCATTAAACTCCATTAAATTATGGAATTTTAGTGAATAAATAGCTCATTTTAGAAGATACCTATATCACATCAACCTTAGCATACGTGTGCTTCAACACTTTAATTAAAAAAATTAAATTCTGTCATGTAATATTATATGTTACTATTTAAAGGAGTATTCTTGACTATAAAGTAGATCCAAGAATATCACCTAATTATATTTCTCCAATCAAATCCACCAAATTAGGTGAGTACATTATTATCTCAATTGACTTTTAACCAAAGTAACAAAGGACAATATTGTATCTTACCATATAAAGGAGTACTCTTGATAATAAATTAGACCCAATAATATCAATTAATTATATTTCTCCAATCAACTACACCAAATTATGTGAGTATCAACTAATTATCTTTTAACCTATATCACATTTGCCTCATCATACTTGTGCTTCAACACTTTTTACCATTTATTTTACTTGATTGTCAATCAATTATTAAACAAATTATAAGTAGTAAATGCAGTAAATAATATGCAAATCATATTGATGGGATCTAAGGGCACTAATAATTCATTGGAATTCAATGATTTCTCCTTTCACTTTTAACCTATATCACATTTACCTTAGCATACGTGTGCTTCAACACTTTAAGTAAAAATAAATAAATATTGAATTCCATCATGTAATATTATATGTTACCATTTAAAGGAGTATTCTTGATTATAAATTAGATCCAATGATATCAGTTAATTAGATTTCTCCAATCAAATACACTAAATTAGGTGAGTTCATTTTATATTGTCAATTAATTTCTTTATAAAATTTGAGATAAATACAATTTGTTGCCAAGTGGCTTGTTCATATTACGCCACTTGACTTAATATTAAGTTAGACTAACCTCCTTTTAATATAATATAGATAATTTAAATAATCTAATATAGCTAATAAAAGACGATAAATTAAGAAAACAAAAATGGATTATATACAAGATAATCATACGTATGAATTGATCAAAAAGGAGGCGAAAATATCAACATTAATTATTTATGGGAAAAGATGTATCAACATTAATTATGTGAGAATCTTCATGTATTGAGAAAAACTAAAATTGAATTGATGAGAGAGGATTCTTGCAGCTTTTGAATTAAAATGAAAAGGATGGCAATGTCATTATATTAAGGCTTAATGCCTATGCAGCCCCCCTAATTTGTCCCTTTTTTCTATTTTGACACCTCAACTAAATGTTGTTCATATTAAACCCCTGAACTCATCCTCAAGTGTGTCTATCAAACACAATCTAACTTACATAGTATTCTATCTTCAATATAGCAACATGCTAATATATATTTTAATTTAATTATGCCTTTTTTTAAGCTAAAATTAGCAGCAATTGAGAGGAAAAAAAATCACAATTTATTTTTTGCTTCTAATAAAAATAAATGTGAAGCCCAAACTTAAATGAAATTGATAGGCAAACGATGAGTTATTTTGCATCAATTGCTTAATAAAAATATCACTTAGTTAAAGTATCAAAATAAAAAATAAAAAAGGTACAAAGGATAGCAATGTGATTAAGGTAGTTGACGAATACAGCTAGCGACTTTACAGAGTGGCGAAATAACAAGAGCCAATCGCTATCAAAGCGCTTTCCCCATAATAACCAAATGAAAAAATGATGAGACAATACAGCTTGAAAAGCAAACCTATAATAATAATTCTTCTTTCTCCTATTCCTTCTTCGCCTGCTACCGTCCGATCGATCATTTCTTCCACACTAACGACATCGTTTTCACTCTCAAATCACTCTTCTTAACCTCAAAAATTAGTTCCATTTTCACATCTCCCAGCACAATTCTCTGTTGTTCCAAAATTTTAAAAGGTACGTAACAATTTCTTTTATCTCTCTCATTTATTACTCCCTCCGTTTTAATTTATGCCAACTCATTTGACTGGATACGAAATTTAAGAAAGTAGAGAAACTTTTAAACTTGTACTCCCTCTGTTTCAATTTGTTAGAACTTATTTCCTTTTTAATCCGTGTCAAAATGAATGACTTCTTTTCTAATTTGGAAATAAATTCACTTTATGAATGATTTACGACCACATAAATTTTTAAGGCATATTTTAAATGTCATGCCCAGTCAAATGGATTCATATAAATTGAAACTGAGGGAGTAGTGTAAAATGAGTCACATATATTTTGTGTGACTAAGGTAAATTGTTTCTAAATATAGAAAGAAATCATTCTTTTTGGCACGGACTAATAAAAAAATGGGTTCACATAAATTAAAACTGAAACGGAGGGAGTACTATTTAGGATTTGAATTGAGGTAACTATAGTTTAATTTCCTAATTTTAGTTTTTTTTTTTTGCTTTAAAATTGCTGGCCATGCTGATCAACAGTAGAGAATTTAATTAAGATAATTAAGTTTGAAGTGATTAAGCTTAATCAGAGTTGGAGATTTTATTATATAGAAATTTGCAAAAATGGTTGATGTGATTAGTTCACAATTTTTTTTTTTTTTTAAATTTTTGGTAAGTTGTGCTCATGAAGTTTTTACGTATAAATAAATGATATTCTCTTTTTAGGGTTTGAAATTGTTTTTACGTATAAATAAATGATTTTCAGAAGGAATGAAATGCATCAATTGACTGAAGTGCAATCTTCTGTTTGTTTTAATTATTTGGTTAGTTCGTGTTGGTGAAAATACAATAAATTACAGTTGAAAAAAAAAATAAATAAAAAAATATTCAGGCTGAGGCGCGGATATCTTGCTCTCTTTAAGGAGATACAAGTCCACTGCGGTTGGATCGTCACCGGTCTAGAAGTATAACTAAACTCCAACAGTTCAACACATCATAATCAAAAGGAATTGTGCGGTTCTTTTTGCGACAGATTGAAAAAGAAACTGTATAACATAAAATGGGACAGAGGACTACAAAAGTTAATATGTTAACGGCGGAATGCATAAATTCCAATAGTTGACATGAGTTGAAGACAATGTGTTTCTATTGAAATTGTCGTTATGCCTCAATCTCAAACTAGTTGGAGTCGGTTATATGGTTCCTAGATATTAATTCTGCTCCTTTTGGTCCGGTTTATTCCAGTACTCATTTTCTTTTAAAAGGAGAAATGACAACTTTTGCTTTGAATATATCTTACAACAGTGAATATTTTCACTTTCACAGAAAATCGGGGATGGCTACCATGTAATGCTCATGTCAAAAAGCATTATGGTCAAGTAAGGAACCTACTAAAGTATAGATTGAAATGAATTGTAGCTGCTTTGGTGCCTCAACTCAGCGTGAAGATACACGAGATACGGGAGGTTGGTGCATACTTGAATCTTGGATATAAGTTGATTAGTTTTTTCTCAGTTGAATGATTTATTTAGTTGTTTGATGGTTTATCATAACTTAATATTGCCTTCAGTGTTAACTCTTATATTCCTCTATAGCTGGTTGATCTGTATGTGGCATTTCATTTTATCATGATTGGTGTGGCATTCTGTAAATCGCTCCAATTCATCGTTTTTCTCTTTCCTTTTCTAGTTATCTAAATATCCCTTAGACTGCTGTAATCACAGGGGATTTGCATAAATTCATTCAAGATTATTTGGTTATTGAAATAGGGTACTGAATGAATATAATGTGTGTATGTATGCAATATAGATGATGAGACATTCCAGAAGCAGTTGACATTTTGATTTTGATCCAAGGGGTCAATCTGTATTTGACCTTTGATTCCAAATGAAAAGAAAAAGTCAATCAATCAAAACTATATCTCAATCTGATTAGTTGTGTTGACCATGTGACTACTCTGTCCAGTATTTAGAGAATTCATTGTAATTAGACCGTTTTTACGTTGGCCGTCAAGTGACTGAACCCTTCTCCGGGATCTGGAAAAATGGAAGTTCTCTAACATTAACTAATGATCGAGAACTTTGAGTATTCCGCTAACTAGCTTGCTCAGATATCTGTCTCAGATCATCTTATAAAGGGTAAGGATAAAAGACAGTTGGTCAAGTGGCACCACTATTAGTTATTTTGATAAAAGAAAATTTTACTGTACCAAGTGACATGTAAAAAGTTATACAGCGGCCGTGCATCAATAATCACAGTTAAAGGATGAAAAAGTTCCATCTAGTGTTTGTTTGTGGGGCAAATATGAAAATTTGGTGAATATGCGATTTCTTACATTAGTTGCTTAAGATATCCTTCTATCCATCTTTTTCTGCAACAACTTTAATTTTACATTCTGTTTCAATTTCATGGACACACTTATATTTTCTATGTCAGGCAGCTCCACTACAAAGACAAAGAAATTTTCATATAGTGAATTACGAAAAGCAACCAACAACTTCCACCAAAGTAATAAAATAGGGCGAGGAGGTTTTGGGACAGTATACAAGGTTCAACTCTATTCTATAAATACTTCTCTTCCTTTTCATGCCAGAGCTTTATTGCACAGACAACTTCCATTTGCTTGCAATTCGCATGGTGCTATTTGCAGAATTACATTACCGGAACCTTTAAACCTTTGTCTTATAATTTATAGGAAGAGATATATTATCTGCAATTCTACAAAATTTTGCATCCCCAACTTGTTACTATGTGATTTAATTCTCATATTTTCTGCCTCTTAAAGAACGTTTTTTCCGAAACATTTTAAGTCCTGCAAGTGTCAGTTCATGATTTTGGCATATACGTAATATGAGACTAAGAGTTTTAGTGAATAACGAAGTCCTTGGACTTAATTCTTATGGTGCATTGACATGCTTGTTGAATGATTATTAACTTTAGTGCGACTTTGTAGGGAACTCTAAGAAGTGGAATAGAAGTTGCTGTGAAACCGCTTTCTGCTGAATCGAGGCAGGGGTTGCATGAGTTTTTGACCGAGATTGAAACCATATCAGATGTCACACATCCCAATCTGGTTGAGTTGATTGGATACTGTCTTGATGGAAATAACCGGATCTTGGTCTATGAATATTTAGAAAATACGAGCCTTGATCGAGCACTTTTTGGTAAAGCTTGAAATAAAAAAAAAAAAAAAAAAATACTTCACCATCTATGAATGGGTTACTGAAGATGGGGCTTGCTTTGCAGGTTCCGGGACTAGGAATGTTCAATTAGATTGGGAGACAAGGGCTGCTATTTGCTTGGGTACTGCTACAGGTCTTGCTTATCTACATGAAGAACTAGTGCCGCATATAGTGCACCGGGACATCAAAGCTAGTAATATACTGCTTGATAAGGATTATAAACCAAAAATTGGAGATTTTGGACTGGCAAAGCTTTTTCCAGACAATATCACTCACATCACCACACAGATAAAAGGAACTACGTAAGTCTCCTGAATTTATTGTTGAAACTTCAATGTTTTCTGTGGCTAGAAATTGGTCCATCCTACTTTGTTTAATAGAGAGATTTAGAAATAGTTATACTGCCTATGGGATACTTACCTGCATGATGAGAAGGGCACTTTGGGGAATGGAGATGGATATGGGCATGGGCGGAGCTAGGGGGAGGGTAAGACTCGAAAAGGGTGATAATATTGGATGTGGCATTCAAATACACATTATTATTCCCACAGTATGCTAAAATTATTAGCTTTGTTTGTCATACAAATAGAGCTTTCGTTATACCAAAAAAGAATAGCTTTAGTTATACAATATTTTCTACTCATAGTTCTTACCTTGCTTTCTCTCAATTTCAACTGCCAATCACTATCTCTCAGTTGTTCTTGTTTGTTTGCTCTCTGCATTTATTGATCTATTTGGTGATCAAGTGTTTTTTTACCTATGACCTTGCTGAAATGCAAGATGTCCTGCTTTAAAAGTTTAAATGGTGACATGGAGTAACTGAAAGCAGTGTTCTTACTAATATATCTTTGTTTTTCTAAACAGTGGCTATCTGGCACCCGAATATGTAATGGGCCGTCAATTAACGGCCAAGGCTGATGTTTACAGTTTTGGGGTCCTAATACTTGAAACAGTTAGTGGCAGGAGTAGTGGCAGTGGTACATGGCAAGGGCAGAAGTTACTCCTGGAATCGGTGGGTAGAATTTTCAGCTTCCTTGATTTCTTTCTAGATCTACCATTCTGTTTCCCAATAGAATCAACAGTTTATTGCATGAGGTTGTTTACTTGCATTTGCTACTAGTATTTGCGTATACTGATTATTGTTATTTAAAATATGAAAATTCCCAGGCACATCAAGATGTGATTCTATAGATAATAGGGGTGAATCCATCTCTGTTATGTATATGTCAGTCAACAAATTATAGATAAATAGGGGTGAATCCATCTCTTATAAGTATATATCAATCAAAAAATTAAATGTGCCTCAACTAATTTGGATGGTCATATGAATTATCCACAATGCTCTATTTGGGGCACATTTCTTTCCAATACTTTAAATAAATTGTCTTGTAAAAATATCCAATAGTGTCTGATTAATCTTTTACTCCCCCTAGAGATGTGAACAGTTGTTGGAGTTTCACCAATATTAGTGTGGTTTTAGCTAGAGCAGAGCATGTTGGAAGCAAAGGATTTACATGGCCTCTGAACTAATGTTTAATCATTGTTATCACACTTATTTGGTTCCTTGTATGAAAAATTAGACTTACCTTATGTCCGTCGTTTACCAGTAGTCTTGTAGTCTTTGGTCTTATTAAAGATTTGTATATTTGATTAGGAATAGGTGTGAGATTTAGAGAACCTCTAATTTACTAGTAGTGGAAAGAAATGAGCCCAAATAGAGTGGAATGGATAGGGAGAACTCATACAGTTTGACCCTAAGGCATAGTTGTTTGGAGTCTCAAATATAAATATGTGCAATAGGAGATTTCTAGATTCAGAGTGGAAAAGAAACATGAACAAGACAATAGGGTATTTGAACCTGTTTCTCCAATCTGGGAAAAGGCACAAGAGTGCAAACAGATAATGCCATTACAAAGTGGAGCTGATCCGACAAGGTATTCATTGGTAAAAGATGGTACTTTACAGCAATAGGAGATTGTGCCGACCATCAAGGATTCATGTTATTCTGGGAAAGAGGATCTTAAAGTCCAATTGTCCCGTTTGTTGTGCCAAATGGGTGTGTTTGTTAGTAGAATTGCAGGAACTCAATAGAATTCAAGTAATTCTGTGCCAATACAGGAGTTATTTAGAGACAACTCGAGTTGATCAGCTGAAAGAGAGAAAATGGAATAGAAGTAGAGTAGAATCTGTGTATTGTATTTTCATAGATGATTCCAATGTAGTGTATTACAATGCTTTATAGTGAATGAATTACTAACCTCAACTGAATCTAAGTACTAACTAGCTTCTAACAACTTGCTCTAACTAACTAGTGGAACAGTAACTAACTTTCCCGCCAATAGCTAATTCAACTAACTACCATTTAACTTTTGGAATTCCACTGTAACTAACTCATTTCAATTGCTGATACTAATTCATGTATCAGTACTCCCCTCATCAAGAGATCCTTGACCTCAAGGATCAAATTGAGGAAACCTTGTCTTGAGATTGTTGAAAAATTCCCAAGTAGCATTGTCGGCAGGTAATCCATGCCACTTAACAAGCACCTGAGCCACAGCTTTGTTCCCACGCTTGACCATCCTCCTTTGTGAGATAGCTTCAGGTTGAGGGCAATTAGGATCAGCAATATCAACAGAAGGTGGAATAGAAATTTGAGCAGGTACTGCATAACACTTCTTAAGCAGAGACAGAGACACATGAACTGTAGGGTGAATCTTGACTGTTGCTGGTAACAAGAGAGTATAAGCCACCTGACCCACTCTTTTAGTAATCTGAAATGGACCATAGAACTTAGCAGCAAGTTTATGATAAGGGTGTGTAGCAATAGACACCTGCCTATATTGTTGAACCTTGAAATAAACCCCACCAATGTCAAAGTTTCTGTCATTTCTATGAGAATCAGCTTGTTGCTTCATTCTCAGCTGAGCCCTCATTAAATGATGCTTCATTAACTGTAACTTGAATTCTCTATTCAACAAGGTATTGTCCACTTCAGCTGAATCAGACTCACCAGGAAGGTATGGCAAGTGTAGAGGGGGAGGTCTACCATACAAAGCTTCATATGGTGTGGTCTGTATAGCACTATGAAATGACGTATTGTACCAGTATTCAGCCATAGGAAGACAGTCAAACCAATCAGTAGCATTCTCATTACATAAGCATCTTAGATAGGTTTCTAAGCACCTATTCAAGACCTCAGTTTGTTCATCAGACTGAGGATGGTAAGCTGTAGAAGCATGTAATTGGACTCCTTGTAAGGCAAACAACTCTTGCCAAAAAGAACTTGGGAAAACAACATCTCTGTCACTAGTAATAGCATCAGGAAAACCATGTAGTTTGACAATATTATCAAGGAATGCCTTGGCTACTGTTTGAACAGAATATGGGTGGTTGAGAGTTATGAAATGACCATACTTACTCAACCTGTCCACAACCAGTAAAATAACCTCATGACTTTTGGACTTAGGTAATCCATCAATGAAATCCATGCTAATCTGAGACCAAACCACTCCAGGAATGGGCAATGGTTGTAATAAACCTGGATAAGCTGCAAGATCAGCTTTGTTTCTTTGGCATATGTCACACTTCTGCACAACACTTTGACATCTTTCCTTATGCCCTTCCAGTAAAACAAGGTGAGAACCCTTCTCAATGTTGCCTCTACACCTGAGTGACCGCCTTGAGGAGTGCAGTGCCAAAGTGAAATGATGGACAACCTCAGTTGTGGTACTCTACCAACCACCAGTTTACCCTTCCTCCTTCTCAGCTGATACCCATGAGAACTGATTAGGGCCCTGACCAGCTTGTAATTTTGCAACAATAGCCTTCAAATCAACATCTGTTTCCCAACTGTGAGCAATATCATCCATCAGCTGAGAACTAGTTGTTGAAATCACGAGTGTGAGTAACTCAGCACTAGTTACCCTTGACAAAGCATCAACAACCTTATTTCCAACTCCCTTTTTGTACTCAATAACATAATCAAAAGGCATGAGCTTAGTTAACCACATAATTTGGGAGTTTGTGTGTAACTTTTGCTCCATTAAGAACTCCAGAGCCTTCTGATCAGTTCTTATGATGAATCTCTGGCCAAGCAAATATTGAGACCATTTGGAAACTGCATGAACAATTGCCAGTAATTCCCTATCATTGGAAGACATGCAACACCTCTATTAGATAAAGTCTTACTAATGAGTGCAATAGGGTGCCCGTCTTGCATCAATACAACACCTATACCAAACCCACTAGCATCAGCTTTCAATACAAAGGTTTTATAGCATCAGGTAGGGCCAGAATAGGAGCCTTAGTGAGTGCTTCTTTCAACTTCTCAAATGCAGAAGTAGCAAGAGTGGACCATTTAAAACTATCTTTTCTTAAAAGATCAGTTAATGGTTTAATGGTTTGTTGATAATTCCAAATCCTTGAATAAATCTCCTGTAGTAACTAGCTAGACCAATAAATCCTCTCAGTTGCTTAATAGTAGAAGGTAAGGGCGACTTCTGAACAGCACTGATCTTCTGAGGATCAGTAGAAACTCCGTCTTTTGTGATAAAATGGCCCACATATTCAATTCTTGCTACTCCAAAGAAACATTTACTTTCCGTGGCTAGAAGCTGATGTTTCTTCATCTCAACAAAAACACTTCTAAGATGTAACACATGATCCTCTACTGTTTTACTGTAAATTAGTATGTCATTAAAAAATACAAGCACCGATTTCCTCAAAAACTTCTGAAAAACAGTATTCATCAAGCCTTGAAAAGTAGCTGATGCATTGGACAAACCAAAAGGCATTACTAAGTACTCAAAATGGCCTGAATGAGTTCTGAATGCAGTTTTGGGAATGTCCTCTTCAGCCATCCTTAGTTGGTGATATCCAGCTCTTAAGTCAATTTTTGAAAAGATTGTAGAACCACCAAGTTCATCTAGTAGATCTTCTACAATGGGGATAGGGAATTTATTCTTAACGGTGTGCTTGTTTAGATTCCTATAGTCTACACACAATCTCCAAGTCCCATCTTTCTTACCAACTAATACCACTGGTGATGCAAAGGGGCTGCAACTTGGTTGAACAATACCTTGTTCCAACATTTGTTGCACCAAATTCTCAATAATGTCCTTCTTAACAGAAGGATATCTATAAGGTCTCTTGTTTATAGGCTCAGTACCATTATGCAACACAATTCTATGGTAAAATACTCCTCTAGATGGTGGTAGCTGAGTTGTTTCTGCAAATAATTCCCTAAATTCCTGTATGACTACCAAGATCCCAGGGTCTGTATTTGCCTCTTCTTTAGTCTCCAAAGCATACAATTCAGTACACATAGTAGGAACAACCTGAATCATGCATAGCTGAGACTGATTACCTGAGTGTTTATCCAATTTGCCAGCATTAGCAGAAGTGATTTGTTTCCCTGCACCTTTGAGTAAATGCTTCTTCCCTTTGTACCAAAACTCCATAGTTAACTTGTTGCAATTCATATTGATATCACCCAAAGTTAACAACCATTGGACCCCTAACACAACTCCACAAGACCCCAATGGTAATAGTAAGAAATCAGCAGCAAATTCAGCTCCTTGTAGCAACCATGTGACATGGCACACCTTATCCACTCTGATCATATTACCATTTGCTGCAGTAACCATTTGAGGTGTAGTTGACTTGGTAGCACATCCTAGAGTCCTTGCTAGCTCAGGATCCATGAAATTATGTGAACCGCTAGTGTCAACTAAAATGTTCAGAGGTTTGTTGGAGTGATAACCTGTCACTCTTAAGAGTTCTGAAACCTAGTGACCCGTTCAATGCATGAACATAAATCTCCATCTGTTCTAAAGGTTGATTCACTTCTACTATCTCCATTCCTACATCATCTATCAATTCCCCTTCCTGTTGAGTGTGTTCTTCTTCCAATTCCTATACTTCTAGTAAGTAAAGTTGGTTTAAGTTTTTACACTTATGGTTTGGAGCATATTTTTCTGGACAAAAATAACACAGCCCTTGTGCTCTCTTATCATTCATTTCTTCTATGCTAAGCCTCCTTCTGGTGAACCCTTTATTGCTTACAGAACTTTCAATTGCAGGTGTTGACAACAATGGTTTACCTTGGAATTTCTGATCACTAGTTCTCTTATAACTAGGTCCAGAATTTGCTGTTGGATATGGAAATTGTTTATAGAACTTAGCTTGAGCGTTTAAGAATGCTTCTTGCATCCTAGCAGTTCTGTACTATTGAAATAAGGTGGTTGGATTTGTCAATTTCACAGCAAGGTTTAGTTCATCTTTAAGGCCTCCAATAAAGCAGCTAATTGCATTTTCTTGAGAAAGATTTACCCTAGTCAATTTACTTTCAATTGATAATTTTTCACAGAACCATTTTGCCTAATTTTCTTAATTTCTTCCATTGGGTCATCATAATCTGCCCCAAACCTTTCTACTAGTGCCATAACATACTCATTCCAAGTGGGAGGAGAAGTGTACTGCCTGTACCTCATAAATGACTGGTGTCACTGTATTGCTTCACCCTCCATGTGAATTGCAGCCAATCCCACTCTCTTGTCCATAGCAATGTTGTCAAAATCGAAGAATTGATCAACTTTGTACAACCAAGACTTCAGATCTTCCCCGTTGAACTTAGGAAAATCCAACTTTGAATACCTGGATATGCCTGAGTAATTCTGGTAATTCATAGTTGATTTCTCCTTAACTTCTTCTTCATTTACTGGTCTCTCTCTTGAAATCCTTTCTCTTGAAGTTCCCACTCGATTAATCACAGGTGAATCATCACTCCTAGTTCCCTCGATGTGTTCCTTCAATTGAGCAATAGTTTGATCCAATCTTTTCAAGGATGCCACTTCTCCATTAAGAGTACCAATGCCTGAAATCAGTTTTTGCAACATTTCTCGCACATCACCACCTTCTAGGCACTGGAGGTTTGATCTCCATTTGATCTGGTTCCCTTAGCCATTTATGCCGAGAAACTAACTGCTCTGATACCAATGTTAGTAGAATTGCAGGAACTCAATAGAATTCGAGTAATTCTGTGCCAATACAGGAGTTATTCAGAGATAACTCGAGTTGATCAGCTAAAGAAATGAAAGAGAGAGAATGGAATTAAAGTAGAGTAGAATCTGTGTATTGTATTTTCATAGATGATTCCAATGTAGTGTATTACAATGCTTTATAGTGAATGAATTACTAATCTCAACTGAATCTAAGTACTAACTACCTTCTAACAACTTGCTCTAACTAACTAGTGGAACAGTAACTAACTTTCCCGCCAATAGCTAATTCAACTAACCACCAACTAACTTTTGGAATTCCACTGTAACTAACTCATTTCAACTGCTGATACTAATTCATGTATCAGTGTTACCTTGATGTGATTTTTAGAAATGTGGGTCTTCCATTCATTCTTGGATTTTGGTTTTTGGGGGAGGGGGAGGGGGAGGGGTGTCTTTAAGGAAGGCTACAGCTAGGCGTTTCAATCTTGCAAAGAGTCAAATGCTGAATATTTGCTGAAGTTAAATTTTCTTGTCTGGATTTGTATCTTTTTGCCTCTAAATGTATCTTTTTGTAGCGTATGCTGCTATAATAATTTGAACTGCTCACATCATAATACTAGTAGCGTAAAGGCCGTAATTGGGAGGCAGCCATATATCTGACTTGAACACCATTTACCAGTCATTCAAATAGACAAAGAGCAAGCAACACCAAGAAATGTGAAAATATACTTAGATATGTTAAATTTTGCTAGTTTTCAGGCTAAATAGTGAGGAAACTTTCAAGTAACTATAGCAAATAATATTTGTTCCTTTCCTT
>NC_081352.1:29743255-29763961 GCF_029784015.1 Lycium ferocissimum | reverse complement strand
CAAGGAGCGTCGAGGGATGCCGTAAGATATTGCAATTACTATTTTTAATGCTTTGGACTTATATGGACCTTTTTCTAATGTGTAATGTTTTTTTTTTTTCATTTCAGTTTTGGTGATTATTTTGTTACGCACCCCTCGATTTTTGAGCTTGCAAGTCTTCTCCATAATGTTCTTTTTTGTCTTTTCACTAATTTAAATCCTAATATAACTCTGTGATTTTGCAGGACAAACCTTGAGAATGGTGAATAACTCGTGGAAGTGGGCTGCTTCAATTAACTCCCGGAATATCTTTTTGAAATTTCAGTACTTCGCCCTGGAGCTCAGCTGTCCAAATCTAGAAAAGCGTAAAACTTCTGTTTTAAGTTGTTTGATTTCTATCAATATGAAACATTTGGTTCATATTGGTAATGCTTTGTGTGCTCTTTGTTTATCGCTTAATCTTCCGGTTTTTGGTGTTTTAATCCGTTGATTTGGCTAAAGTCGCTGTCATTTGTTCTTTCTGTTTTTACTTACAATTTTGCTCTTGCGTTTGTGATCGTTTCACTAGAAAACTATTTTAGTGTTTTTACTTAACAGTGTAAACTTACTGGTTTGGGAAAAATATCACTTTCAAATGTACAGTATTATTTTTCTTGTGTTTTTCTCTTCGTTTATTGCTTAATCTTCTGCTTATCGGTGTTTTAATTCATTGAATAGGCCAAAGTCGTTGTCTTTTGTTCCTTCTGTTTTTACTTATAATTCTGCCCTTGCGTTTGTGATCATTTTACTGGAAAACTAGTTTATCTGAAGTAGAAGTTTGTAGTGGATTTGTAGTTGCAACAGTTGTATGTGATTTTTCGGATAATTTCACCAAATTTGTCGATTTTCTTAAAATGGAATTATGTACTTATTGGTAGTTTTTCTTGTTGATTGGATCTGAATTGAAAGATAGTTTCACATGGAACTTTCACAGTTCTGCTATATCCTTTTTGTGTTGTGAATTTCTTGGTTTTCTTCTGTTGTTCTCTTCGTTTATTGCTAAGCTTATCGGTGTTTTAATCCGTTGATTAGGCTAAAATCATTGTCTTTTGTCCTTCTATTTTTACTTCCAATTTTGCCCTTGCGTTGTGATTGTTGTACTGGAAAATTATTTTATCTGAAGTAGAAATTTGTAGTGGATTGTAGTTGCCACAGTTGTATGTGATTCTTTGCATAATCTCACCAAATTTGTCGATTTGTTTTTGGAATTATGTACCTAATGGTGCAATCTTACTGTTTTGGGAAAAAATATCACTTTCAAATTATTTTCACACATGGTATAACCTTACTTGCCAAATTTTTGGATAGACTTCTTATCGATCCTTTCTATTCTATAAATACGTTGATTTTGTGTTCTCTTCGTTTATCGCTTAATCATCCGGTTTTTGGTGCTTTGAATCCGTTGATTTGGCTAAAGTCGTTGTCTTTTGTTCTTTCTGTTTTTACTTACAATTTTGCCTTGCGTTTGTGATTGTTTCGCTGGAAAACTATTTTATCTGAAGTTAAATTTTGTATTGGATTCGTAGTTGCTACAGTTGTATGCGATTTTTCAGATACTCACCAGTTTTTTTTTTTTTTTTTTTTTTGGAACTATGTGCTTAATGGTGTAAACTTACTGGATTGGGAAAAAATATCACTTTCAAATTGACAGTATTATTTTTCTTGTGTTTTTCTCTTCGGTTCTTGCTTAATCTTCCGCTTATCGGTGTTTTAGTCCATTGAATAGGCTAAAGTCGTTGTCGTTTGTTCCTTCTGTTTTTACTTGCAATTCTGCCCCTTGCGTTTGTGATCATTTTATTGGAAAACTAGTTTATCTGAAGTAGAAGTTTGTAGTGGATTTGTAGTTACAACAGTTGTATGTGATTTTTCGGATAATCTCACCAAATTTGTCGATTTTCTTGAAATGGAATTATGTACTTATTGGTGTAACCTTTACTGGTTTGGGAAAAAAATATCACTTTCAATATTATTGTTTTTCTTGTTGATTGGATCTGAATTGGAAGATATTTTCGCATGGAACTTTCACACTTCTGCTATATTTTAATAACCCAATCATTGATTAAGGGTTATTTGGTCATTCCCGAAAGCATATGTCTTGTTGGGTTTTCATGAGAATTTTGACTAGTTGACTGACTAGGTTTGCTATGGTTATTGCAGATGAGGTGGAGGATGCTAAAAAGGATTGATATTGGTGATGCTCACTCAGAAAACTGGAACTTAATGCCACTAAATACCCTGTTAGCAAAGAGACGGATTGGGTTAATAGAAATGATAACATGAACTAATGCAACTTCTGGGTACATTGCTGCCTGCGTTAAACTTTGATCAGTTAGTTTTTCTGCAATTTTCCTTTTTCAGTTTCCAGAATTTGCAACTGTCTTGTTATTAATCTTCATTTTGCTCAAGGTTGAGTTCTCTTATTATGCAAGTGGTATAGATATGATTTTGACTCGCTGTGTTTTTATGTCATTTCTTTTATTTACTCTTAACATGAGAGGAGGGTAGTTCCTCTGTGGCACAGAGAGAAGAAAGTAGCCACATCCAAAAGCATGCTGGTTCCTCTTGTTATGTTACATCTGTTTTTTTATAATAACCACTTTGGTGTTCTCATTTATTGAAATGCAATGCAGAGCGTTAAACTAGAGAATTAGACTGATCAGATTTTCGTTGGCAAAGACAGAATTTGTACCAACCATCCTAAAGGACCCCATGAATGTGCAAACAAAGCCACAAATATATAGATGTAGAAAACCACTAAAGCTGAAAATCAATGAGGCAAAACTACTGTACTATTATTGCTGCCACTGCTGTCTTTATTTGAGGTAAAGTACCTATATTTATAATCACAAAAAAACTCATCATACAAAGATGATGAGGTGGGAATATACAACCCTCAGGGGGCATAGCAAAAACCTCAGTAATAGCTAAAACTTTACACTTTTCCTATGCCTTCCAAGTGTCTAGCATCTTCCTAGGACACACAAGAACATGTTCCACAGATTTATAGTTGTTTACAGATGATCAATGCTCTCTGCTTCTTGTCCGCAAAGTAAACACCTTGAGCAAATCTGCATGCCTCTTCTCGGTAACACTTCATGAGTTAAACAAACCCTTCTAATCACCAACCATACAAAATAAGAAACTTTAAGAGGGAAATGAAATAATAAAAGATAAAAGACCATGTCATAACAAGCTGAAAAAAAGGAATAGATAAATAAATACTCGAAGTACAAGAAATAACAGATATTAGCAGAGAATCAAGGATAAGAAACTATATGGCAAGGAGGATGTAAGCCCTGGTGGCAGTGGTACTTTGGCGAATCACATGTCGCTCCAATTTCGTTTTTGATTATTAGACGCTTATGACCTCCCCCTCTATGCCTTGCAGTAATGATTCCTCAGAGGAAAACGAGTGGAAAGGAGCAAGCGGAATCTAACAGGAGCACAGAGTTCTCCCGGTCCCGAGAGAACCCGGGATGTTAGCGATTAGTCAGTCCGGGTCCGGCTAGTCTTGCACTTCACTTTAAGACTGGTCCAGTCGCTAGTTCAACTGTCCCTTAGAGACAGGATCGAGAAGTACCATGCATGATTGCCCCCCGTCCTAAATGGAATGACAAAAATAATACTGATCCTACTGGGAAGGAAAATAATACTAGTCCTACCACTAGCCTTCTATCCTAATCCTCATCTCCACACCCTCGTATCTTAGGTCATGTCCTCAGTAAGATGAAGACTTGTCATGTCCTGCCTGATCGCCTGTCCCCAATACTTCTTCGGCCTACCCCTACCTCTCTTCCAACCCTCCATCGACAATCTCTCACATCTCCTCATCGAGGCATCTGGGTCTTTGCGTTGGACATGCCCGAACCATCTCAGTCTCGCCTCTCGCATCTTGTCTGCCACAGAGGCTACTCTATCTTTTCCCGAATAACTTCATTTCTGACCCTATCTCGTCGAGTAAGCCCACACATCCATCTCAACATCCTCATCTCCGCCACTTTCATCTTTTGGACGTGAGAGTTCTTGACTGGTCAACACTCCACTCCATATAACAATGCCGGTCTAACATCTACTCTGTAGAACTTCCCTTTAAGTTCTGGTGGTACCTTCTTATCACACAAGACACCAGATGCGAGCCTCCATCTCAACCACCCTGCTCTAATACGGTGTGTAACATCCTCGTCAATCTCCCCATTATCTTGGATCATGGCCCTAAGGTACTTGAAACTCCCTCTCTTTGGGACGATTTGCGAGTCTAACTTCACTTCCACGTCTGTCTCACTTGTCATCGTGCTGAACTTGCACTCCGCGTATTCTATCTTCGTCCTACTCAACTTGAACCCTTTAAGACTCCAGGATTTGTCTCCAAACCTCCAACCTGGCATTCACCCCGCTCCGCGTCTCATCTATCAAGACAATGTCATCTGCAAATAACATGCACCATGGCATCTCTCCTTGGATGTGACCCGTCAATACATCCGACGCTAAAATCTTGAACAATGAATTTGATTTATTCGTCACAGAGCTTTGATAGCTGCCACAAACAGTAATTATCACACAGTCAAGTAACTTTGATTTTAAACGTCTTGATATTTAATTTATATCTTAGAGTACTTGAAACTTATAGAGAAATGTTTGAATGCTTGCTTGTGAATATTTAAAAATTTATTATGTCACTAATTGTTCCCCATTTAGATCGATTTTGGGATTGATTAAAACAATACAGAATATTCCTCCATAAAATATTCAAGCAACCATTCGAGTTTTTTATATCATTAAGTAAAACACACCTACAATAATAAAAACTCCTTTTTATCCAGTCTTATATGGCAATCTTAAGTGGAAACTCGATGTCGTATAAAAAATGTCCACACACGTGTATATGCTTATAAATTATCTGCCACTGTCTTGTCTACGTGACAGATAGTGATTATGCTGACAACAAATTAGGCAAGTTTCCTAACAGGCCAGTTGATGTCAAATCATATTGACAAATTAATAAGGTTAGTGTTCAATAATTTGATTATTACCACCATTAGGGGAAGTAGTGGTAATATATAAGGGCTCGTTTGGTACGAAAGATAAGATATAATTAATTGTGGAATTAAATTTGGAAAGAGTTTATTCCACGTTTGGTTGGCATAAAATTCCCGAGATTATAGTGTTATTTTTATCCCACATTATGGATAACAATTCCGGAATAACTTTGTTCCCAACCAAACGAGCCCTTAGGATAAAAACTTATCCTATCACGTTTTTATACCAATTCAAGAAATACATGACACATATTATCAATAAATATAGTAATTAACATATATAGTTATATCAATTTACGATTTAACTTTAGTCTATAGTAAATAAGTATGATTTGATGTGCACATATTGTTGCACATAAGTTGTTCTCACTCTCCAATAACAAATGTAGTGGTGTTTATTACTCACTCGTCACTAATCAATCAATATATAATATAAAGTTAGGGATAGACAAGTTGATGTGATACCTCTTTATGACCACCATTTCTATTTATCTTTTTTCTCCTTTTTTTGCCTTTTCTTTCATTTTTGCTATTTTAAAAAGCTAAAGAGTTACTCCTTTTGACTCTCTTAATTATGTTAAATGTGCTACATTTGACTTTCTCTAATTTTTTTTGACCTTTTTCCTCTTATATTCTCTCAAAAATATTTGTTCAAAAATAAAATTACTCTATCAATAAGTTTATAATTGTCCACATTAATTGCTCAATTAAAAGGAAAAGACATTTAAGAATATTAAAACTTATTAATTATCTGAAAGGTAATATGGTGATAATAAACATGATTAAATATTATTCCACTAAAGTTAAGTAGTACAAGAGTCATCTTTAGCAACTAATTCTGGCACCTTTTCGTATTCCAAAATAAATTTACTTAATGATTAATTTAGTATTATTAATATGTAAGACTCAATCTTACTTGTTCCTCCCCAAGCGCAAACCCGCTTTTAACTCTTTCTCTGTTTATTTTTTTCTTCTTTTTTCAGATATGAGCTGATGAAGGAAGAGTTTGCAAATTAATGCATCAAAAACCTAAGAGTTTGCAAATTAATGCATCAAAAACCTAACTTAAAGCTAGGCATAAATAATGTGATATGACACTTCTTTTTGGCCAAGAAACACATTTATCTTTTTTCCCTTTTTGGTTTTTTCTTTTTTTGTCAATAAGTCTAAATATTCTGGTTTATATGATTAATGTCTACATTATTATATCTTGTGTAATAATATGTAATTACACCAAATATTATTCCTATTACGTTACCAGCAATTACAAGAGCCACTTTCTTAATCTCCATAATTGCTCTTAATTACACTTTTTCCCTCTCCATTTCTTATGATTTTAATGTCTATTGAATGTGGTATTCATTTGGATGTGAAGTGTTTTATCTTTGTATAAATACACCAAACAAGATAACATGAGTTGGGCATTCGTACCAATTTTGCAAATTTTCTGTTGCACTTTTGATAGTACTATGTATTTGAGTTTTTTCGCTTTCTGAATTCTTTATCTTTTAGTTTCTTCTTGACATTTTTCGTTTCTTGATTAAAAGTTTTAATCTTGCTGAATTTCTACCACCTTACTGTTTGACTTCTCATGACACATTAGTAATAATGTTGCAAATTTCCTTACTTAGATGAGTTTGAAGAAAAGTTGATTGCTCTTGACATAGTGTCGCGACCCTAATTACCCATCGTGCGGGCACCTACCTTATTAATAGTAGGTAAACCCTTATCCGTTAACCCATTAATCATTAGCCAGTTTCAACTTCTTTAATCTTTTATACTAAAACAATCAATGAGCATGTAAATGAATATATAGTCTACCAAGTCATAATTAATAAATGATACAAGTGCGGAAATCTAACTATTACAACCCCAAAATCTGAAAGTTATCGTACAAGGATTCTAGCTAACAATGTCTAAAGATTGAAGTATATCTCAAATATGATAACACTTAATGTCTGGAATAAAAGTAGACATTTGGAAAGAGAGATCTTCAGGTGGCATGGCATGGATAGAAGCTCACCCTCGGACCTGATCGAGCGAAATAGCTTCAAGCTAGAGATGTAATCAGGATGAAATCGCTGGAACACAATCTACACTCAAATAGGGTGCAGCAAGGTAGTATCAGTACAAACACTATGTACTGGTAAGCATCATAGGCCGACTAAGATTAGTTCACGTATATAAGCATAAAATCAATAGTGTAAACAGATAGGCACTTAATACTCAAATCCAGGTCACAGAATGTCGCATAGCAGAGTCACAATCTAAGATGGAGCTTCTAACCCACGAGTCTGTCAAGTTTCAGTAATCTCACCTGATAATCACAAGCCCAAGTTCCTTCCCTAGATAGAGTCACTAATCCATGATTTAACTCAGTCAATGATCATATCAATACCACAACAGCCGTTTCAGCAAACATACCAAAATCAGAAACAACGAGCCATATAATAATGTAGAATAAAACATAATGATGTGCAATGCAAAATATGATGACGTGCAATGCAATGACCTGGCCAAATACACACTGTACACATATGATACTAATGTCATAACTCAGTAGTCATGAACTGCAGGGGACCCATGGTGTCCATGTACCACTCGTTTCGGAATACTCCTCTGACCCGAGCTATAAATCCTTCGCCCCGGAAAGAACCTCGGTCACGGATCCACATCATGTATCACCCGTTTCGGAAAACTCCTTGGACCCAAGTCACTTATTTCCCTCCACCCGAAATTTACCTTGGACTCGAGCTTATACACCCTCCATTCCGGAAAGAGCCTCGGACCCGGAGCCACTCGATTATACAAGAAATGTTGTTACATCCCTCTTAATGAGCAACTATCAAGTAGTATATTATTTTCATCAAGAAGACGATATTAGCTTCTCACCACAATTGTCATCAATTTGTATCACAAGTTCATCAAGAAGATTATATCAACTTCTGCACAATTTCTCATCACAATGTATGTCTCAAGTATTTCAGTTCATTAGTATGTATAGACTATGAATAATCAACAATATCAATGTCAAACACAAGGCATCATACCACAAGTCTTCCAAACCATTTCCATTATGCATGAGTGTATGAATGCATAAATAAATGTAAACGTGGTAAATCAATACAAGCCAATAAAGCAACAATGAAGGTACACGTCACAAAGCCACAAGTCATATCAAGACTTGGATCAACTCAGTCATGAAATGAATCATACAATCATCTCAACCAACATAATAGTCTGTGTCCCTCTTCACTTCCACATGTAGCAAGTACACCTCACAACTAAGTCTCGTATCACCAAGAAGCTCTACTTTTCTATATATTATCATCAACAACAATCATACATCAAGTTTTCATCTACGTACTGTCATAAGTTTATATCACAATTCAAGCCTAAGCTCATTATCTTTCCTTTCTCTGATAATATATGTTGCAATAAGAGAGAACTGGGTACAACACGACAATTTAGGCAATAAGTCTAATCATAATAATAGGGCAACAAGCCACGATCAATAATAGCCAACTGAATAGAAATCCATCCTGAATCGCCACCGTATGAATACAACTACGCCTCATGTTTCAAAGACATAAAGTAACGGCGATAAGCCCACAAAATTAGAAGTTATACCAACCTAGCTAATATCCAACCAAAACACCATGTCCGAAGACCTAATCATGCTTTCTCCCGTCAATTCTATACAATACATACGTTTCGCTAATCAAAGTCTAACTAAAGTAAGCCATAACCTACCTGGAATACAGAACAGGAGCCACGAACTACTCCACATGAGCCTTCTATTTCTGAAGCGCCTCATAACGGTCAAAGTCTAACGATATGATGCTAAGTAAGAAACAATCCATGTATTCAAACAAAAATGACAATTTGGGGAAGAAGACCCACTTACTTCTACCCTCTTCAATGGATAAAACCATCCTTTAATGGTGAATTTGTCATAATTTCTATCTCTACAATCATTAACCTTCAATTCAAGGGTTTCTAATCAATTTTACCCTTTCCAACAGATTTAGAACAAAGATTCCATTTTTATTAGTGATGGATTTGGAGATAATAAGGAAGAAGAAGAAGAAGAGGGCCGTGGATGACCGACCGAGGATTAGGTGGGGGAGTTTGACTCCGGCTAGTGCCCTAGAGATGGGGGAGAAGTTGATGGCTATGGTAGCGTGGGATAGTAAGGGGGATGTGAGCAGTATGTGGGATAGGACAGCCAGTTCCATTAGGAAAGCAGCTAGAGAGGTATTGGGGGTCTCACGAGGCCGCCGTGGTGAGCACCGAGGGGATTGGTGGTGGAATGGAGAAGTCCAAGGGAAGGTAGAAACAAAAAAGCATGCATACGTGAAGTTGGTAGATAGCAAGGATGATGAAGAGAAGCGGACGAACAGGGAAAAGTATAAGATGGCAAGAAAGGAGGCGAAGTTGGCAGTTTCGGCGGCTAAAACGGCAGCCTTTGAATGCCTTTATGTAGAACTAGAGGACAGAGGTGGGGATAAGAAGATATTTAAGCTCGCCAAGGCGAGAGAGAGGAAGTCACGTGACTTGGATCAAGTGAAGTACATCAAGGACGAGGATGGCCAAATGTTGGTACAGGAAACTCGCATTAGACAGAGATGGCAGTCATACTTTCATGAACTCTTGAACGAAAGAGGAGACAGAGACATTGTGTTGGGAGACTTGGAGCACTCTGATAGGCATCGCGACTTTGGTTATTATAGGAGTATTAAGGTCAAGGAGGTGAAGGGAGCTGTTCGTAGGATGCGCAGGGGAAGAGCGACCGGACCTGACGAGATTCCTGGGGAATTCTGGAAGAATGCAGGCAAGGTAGGCTTGGAGTGGCTGACTGGGTTGTTTAATGTCATTTTCAAGACAACAAAGATGCCAGAAGAATGGAGGTGGAGTACAATGATTCCCGTGTACAAGAACAAAGGAGATATTCAAAGCTGCAACAACTATAGAGGTATCAAGCTGCTAAGTCACACTATGAAAGTGTGGGAAAGGGTGGTGGAAATGAGGGTGAGAAGAGGTGTGTCTATTTCAGAGAACCAGTTTGGATTCATGCCGGGGCGCAAGACTACAGAAGCCATTCATATTGTAAGGAGATTGGTGGAGCAGTATAGGGAGCGGAAGAGGGACTTGCACGTGGTATTCATTGACCTAGAAAAGGCCTACGATAAAGTGCCAAGAGAGGTCCTATGGAGATGCACGAGTCTAAAGGTGTACCTGCGGTGTACATTAGAGCGATAAAGGATATATATGATGGAGCTAAGACCAGGGTAAGGACGGTAGAAGGAGACTCGGAGCACTTTCCTATTCTGATGGGGTTGCATCAGGGGTCAGCTCTTAGCCCATTTTTATTCGCCTTGGTGATGGATGAATTGAAGCGACAAATACAAGGTGAGGTGCCTTGGTGTATGTTGTTCGCGGATGACGTAGTCCTAATTGACGAGACTCGCAACGGAGTTATCGATAAGCTAGAGGGCTGGAGACAGACATTGGAGTCTAAAAGATTTAAATTGAGTAGGACCAAGACAGAATACTTGGAGTACAGGTTCAGTAGCATACCGCGTGAGGCTGACGAGGAAGTGAGGCTAGGTACCCAGGACATCCAGAAGAAAGGAAGTTTCAAGTATCTTGGGTCTATTATACAGGGAGATGGGGATATCGACAATGATGTTTCACATCGTATTGGTGCAGGGTGGATGAAATGGAGGCTAGCCTCCGGAGGGCTGGAGACAGACATTGGAGTCTAAAGGATTTAAATTGAGTAGGACCAAGATAGAATACTTGGAGTGCAGGTTCAGTGGCGTACCGCATGAGGCTAGCGAGGAAGTGAGGCTCGGTACCCAGGCCATCCAAAAGAAAGAAAGTTTCAAGTATCTTGGGTCTATTATACAGGGAGATGGGGATATCGACGACGATGTTTCACATCGTATTGGTGCAGGGTGAATGAAATGGAGGCTAGCCTCCGGAGTGCTGTGTGATAAAAAAGTGCCACCAAAACTTAAAGGCAAGTTCTACAAAGTGGTGGTTAGGCCGACCTTATTGTACGGAGCGGAGTGTTGGCCAGTCAAGAGATGTCATGTTCAAAAGATGAAAGTTGCAAAAATGCGAATGCTCCGGTAGATGTGTGGGCACACTACGAGGGATAGAATTAGGAATGAAGATATCCGAGACAAGGTGGGAGTGGCATCGATGGAGGACAAGATGCGAGAAGCGAGGTTGAGATGTTTTGGGCATGTGAAGAGGAGAGACACAGATGCTCCAGTGCAGAGGTGTGAGAGGTTGGCTTTGGACGGTTTCAGAAGAGGTAAAGGGAGGCCGAAGAAGTATTGGGGAGAGGTGATTAGACAGGATATGGCACAGTTCCAGCTCACTGAGGACACGACCTTAGATAGGAGGCTGTGGAGGACTCAAATTAGGATAGAAGGCTAGGTGGCTTATCCTTTTCACCATAGGAGTTGAAGTTTTGCTCATTTGTTTATTGCCATTTGATTTCTGCATTTAACTGCTGCTTATACTTGTTGGGCCGTGTACTTTGTTTATCCTATTTATCTATAGTAGTTAATGCTCCTTTCTTTCCGGACTTTCTTTCATGACTTTCTCGGTCTTGTTATTTCTTGTTTTCATCTTGTTTTCGGTATGCTTGGCCCTATCTGACCTTTTGTCTTGTTTTCCTTGTTTTCCTCTCTTGAGCCGAGGGTCTTTCGGAAACAACCGCCCTACCTTTTCGAGGTGCGAGTTAGGTCTGCGTACACTCTACCCTCCCCATACCCCACATGGTGGGATTATACTGGACTTTTTGTTGTTGTTGTTGTATTCCATTTTTATTAGAACCCTAAGTCTCAACATGCAATTTCAACCATAAGAAATCAAATTCCTTTCCTAGAAAGTGATAATATATACTCCTAGATGATTAATCAATAATAAAATAAACAACCCACCAATTATTTAAGGGTTTACTATTCTAGGATTTTCACCCACCATTGATGGACCTCTTAGAATAATCATGGAGCTTGAAGAAGAAGGGAAAAGGATTAAATAAAAATCCCTCCAAGATGCTTTCATCAATGAATGGGATGAATTTTGCCTCTTTCTCTCTTGAAAACTGACTTTGGGGTCTTAGGGTGAATGGTTCAAAGTTGGGATATAAAAATAGAGGTTTCTGGCCCCGCTGGCAGCTGTGGCGGTCTCCAGACCGCTGCAGTGGTCCCGCTATAGCAACCAAGAACTATAGTGGCCTCTTGGTCGCTATAGCGGTTTTGTTGGACAGGTCTGCACTAAAATGGTCATAACTCCCCCATCTGGAGGCCAAATGCGTCGATTCTTTTTCCTATAGCTTTGTAATTTTGATATGGATCTAATGATTTAGATCTCACTCAAAACAAAGGTCAGATGATCAATATGGAGCCATTTTTATCCACAAACCTCCGGTGAAAACATCGAATACGAGCGCGACAAAACCCAAACGCATCTGAAACTCTTTGGAACCTCACCAAAACTTGTGGACAAGTTAAAAATAATCATAATAACATGTTGGAACTTCCAAGTCATTGACACGGGGCCATCCTTACCCGGCTTTGACCGTGGTCAACTCTAACTCGTCAACTTAACTAGTTTCCCCATCAATGACTCAATTACATTCGAACCTTGCGGAAACCAACCCAATGATTTCATTAAGTCATAGATTATACTAACGGGACTTGGGGAAAGGGTCAACAAGGTTAAATGGGTCAAAACACTATAGCAACTAAATGGGTAGTTACACATAGTAGCATATTAGGAATGGCTATTAATGGCACATAAGGTAAATTGTAGCTTTATTTTTTATTTATTTTTATTATTTGAAACATTATTCTTTTGCCAGGGTACAAGGAGTCTCTGATTATGCAAAATGATGTGAGTTATTTAATTTGACAGTTTGTTCTTTTAATTCATTAGGGAGCCGTTTGGACATGATTTCATAAGACGAAATCATATTTGGACAGAAAATTTGGATTTCTTAAGTTGTAGTTTTTTTTTTATAAACTTGAAGACCCCACAAGTTGTGAAAACTATCAAATTTTTTCCAATTCTTATAAGCTATTTTAAATGGAATGTGTCAAGTACCTTTTAAAATACGTTTATAAACGGTTCCAAATTGAACTTAGCATAATTAAGTCGAAAGAAGGATTATTATTCATTTTATTAAAAGATGGGGAAAATGTTAAAGTTAGTAAAGATATGAAAAGGATGAGAAAGTAATCTACATATCTATCTATATAAAGCAAAGAAAAATAATGCTGACACGGCACCTCTCTAAAGTCGGGATTCATATTTTGTTTGACATTCTTTCCTTATTTTCTATGTAAACAGATCAGTAGAATAAGGCATATACCTTATTTATCTTCTCTCATTATTACTACTAATTAATTCCTTTCCTTTAAACGTTTACTAGTTTATTCAATACCATTTAATTATTCATAACCGATTACTCATTTGTTACAAGTTCTTGCGCCTCTTCGTTTGTCTATATGTAATCCTCCTTTTTCTTATAGGAGTAGTTTCTTACTAGTGAATTAGTAAGTGCGGTCGTGAAAATTTTGTTTAATTACACAAAATACATAAATTTGGAATTATTTTGGACTACAACTTCTGGTGGTAGGGATGGGCGAACGCTGGGGTCGGGGTGGGGTGGGTGAGTGTGTGTGGGGGTATGTGAGTCTATATCCATTCCATTCTTTGTACTATCAATTCTATTTTATTCGACACTATTTTTGTTAGATTGAATATGAGTCATAAGACACTATTTATATTCAAATTCAGAGAATCAAGTAATTCTTTCTTCGACTATGGTTATTTCTCAAACATTTTAAAATATTTTACTGATAAATTACAATTTATGGTATTTTTATTTATATTTAAACATGTGAATGTATTTCATGAAATAAAATAAAATCAATGTCAAGTCTACATTCTTTCTATAGTCTATATATAATAAAAAAGGGTTTCAACATGTCAGCTTAATGTCAAAAGATCCACAATTAAGGGCAATTAAGTCATTTTATATTATTAGCTACGTGGGGTCTTTTTCTACGCTTCAATTCTGCCCTCTTCTAGCTCTCCTCCAAATCGCCATTCACAAACAGAAGATTGTCATGAGTTTCTGGTGTGTTCACGAAAATTTAGCATATTTTCACGGTAATCCCTTTTCACCTTTTCGGTTAATCTTAATGTGACATTGTAGTAATTTAAATTTAATTGGATTTAAATCTGTAAATTAATTTGGACTATATTACATTTAAGAAAATAGTTCAAATAATGTGACTAATATGATTGGATTAATCATCTAATCTTAAACATATTGGGCTAGTCCATTTGATTGGGCTCCAAATGATGAGTTCATTTTAATAGCCCAAGCTCCATGCCCATCTTGAACCAGGCCCATGCCACGTGTCAAATGAGATGGCAATCCAAGTTAAATTAATGGGCCAATGAAACCATGCCAAGTGTACAGATGATATGCTGCGCCAATCAAAATGGAGTTAGTCATCGGATGAATGTGATTGGTCAGTTTAGACCGATCAATCAAATCACAAGGCTACACCTTCCCTAAAAAACTATAAATAGGGGTCCTCATAACTTACAAAGGAGGAGGAATTAAGAACAAGAAGTAAGAAGAGAGCTTGTGGATCAAAATCCGCATATTTCTTTACAAACTACAAGTTCAAGCAATCAAGTTCAAGACTAAGAACAAAAACAAATATCAAGGTGTTCAAGATCAAGCTACTTGTTCTGGGAAAATACCAAATCTAAATTCAAAGACGAAGATTCAAGATCAAGCTACTCAGGCCCTTGAATCTAAATCAAATTCAAGTTCAACATAGTCTACATTATTGTTGGAGAATTAGAGGATTATATAGCGATTGTAACACTCAACATACTTGAAATCAAACACTACATTTTGTTACTCAATTTTCCTGTCTTGATTACTTATTTTTCTAAGACTCAAAATTTGTGTTACAAATTTTGGTACGCCCACTGGGACTATCTCTACCTCTCATCTCTTCACATTAATCACAAAATCTCAAGAACGTTGAAATGACATCCAAGAAGATAAGCTCCAAGTCTACTACTGTTGTAACACCCCCTACCTTTAAACTAGGCTATATTCATGATTTGAGACTTAGAAGACCAAATAAGAAGTGTGGAAAAATAAATTCGTCACAGATCAGCAAAATCCCATTTGCACGACAAGTTATACAGACAGTATATTATTATACAGACAATATAAGTAGTTCGTGTTACACAAGAGGAGAAATTTCAGTTCCTGCCAAAGTTCTAAAACTTTATACGGACTGTACTTGTGCTCATATAATATTATACAGACCATATATTCAATCCGTGAAACTCAACTGGAAAATTCCAGTTTCTGGGATTTTGATCATGATCAAATACAGCCAAGTTATACGGACCGTATAACTTTGTAAGGACCGTATAAGTTGATTGAATAATTTCTCGATGCAGTTAAGTATAAATACGTCATGTTCAGTTCTTATTCCACTTTTCACATTCTCCAAGCCCTAGAACAAACGTATTCTTCTCCCAACAATCCAAAGCATCAAGGTAAGTCAATCCAAGCCCTTCCAATTCTAACATGTGTTCCTATAATCTAACAATGAAATCATTGTTCTTAACATAGAGTTTTCAAGAAAACCCATTTAAAGGACTCAAGACTCAAACCTTGGAATTCTTCTTCCAAGTTCAGATTTTTATTTCAAGTTTGGAGCATTTACCAGGTATGTAGAGTTTCTATCTATGTGTGGGAACATCATTGTTCTTCTCCACGCCCTTATTCCATGATTATACGCAAGTTCTCCAAAAACTAGGGTTTTAGCCATGTTGAAAATAACCCTAGGTCCATGTACTATATTGTATTAAACTTTGTGATATAATCTCATTGTTGTGTTCTTGATATTTCATTATGATTATTGAGAATCTATTCGTAATCCATGAAAACCCATATCTCGTATTCCACGGGTTCTTGCATGCATGTTTTTAAATAAAAATGCTTATTTCACGAATATCCTACATGTCTACAAGTTTTCATGCAAATGTATTATATAATTATCTTCATGCCATGATTCAAGATACAAACATGCTAAATACAAGTTATTCTATGAAACCATGTTTACAAGTTATTTCGTGAAGTCATGATTACAAGTTATTTACAAGTTATTTCACGAAAAACACGGGCTTCTTAGATAACTATATCATGTTCATGTTTTTAGGAGTTGCACAAGTTACCAAGAAGGCTCAGATAGCCTGAAACTATGTAGCCACCGTAGGACAAGTATCGCTCCGCCCAGTTAGGACGATTCCTTAATTTTACACTGAATGGATCCATTAGGCGCGTTCCACCTTATATCCTGGAAAGTTATGGGGGCTCTGCTAGTTCGGCGAGGTACTAGACTCCACGTTCCCACGTGGTGATATCATGTTGTCGGTTTATGCAATGCTCTCTCTACTTAATATGTTTTACTCATATTATATATATATATATATATATATATATATATATATATATATATATATATATATATACATACATACATATATATATTATATATATATATTATAAATATATATATGTATGTATGTACGTATTCATGCTCATATTCATGTCCAGGTTTTCAGTTTCACTTTTTATCATGTTATTCCATGTCCTATGTTATTTCTTTCATTTGCTTTACATACCAGTACATTCAATGTGGTGACGTCCTCTTTTATTGCCCGAGGGCTTGCATTTCACGATGCAGGTACTGATTTACAGGATAACACATCTGCTTAGTAGGACTTTGCACTTATCAGCTTTTGGGTGAGCCCCATCTTCTTCGGGGTTTAGTCAGTTATCTTTATGTTATTAGCTATGCATTTACGGGTATGCTGGGGGACTTGTCCCAGCGAGTATGTTTTCATGTTCAGACTTATGTTAGAGGTTTCATAGACTAGACAAGTCAGTTATGTTATGTCAGACTTTCGGAGTCGTATAGCCATTTTTGGCTCATTCATGTTATTTCCGCACTCATGTTTAAACAAGTATTTTTATTAAGTATCATGACTTGTTACGTTTTATAAAGGCTCATCATGCATTCACGTTATATTCTGCTCATGTTATGTCTCATGATGATTCAACAAGCCATGTGGTTCGCTCGGTCACATGCAGTAAGGCACCGAGTGCCGTGTTTCGCCCAAGCCATGATTCGGGAGGTGACAACTGTTAAGGCTAATGATTTTAAGTTTTCTACTGAGGTAGAGAACATACTGGATACTACTATGGGAAGTTTGGGACCCATCACCAGGAAGAAAGCAAACTTACTCGGACAACAAGCATCTCAAGTGTCGTCTGTATCAGTTCCCATCTTTGAACTTCAATCCTCAAAGGGGGCAAGAGTCTTCCCGAATGAATTGGAAGAAGGAGAGAATATCGCTAACATCATTGAAAAGACATTGGCTTTTCTTAGCCCAATTCAAACTAAGAATCTCATCATTCAAGATAGTGAAGATGCGTTGGTCATCATATCTGACCTAATCACTCCACGCAATCTTTTCAGCTCAAATTTCAGTTTGAGGGAAAATCCATGTTATGCTCTATCATCTGCAACAGCCATCTAAGCAACGATGACTTATACCTCAACTGTTGAAGAACAATTTGCGAGCTTGACAAAGGCAATTGGGTGACTTGATGAATTATGTGCAAGACCAAGATAATCGTATTGTCAAGTTGACAAACAGATTTGACAGCGTGATGGAGAGGATTTGAGTCATGCACCTGGAAAGCTTCCTATGGTACAAGAAAAAGAAGATCTTTCCACGAAGCAGGTACATGTTGCTGAAGAGCTACAAGTATCCTCTGAAGGATTAATTCCTATTATGGGAACTATTAAGACAAGTATGAGGTTTCTGCCAATTCTTCTATTGCATACGCTAAGCCATACACTTCAAAGATCAATGGGATAAAAATGCTTGTAGGTTATCAACCTCCAAAATTTCAAAAATTTTATGGTAAAGAAAATCCGAAGCAACATGTTTAGTCGAAACTTGCAATAATACTGGAACTGTCATGCCCCGAACCATGGCCTCGGCGTAACACGGCACTCGGTGCCTATCTGCATATGACCGAGCGAACCAACTGGCTGGCTGGATCAACATGTGGTATACTGGTATCTAAGTATGATAAACACATGCTAATTGAGTTAGCATAACTTATTGAAATATATATCTGTGCGGAAGAAATACTAAAAGTCTGTGATACTGAATAAGTGGTAGCCAAAAGGGCTAACTCAATAATCCAACAAAATACTAAAATATCTGACTGACTGTAATCTATGAAGCCTCTACTGGATAAGGAAATACTGACTGACTACCGGGACAAGGCCCCGGGCATACCTTAATACTGTCTGCTAACTGACTGAATATAAAGATAAAGATAGGGCCTCAGAGAACTGAGGCTCACCACTGACTAGCTGAATCTGAAAGCCTCCTAATGAGCTGTGTCTGCACTCTATATATCGGTATCTACATCATGAGATGCAGGCCCCGAGCAATGGGATATCAGTACACTGGAATTATACTGGTTTGTAAAGCAACTGAATGAAATAATAAGCTGAACTGAAATGGAACTGAAATGCTGATAACTGGACTGAAGCAGAGAATGAGGATATGGATACTCCCTGCCCTGAATAACGAATAACCTACTTACTGTCTGTGACCTTAGGTGCAATAATAATAATAATATGCATGCAAAATCTGTGGCATGATGCCTAAGTATACGTATACATAATCTGTGACCTTAGGTCCATATCTGTGGGCCTGATGCCTAATACAGGTATTCAATAACAAGCACTGAGAATGAGATATGACTGATAACATGATACTAATTACTGATTTTGAAGATGAAACTGGTAACTGTTCATAATAAATCTAAGTATTCATACTGAGACTCATAAGATACAATTCACAAGTCTATATTGATTACGTACTGAGTTAATGATATTTAAATTAATCACCATGAACGAATTCTGAAACTATAAGCTTAGAAGGTAATAGTTCTACAACTATTCAAGAAACTAGAGCTAAACTGTACTCTGAGTCAATTTACTGATAAGTCTGAAGAATGAGGCGTAGGGAGAATCATGAACATTCCCTAACGTAGATAGTTAGCCTCACATACCTGTAGTTGCTCCAATCCAACGAACTAAACTGCTTTTCTGACGTTGAACACCAATACTCTAGCTTTGAATCACTTGGGAAGGATTTACCTTGGAAATCCTATGTTTTGGTTGAAGAATCATGTTACTAATCATGAATAATTGTTGGAATTACTTAGGAACCATTAGAGCGATCTTACCTTGATATGGGAGGAAGAGGAGAGGAGGAAAATGGCTGCTTAGGGCTTTAGAACGAAGTTGTAATGTCTAATAACTGAAATTTCGAGTTAAGTGTTGAATTTATAGCATGGGGCTTTTTGGATCCCCAGGCTCGCCGAGCGCAGTCTATGGCTTGCCCATACCTCACTTTGAGCTCGCCCCTTTGTCCATTTTACACTTAGATGATTTTCTTGATTTTTTCCCACTTTTGGACCCCTACCTCGCTGAGCGCAGTTGTTACGCTTCGGAAATTTTTTCGTAAGTAGAACGATGAAGAGCTTGATATATGACGTGTTGTTAAGTCGGGAATGGCCAATCATGAATTTTTTTTTGGAAAATAATAAAGTTGTGAAAATTGCAGCCCAGTGGTCGTATATGGCACTACACGGCCCGTAAAGTGATTTACGGACCGTATAGTGCGATCGTCCTCCAAGCAGTCAAAAATCTCAAGTTTCGTAAGTGTTGAAATGGTTAAATACGACCCGGTATACGGCCCGTGAACCGGAGGACGGACCGTAAACCAGGTCGTAAAGTGCCATGTCCTTCAGCCAAAACTTTTACGTTTTCCTTATGCTTAAATACGGCCATGGAGGACGGACCGTAAATCAGAATACGGTCCGTATATAGTGGTTTACGACCACTGTTCATCCCGACAACAATTCATTAAAGATCAGATTTTGGGGATTTTTAAAAGGGACTTAAGCTCATTTCATTTCATTTTCATCAAGACACTTCAAGAGACCTCTAGAACATTCCAAACATTTCATCCATGGGAAAACCATAGAAATCAAAGATCAACAACAAGAAATCAAGAGAATCAAATGAAGGAAACCCATTAAAAGTCATCCAAGTCAAGAAATCCAAAGAGAGATAAAAATAGGGTTCTGGTGCTAAGGGTGAATCACCACTTCAAGCTTATTTCTTCATCATCTAAGGTAAGTTTCATGACCTTTACATGCTATTGGAAGTATTTATAAGTTTAGATTCATGGATTGTAGAAGTGCATAGCAAATGGGTCATCAATGGATGAATAATGTCATTTTGAAATAGTAGATGGATTGAATCATGGAAATGAATATGTTGATGATATAAATGTGTTATAAATGACTTATAGAACATGAAATGAGTGTTGGTTATGGAAGAATACGATGATGGATTTTTAGTCATAATTATGGGAACTAGAAGTGAATTATGAAATACGAATCATATGAATGAATGACCATTGTTGT